>NC_137627.1:24028603-24583603 GCF_963383615.2 Lipophrys pholis | reverse complement strand
TGGAGCAGGATGTGAACGGTTCCGTGTGGTTACTTGTGTATAGATCAGTCTGAACGCATTAGCAGCCCAGCGTAGGACGAATACAGAAAGAGTCTTATATGTTTAATATTTGAACAGTTTTTATTTGTATGTTTATTGATTTCATGATGCTTGATGGTTGGCACTTTTTAATCTTGTTGTACTGGTGACAAGTGTTGCCACAGTTACATTGAAAAGGTAATATGATTATTGATTAGTTCCTCTCAGCAGCTGCCAACAACACTCCCCACCGTCTCAACATAAATATTACCACCGTTGTTTTCCAAAAACTCTGCTGATCATTGCCTCCTGCACCTGCTGATACAGATTTAAACTTTGACCTTCATTCTTTGTTGTATATTTATCTGACTCACGGTTTTATTATCACATTTTTACTATTACTGGTATTTATTTACCCAGTGATAGTTAGAACAGTTATAGTCTGTTGTTGCACTATTTATCTATTTATTTATTTATTTGCACTACCTGCTCCATGCGACCTTTTAATTGCTCCCTGGGGACAAATAAAGTTTTTGATAGATAGATAGATAGATAGATAGATAGATAGATAGATGGATGGATGGATGGATGGATGGATGGATGGATGGATGGATGGATGGATGGATGGATGGATGGATGGATGGATGGATGGATGGATGGATGGATGGATGGATGGATGGATAGATAGATAGATAGATAGATAGATAGATAGATAGATAGATAGATAGATAGATAGATAGATAGATAGATAGATAGATAGATAGATAGATAGATAGATAGATAGATAGATAGATAGATTGATTGATTGAAAAAAGGCGCGGCTTCCTGCCACTATATCTTTTTACTCAGGGAAATTACAAAACTAGTGTAACATCTGTGTTATTGATGCAATAATAAGGTTTATTGATGTCTTTTGGTTCTGATTTTTTTTGTGTTACCTGTGTGGCCTGTGATTGGCAGAGAGTGGATAAAGGGGCGGGTCAAGTGAGTGTGCAGAGACTGCATGTGTGTGTGTGTGTTTGGAGGAGAATGAAGCAGCGCCCGGTTCTGTTTAATAAAGCGGCTTTGCAGACGAGATGCTACAATAGAAACGCACAGTGACTTGGATAAGTAACTTTAATGTGATTACTGGTTTGGAAATCGTAACATGTTAGATTACTCGGTACTGAAAAAAGTGGTCTTATGAGAGTAATGCGTTACTAAATAACGCGTTACCGATATCACTGGAGAAGTCATGGGGCATGTCAAGAAACGTCACGCCATCCAGATGATGGTGCAGTTAAAGTGCACTTTATTGGAGCGGGGAAAAAATTCTGGTTTTGGTGCCATCCGCAACCCTTTGCCCCTCTCCGATAATCTGGACGACGCCATGCAGGAAGCTTGCTTGTAGCTCGCCGCTACTTCACCGAAAGCTAAAATTCACAGTGTCTCTCCCAATCTTAATCTCATAAAAACCTTAACGCAAAACTTCCAGAGTGAAGGGACTGCATAGAGGCTATGCAATGCATATATGTGTATATTAGCCTCTAGTTAATTTCAACCATTATTTACTAGTTGCTGTGCACGTTGCTAAATCACAACACATCTCAAATAACTGATTTGGTACATTATAGGGAATTTTTTCAAACTCCAGCATTTTGCTTTGTGTCTCTCCACATGTAAAAACAAGAAGCTACACGCATTTGAAATTGAAATGAAAAGATAAACACTGTGAGATTCCTTGGACGTTGGTCACATTTTCATTGAGAGAGAAGATGAAAACGCAAAGCTGAAGTAAAAGAGTTATCTAGTTGAATCTTAATCTTTTCATGTGTTCACTTCATCTGCTCTTGAACTTGAGTTCAGAGAGAAGTTGTCTTTGGAATCTAATTCATTACCCCACCCCCTCCCAAAGGGCCCAAGCTGACTTTCCGGCATCTTCCTCTCGAATGTGAAATAAAACGGCAGCCGGAGCTGTGAAGTTTCGGTGGACTTGGAGCTCAGCCGAGTGCACGACGCCGTCATGAGGAAAGAAAACAATTTACAAGGCTGTGTTCTTCTAATTTCACACAGCTGCTTGAATTTTAAACACGGGTGATGAAATTATGACTCAACTGGGTTCCACTATCTCTGTAAGCTACTTCCATGATGATAATGCAAAGCAGCGATCTGAATTCTTGATGAAACTTTTCTCTGTAACCTCTTCAGGGAGCTCGGGGTGAAAACTTTGCTGACTGCCCCCCAGTGAGGCTCCTATTGGCTTCCTTCTGCCACACATGCACATTAAAACATATTATAACCCATAATATTAAAGCCGTGGCTGATTTGCTTGTGCCTCTAGTAACCGGTGGGAAATGGTAGGAGTAATTTACTACTGCTTGTCCCAGATTTCAATTTCAAATCCCACAGCAAACAGGCTTTGAACATCTTTTCTGTCAGAATGCGGCGGCGATGCAGCCAGTGTGTGTCTTCACAGATTGTCAGCTTGTTTGAATAAAAGAGAAAGTCTGTAATTTCTCTTTTGCCACCATGATATGAGCGGCTGCAATCTCATCTCACACTGCGCACACGTCTCGAGTAATTTTCTACACAATAATATGTCAAAGCACAGGGAGTACTCGTTATCACAAAGTAGCATCAACCCTCCGTCGAACAATTCACTGTAGTTACTTCTGCTTGTTCCAACACTATTAAAAGTGACATGGTGATGAGTTAGGCTGAGATTACCAGGATATACTTTGCTGTCCTACCTCGTATCAGACGTTCACGCCTCTTGCTGGGAGCTCTGACATGAACAGTCCTCCAAAGTGACATACGCAGTGACCAAACGGTTCCCTCCAGAATACTTTTCAAAGTAGTACTGGCTCAACATGTTCCCATCATTCACACTACACTCCTGTTCATCTAAAGAAAACCCGATCCAGACCAAACGCACTGATTAGTGGGTGGGGAATCCCTGCTCTCCACCTGAACCAGGGTTTGAATGGCTACCCACAATCTGTCGGTCTGTCCTTCTGTCCTTCAACCCCAACAAGTACAGCAGAAAATCTCCACCTGAGTCTGATTGTGCAGGTTTCTTCCTGTCAATCGAGGTCGTTTTTTTTTTTTTTTCTTTTTCCTTTCTACCGACTTCTCTACTTGCTCTGTAAAAGTGCCTTGAAATGACTATGATGTATTATACTGTGTCTATATAGTATAGAAATAAAATAAAATTGAATTATTGTTGTTATAATGGTGGACAGGGGTCAACATGGGTGCCTTGTCTGTGGTCTCGTACGCAAACAAGCTGTACTGCACAGTGTACTCTGACAGTTTTCTATCAGAACAGCATGAAGCTGTGAATGAATCACAAACAGTGGCATGACCCTGGTTGCAAACTTTAGTTCACTCAAACTATTTCTGGGCATTTGTTGTGCAGCTTCCAGGCCACCAAGTTCAGAACTCACTCACTCGACAGATCCACACTAAAGGCTTGAGAAATGTCTCCCTTCCTTCTCAACCTGTGTTTTCTATAAAGTTCAATAAGTACATTGGAGATGCACAGATTGAAAGAGTTCATTAAAACAAACTGACATGAAGTTATAGAGACAGGTTGCTGGCTGCTGATTGGTTGAGCAGCAGTAACAGGCTGAAGGAGTCTGGTAACCGACTGGATCTGTCAGAACAGGCAACGGTGTGTAAATGAGGAGACAAATGACAAGTGGGGACTTGTTCATTCACACACACACACACACACACACACACACACACACACACACACACACACACACACACACACACACACACACACACACACACACACACACACACACACACACACACACACACACACACACACACACACACACACGCGCACTTTTGGCGACAGCAATTTCTTCTACGTTTTAAGCTTCATTCTGTGCCTCATATGTTGATCCAACCGGTCTTGAGCATCTTGTACATCTGCTTCCCTACGGTTGGGCGCATTGGCATCACTCGTTTCGGTTTCTGTCATTCACAGGTTTTACGGGAGTGTGTTATCAGCGTACAACCCCAACCTGGAGGGATCACTCTTCGTCTGGTCTCTATCCTTCGACCTGCTCTGCGTTTGTGGTCCTATAAGGATAGGACTCCAGCTGACAAAGCTCTGCTGGTCCTGGAATCGAACCAACCTTCTATACGTTTGAAAATGGATGACATCATTTTCAAATAATCCGGAGCCAGAGAATTGTAAAAAAAAAAAACTTTTATAGGTACAGAGATAACATGCAAACATAACACAGATCGCCCCTCAGCTTGGACTCGAACAGAGGATCATTATATTTTGCTGCAGTGCTAACCACTTCACCCCTGTTTGGTCACACAGATGAAATATTTCAACTGTGAAGATAAAAGTCATGGAACACAATCATCCCCCGCTTTTGGATAAGCTCATTGTAAGTCAGTGTGGGTAACGGAGGATACAGGTGTGTGGGGGGTAAAGGTAGCGTCACCCCGTCCAACTTCACTTTTCAGCTCCTCACCAGTTAGCTCCATTGAGTCAGACAGGGGTTAAGCACCTTGCTCAGGGGCACTTCAGCAGCACTCACTGAGATAGAGCAGCTCCTGCTGATTTCCCCCGCCATCGTGGAGCTTTGAACTGTTAACCTTCCGATCACGGACCCGCTCCCCCGCCCCCCCCGGGCTCTGGGTGAACCCTAAACCCTGCCGACCGGGCTTGATTAATGTAGGAGGGGAAAGTGGATGAGACAGAAGAGGCAGAGGTTATCCTTCCCCTCTGTCTCACTCGTGTCCTGCTGTATCTGTCCGTCTTTGCCACAGGCCGCTCTGTGTTATAGATGTCCAGTATACACAGCTTTCCGTCAACTCTGATTAACTGCTCACTTATTCTAACATCATTTAAAATCATTCCACTCTTCTTGAGTCTTTTTTTTTTCCTATTTGGTTGCTCTGGTGTCCCCAGGTGTCCCTTAAGTAGTCAATCTTAAACAGAATGCATTAACTCTTTAAGATGTACGTCGGTTAAACAGGGTGCTGGTTTTGTCGAAGAATCCTGGTGGTTTGGTTTGGTTTGCGGTCAGGCGACATGCCGACGTGCAGCCGAAATGCAGCACAGACTTTAGTTGTAATGCAGCAGAGGCCCTGTCCACACGAGCCAAAACAATCTTTTTTTTCCTCATCGATCTTTTTTCTTACACCCCCATCCACCACGGCACCATAAAAATGAACCAAAATGATGTAGTATATATGCCAGGCCTATCGGGGGCGCTGTATCTTGTGCTGAGTCAAGGAGTGGCGCGATGACATCTCTGCGTCTTGTCTTTCCACACGTCAAATCCGAGGCGGCGTTATTAAATTCCTCCACTCTGAAACCGGCTTCAAAGAAAAACACTTTTTCAGGCTCCTGAAACGAAGTGCCGTGTGGATGATCAGACAAATGTGAGGCGGTTACAGGAAACGGCGTTGTCGCGTGGATTTCAGCTGAAATGCAGCACAGACTTCAGCTGGACTCATGCAGTTCAGCTGCTTTGACTCGTGCTTCTGCTCAAGGCTAGAAAATAATAAACCATCTTCTTGTTTATATGAATCTCATTTTGATTCCAGTTGAACTGTGTGTTGGCCCCTTGGCCTGTGGATCTTAACCCAGCATTAACACAAAGTCTGTCGCGTTAACACATTTCTTGGTCTGACCTTGTGGTGAAGTTTCCCTCTGGCAGTAAATATGAAAGGATAGGCGGTATTGATGAAAGTAATTTCTGTTCTTTTATGAGCACACATCCACACAACAGACGAGGCCAACATCTCCTCAAGCTTAAATTAGACACTGAAGTCATTTGTAATTTTCCTCCAATATGATTCATAACTGCTTTCTGGATTGAGAGATTAAAAACTAAAGTATTGTTCGAAAGGAAATACAACTTCACCAGAGAGTTCAAAACTTCTGGGTCTTCAAGTTTTCTGTTTTCATTTAAAAACATTGTGTTGACAGGACGTTGTGTTGGGGAGGAAAATCTGAGCTTCTCTGCTTTGTCAACACACATTAAGTAACTGAATCTGCTGAGTTCACTCTTTAGCTTGCCATACTTCTCAGAAACTGTAACAGTCTCCTGTCGGGATGTATCAGCCGATTCACTCAAAGATAATGCGACCGGCAGCAGGCATGATGTACATTAGTGTTCATTTTTAACAGGCTGACTATCAACACAGCTGCTGACGCTTCTCCTGGCGGAGGCAGGAGGAGCGCTGGCTGGCTGAGTACGGTCTGGACTCCAGCTACTGCTGGGGTTCAGTCGATGGTGCTCAGATACGCCAAGAGTACAACAGCGAATACCGCCATCAACCAGCAAGTTCATCTCTGTGCACCTGCATACAGGCATAGCCAGAATGGTGCGAGTGTAAACACGAGGACGTTCACAGCGACGGCTCATGGCTCCAGTCTGAATCACAGCTACAGTCTGTCACAGCAGTGGTCAGAAACAGAGCTGATGAACCAGATTTCCAACTGCCGCAGTACAGATTTGTGCCTGAGGAGACACAGCTGAGGGTTCACTGACCCATGCCATGGTCATAACCTGCGGCAATCAGCTACACGATACATATGATACCGTATCACAACACAGCTCGGCCTTTCTCTGCCGGTCAGAGGAAAGGCAAACCTCATCGCAGTGCGATATAAAAATAGTCTAGATAAGAATCACCCCCAGCCTTTTGGGGTCAGACTTTTCTGCCCCGGCAGAGGACTTTTTCTTTTCCACGCTAATGTAACGCTTTGAGGCAGTTACTCAGTTGATGTCTCTCCAGGGAGGACAGGCAACTGAAGAAAAAAGCACAATTCTTTTACTTGCCAGGAGATACTGAGCTATAAAGAAGAAATACTGCATTTATATTGGTTGTGTGAACCTCGTGGTGTCCAGAAGGTCAATAATCATCCATCTGTCTTCTGTCCTGCTTTATTCAACTTCACCAGGGATCATTTCCAGCGCCTCTCAACCCTCCCGATGGGTGGTGGCCTGGAGTCCGTTGGCAAGTCAGCTTTTAACAGCTTTTAACATTTTGGCGGAGCTGCTTCCTCCGGCGCTTATCCACGACAAGTCACAGTCACACGACAATGACGAAGCAGTCGCGTGGAGAAAAATATCTGATTTGGTACCACATATGAATGAGGCCTGGGTCGGGTGTGAAAAAATCAGAATTGGGTTGCTTTTCCCTGCAGTGTGAACGAGGCCAGAGAGGTGGAGCAAGAGGACACTGAACTCAGACAGGATGTAGACAACAGCCACCAGGAAACATGACGGTAGAGTGTAGGAGCCATTCATACTTATTGTTGAGGGATTTTTGTTTATTTATTTAGAATTTTGTCATTGTTGCAATATTTGGATATTTGATAAACAGACACAGGTTGTATTTGTAGAGGGCAGAGGTGACAGGACGAGGAAGGCACAGGTAGAGGGAGGGAGGGAGGGACGGAGAAAGACAACTCAGAGAAAGATTAAACTTCCTATTGAAAAACACCTGTTTGTTCAGAATTGAGTTTAATGAACTCAACTATAAGTGGACTGGACTGGAAATTGTGTTCTCGAGTCTGCATTGGTTCATTTCTACTCCAAATGTGCAGTAACAATGGACAATGGAACATTGAATAGAATTGTCATTGCAAAATGCAAAACAAGCAAAAAAACCCCACAAGAAAGAAATAGGACTATGAGAATAGAAGGAAACCAGAGAACATGCTTAAGTCCACACAGAAAGTTCTCCAAGCCCAGATTCAAACCTGTAATTTGCCAACGTTGAATGGAAACTGCTACACCACAATGTGCACTGTCAATGTCATCCTCTCAAATGTAAACATTAGTTTGAACGTGAAAATATATATGGAATGTATTTACATAATATAACAAGCGTTGGTCTCAAAGACATGCTGTAAGGGTGAGTTTGTAAAAACACCCATAATGCAACAGCTGTAAGAGACTTTTTAGGGACATTTCATTGTATTTTGCACCCAATTGTTTCATCAAAATTGGTTTTATGTTAAATCTGTAGTCAGTTCCTTTCGTATTTGTTTGGTTGTGTGAAAATATAGACATTTGCATCACTCAAAGAACAAAGAAAAAGTTTACATGTAAAGGGTATGTGCACTATTTTACCAACATGAATCTGGACTGAAATTTTAACTCAAGACTGAAGGATGTTCCAAGGTGTAATCTGACAACCCCCATTATTTAAATCTGTTCACAGGAATCACACATGAAAAGTTTGATGCTGTAATTGGGAAGAATTTCGCTGTTGATTGGCTGTGTGTTGGATAACACTCTGGATTTACAATAAGGTGAACAATTCCACTATTTTTATTACAGTTATCCATCATTTATTCATATTTTCAAGTGAAGTGCAGCAACCAGTTCCATTGACTGCAAGGTAGAGACGCTTCACCTTACAACACAACAGTGCAAATCGGCGACGTGAATTGTCATAATGTTGTCATATTTGTGGAATCTGTTCAATGATTGACCATCTCAATGTATTTAATCAAAGCTTAGTTCTATATTCAATAGATAAGGTTACGGGCACTATCAAACCCACATAAAGAAAAATCCTTTGAGCTTAGTTCGACTGCCCTTTAATGGTGTCTGGGGCTTGATTTGCATTTGATTTGATCATTTGCTTCCTCTGAATAAATCAAGCAGCATCAAAACATGCCCCACAGAAACTCCAGTCACAACCTAGTGAATGATGTGTCCATGATTTTATACAGCGAACCGGGTATTAGGAGAAAATTGTTTGTGCTCGGTAAAGTCTGAGCTATCAAGGCCACGGGAATACCGTGGAGTTCTATAACCTCAATTAACTCATCATCAGTGGCCTATCAGATCTTTATGTCACTTCTTTCCTTGAAATGCAACTTTTATATGTATTGAAATTAAAGGTTAGGATATTCTAATAATGAGAATGTGTTGAGAGGAGTTGGCTGGATAATGCAGATGTCGGTTCAGACGTCCTCTGGCCTTAACATCGACTTCCTCTCACACATCATCCGTCTTATTAGAGAAAGCAGCTGCTTGACACTTCACCACCAGGATTTGTACGGTCTGTGTTGTTGCCATCAATTGACGGGAACACCTCTTTCTTCGAGAGACCTCCAACTGGAACCGTCGACAGGCCGAAGCCAGACAGAGCCAAGCAGTGAGATGGAAAGCTACTCCGTGTTCCATCCCACTTTCCTATCGATCCTTTCTCTGCTGCCCTTGAGACGCCGCCACTTATTTGATTCCTAACTGTGTTTTTATCACGTTGAAACACTTATATCACATAAAATGCTAAAAGCCACTCAGATGCTGAGGCTCAGAGTCCCTTAAGCAGATTGATGGATTTTCTTCAATAATCTCTGACTGGACCATTTGGTGGACAAGAACAAAACTAAAAACTGTATTTCTAGTAACCCACCCCATCCTGGCTGCTTCTGCCTTTTAGTTTCAGTCTGAACCTCCTGCTCTCAGCTCACCGCAGAGTCATTATTGGCCCACAACTGCCTCTCTTCTGCTGGAATTTTCTTTTCTGTGTCCCAGTGAGTTCATGTTGATGAGGTTTCTCTTTCTTCACACTGTTCCTATGCACAATATTTGATGCTAACCCCCAGCAGGGCGAGTTACTGTCACTTTCAGGTACAATTCCCCAATTAATCAATTTACCGAACTCAACTGTCCATGACGGTCCGAGCCCCGGGGCCGCCGTCCCTCCAGTCCGGCTGCTAATCCAACCAAGACTGTGATAAAACTGTGACAGGATTTACATTAATTTTCTCATTTATTTCCAGAAAGATGGTGCAAATCTTGCCCGAACAGGCAAATCCCTCCCGAGCTGTAGTCCTCAATGGAGTTTGCATGTTCTGTCTGTGCTTGTCGGGGTATTCTCAAAGGAATCTTGATTTCAAACACAAATCAAAAAGATGTGTGGAAGTTTCCTCTGAGTTATCAATGTGTGATATTAGGTCTCGTTTACGCGACAACGTTTTGTAGTGAAAAGTGAAAACTTTTGTTGCGTTTTTCGGTGTCCGTTTACGCGACAACGATGATCGGAGACACTAAAACTGATACTTTTCGAAAACGCTGCTACTGTGCATGCGCACCATGACCACAGTATCTAGTAGTTCTGCACATGCTCAGTAGAGACAATCAGAACAATGTTTCCTCCATGGTATCATGATTCCCAGTCCATATTCTTCTGGGACTTGGTAGTTTCATTTTGACAGTCCCCGTAATAAAGATCCAACTTGGTCGTCTGTCCACTAGAATGTTCATGTTCTCCCATTGTTGTTAATGTTTAGAGCAAATTGTTTTTAGCATTTTTGCCAATTCCATCGAAACAGACACTGTTTGCAGAACGTTGCTGCATAAACGGAGCTTTAAATGTGTTATTCTATTCCATAGGGATAAATATCTAATCTATGAGGATTACGAGATGCTATCCAAATATTTTGAGAATTTAAATCCTGTAGGAGTCAAACCCATCATACCGCGGCCATTTATTAAATATCACAGAATCACAAGAATCTCTGGTTGAAATAAAGTTTCCAGAAGGTTTCTGTAGCTTGAATATCAACCTTTGGGATTAGGTTCTGATAAAAAAAATTTTTTTCATTTTAATCTTTTTTTTTTTAAATTTTAATTTATTGCAAAGCATAACTTGTAATATATATATATATATATATATATATATATATATATATATATATATATATTTATTTGAAATGACAAAAAAGATTATTATTCTTATTTCACATAACTACACTTAAGTGTTGCTGTTATAGGAGGTGGAAGAGCTCCTAAGTGAGGCCTATAGAGCATTTACACTACGTAAGTGGTCATTAGGAACGTGTGGACGAGGAATTAGTTCCCATCAAACAGCACAGAGATGGTTCAATAGAGTGAGGATTTTTATCTTTTAGAATAAATGATTACAGATCTTCTTAAACTCTGCACATAGTGTACAGATGGATCTCTTATCATAGGAGTTATAAAATGGGACTGGATAAATTGCATTAAATCCCACCTCAGCCAGTTTTAAAGATGACAAGACTGTCGATATAATTTGATTGAGGGAATCCTAAATTTGGTACAATGAAATGTGACCAATTCTTCAATGCCGTTCAATTTGTTGGAGTCAATTAAAGCTGGCAGTGTGTGAAGGCAGGTTACAAACTCAACACGGCACCACTGACAATCTCGCACACACTTTATTTAACACCCCCATTCAAAGATTCCCAATTAACTGCACATATTTTTGAGAGGAAACCGGAGTACCATCAGAATACCACGGATGATTTGGGAGAATATGCAAATTTTAGACCGAAAGACCATAAAGCCAAGAGATCCAGGGACATTTTATGGCCCCGCTTACACATTTTAGGAGATAATGCATCATTTTTGTTCAAGAAAAGTCCCGCTTACATGGCAACGTTTTGAAAATGATGTAGTTACCATGTCAGCCTAAGAGTTGGCACTGTTTGCTGCTTGTGTGTGTGTTTGCATTACAAAAACAACACTGAGCTATCCGCTCTCAATAATAACAATGGGAGAACATGAACATTCTAATGGACAGATGAGCAGGTTGGATTGTTATTACTGACTGTGACTGTCAAAATAAAACTACCAAGTCCAGGAGAATATAGACTGAGAGTCATGACAGGACAGAGGAAACGTTGTTCTAATTCTTTCTACTGAGCATGTGCACACGTTCCACCTTTCTAAAAAGTCACATACCCTCCCGTTTCCATGGAAACAGACTCAGAGTATTTTCAAAAACTGTAATTTTCATTTGTTACCACAGAGACGGAGTGGGAGTGTTTTCAAAAAGTTCCATCTTGGGAGCCAATTTACATTTTCAGTGGCTCTGAGCACCGTGAATTGACGCTCAATATGCACCAAAAGTTTTGCGTTTTCACCTGAAAACACCCAAGTGTGAATCACGAAATGAAAATAAAACATACGAACAGACGACAAAACATGGGAGATTTTTCAGCGTCAACACTGTTCATGTAATAGTTCACTTAAACCAACCTCAAGAAGCTTGTAAAGGAACATTTCATAAGACTCAGATTTACCTTCATTTAGAAAGCTGAAGCAGATTAAATTACAAATGACTCACCTTCATAATGCGAAGATCTGAGCTGCAGAACAAACCTCAGCCTGTAAATTACACCATTTATTCAACATGTAAAGAGATAATCCTCTCGTAAAAGTAATTTGAACCACAAAGTTTGTTTTTTGTTAGCCAGAGTAACATGTCACCGGCTCAGTCTGAAGCTTCAGAACGTCTCTGTTTCCTCGCACTGTTTGGAGCTGCTCTCACCGGGCTTGGTGTAAGACCAGGGATCAGCCGTCATCCCGACTCACTGCCGCCGGCTCTGTCTAATCACTGGAATTCTACCGACTGAGTGTCGCCCCGGGCAGTACCACAAAACACTGCTCCACCAAAGGTGTGTGTGTGTGTGTGTGTGTGTGTGTGTGCCCCACAGCATGCTGAATATATGCATGTCATGATTTCACATTAATTAGAATGGCAGCTTTTAATGAAGTGTGTTCCCACAGTTAACTGTCAGAAACAAATATTATTACATTTCGGGGGGGATGACATGCTCTGGGGGGGGCGACTCGAAGGATGTAAAGACACGTCAGGCGGATAGAAACATGACTCTGAAAGTGAATCTGCAAACTGGGTAAACAGATGACATCTCCATCGATTTAGATGTTGAGTTATGAGGCGTTATGTGCTAATAAATGTGTTTCCAAACACCTGCTGCATCACAAACACACAGCAGCCGCAAGAAACTGAGAAAGTCAAGACTCAAATCAATCCATACAAGTACATAATGTATAACATAGTATGCCATCTGATTGAAGTAGCGTAGCTGTTGTTTGATTTATGCTGATAGCGGTACAAAACACTCAATCTTTCACTTCTATTAGAAAATAGAAACTCAAAGTGGCAGCAGACTAATTAAACAATTGAGGGACTTTACAAATACTATATTTCACCACCTCAGCAGTCTCATTGCACTTTACATGATCCATCATATTTATCTATTCACAGACTCACACAGTGCCATCCTTCTACACATTATGTAGGAAGTGAGCTGTGGGGTCGATCTTCAAGCTGTTGATCTCATTCACACATTCACACAACAATGGAGGCAGCGGCCATGTGAGGTGCTCAGTCCGTCCATTGGGAGCAGTTTTGTGGGGTTAAGTAGGTGGAGATAGGGTATCGAACCTGCAATATTGTGACTGAGAGATGACCGCTCTACCACCAGAGCCTCAGCCGCTGCTGAATGAAAGCACTCTGCTGCCATGAAGCCTAATTTTGACCTCGAGTACACAAACTGTTTGGCAGTCCCAGTGATGAATGAGCTGATTTGTGTTTGACATGTTTACTTCACCATCACACTCCCGTCTCTTCCTCTGAAACGATATCTTGGACCACTGTCAGAGACGGTCTCACATCATTTGACTTGACATTTATGTGCCTGACCAGCAACCGTTTGGGGGCGTAAGGAACTGCTCCTGCAGGAAACCGCAGGCAGGGGAGTCAAACATCCTCCCGCGGGCCAGCACCGGTCCAACGGAGTCTAATCCGGCCCGCAAGGTGATATTTTCCAGCTATGAGGAATTATGACATTAACTGCAATATATTAATTGGACCACTTGCGGCGCACTTCAGTCTGTATTATGTGGTGAATCGGTTCAAGTGATCCGGATTATGACAGAGATGTAAAATGTGTTGATATCAAAGATCATCAAGTTATTTTGATCATGATATGAACTCGCCTGATATATTTTTCATTTCCAGCTGCATGTGGCCAAATGCTTTATGCCTTTGAAGATTTAAGAAGTTTAATAAAAATACACTGTGATCTGTAGGTTGTAGCGCACATGATGAACTGAGGCATGATACTGTTGAATTTATAGTTCATTCAAATTTCAAGTTTGTCATGTGTTGTTAAATGTTCATTAAATGTGAACTTCTAAATGATATATTAGAACAAAGAGAGTTATTTATAGAGTCTAATGTAATTATTTACTGGTACAGCCCACTTCAGCTCAAGCTGTGCTGTCTGTGGCTCCTGAAGTAAAACAACGTTGACACCTTTGGGTTGAGGCCACCATTTCTCAGTATTTGTTGAGGCCGACTGTATTTCCCATGTGAGTCGAAGGCCGGTCCAGCGGGAGCTTCTGTTAGAGCGGCGGTTACCAAATTACCTCAAGGAGAGGCCTTCCATGATGTCTGATATTCCAAACATTCAGGCTTTATACACTCGTGGACAATGTATAATGGGTATTTTCCAATTCGGGAAAGTGTCTCAGTTACTCTGAGCCACTGACCACGCAAGTATTTGAAACGGCTCAAAATGTGGAACTTTATGAAAATGCTGCGACTCCGTCTCCGTGGAAATGGAGGAAACTTTCTGTAAACGCTCGGGCACGGTCTCTCTGTAGATGACAGAAACGCTGCTATTGTGCATGTGCACCAGGGCCAAAGTAACTAGTAGTTCTGCCCATGCTCAGTAGAAACAATCAGAACAAAGTTTCCTCCGTAGTGTCATGACTCCCAGTCAACATTCTCCTAGACTTGGTAGTTTGATTTTGACAGTCACCGTAATAACAATCCAACTTGGTCGTTGGTCCACTAGAATGTTTGTGTTCTCCCATTGTTAATGTTTTTAGCAGATTGTTTCCATGAAAATGGCATAAACGCTGAAAGAAAATGTAGTTGTCATGGAGGTTCACTTATTCCAACACTTTGAGTGTTCAAAATGTTGTGTTTTTAGTGGCTCCGAGCACCGTTGTCATATAGACGGACGCTCAAAACGCAATGGAGGTTTTCTGTTTTCACTTGAAAACATTGAGTAAGTAGGACATGAGACTTAAAAGAGAGTGAGAGCATGAGAGTGAGATGAGAGTATGGGTGGCGAGCCATACAGTCGTCATTTGTACGGTCAGTTTTTGGAAAAGACGGACGAAAAAATAACAGACAGGTTGTTTAAAGTCTATAGAATATGTGTTTAATTGCCATCACTATTTGTCACCATCTAATTTAATCTTTTTTTGCCGAAATGTAGCGAAATATCCTCTTATGTGCACAACGTACAACTGACTTCCGGTTTTGTATTACGCCCAGTAACGAGCAACGTGATTGGTCAATTGATACCATGTGGTCTATACCTTTTGAAAGGCGGCCTCTGATTGGTTGGTAATTTTCTGACTCAACCTGGTGTGTTGAAAAGCTGAAGCAGAGAGGAGGATTTTCCTTTCCAAGATGCTGAAGAATTATATATTCCGCCGTACAGATACACTTTGGACACCCATAACTTTAGGTTGGACACCCAAACCACCAATTTCTGCCTAAAACCATGTGCACAGAAGAGAGCTCAGTGTTTTAAAGCTCTCCCAGCAGTTAAAATGTAGCAGCCAAACTAGGAAAACAGTCCAGTTTGACGTGAATCAATCAGAAATATTCAATCTTTGTATATATTAGCAGCACCCAATAGTGGCCTGACATGAATACTACATCACTTTCAACGTTTCTGCCATTTCTGTGTAAACAGACATCATTTTCAAAATATCGTCATGTAAACACAAAACTTTTTAAAAATAAAAATGCAAAAATGATGCGTTTTCACTTGAAACATAGTGTAAAGGGGAAAACATTTGACATGTCCTAATCTAATTTAGACGAGACACGGTGATGTCTGATGGTCCAACACCCTTTGGGATTGAGAGCCAGCGCTGTCGGATGTATAATTTCAAACCGAGGAGGAGGATTAGCAGGGATGAAGCAGCTGAAAAAGAAAATCAGACTTACGGAGAGTTCGACCCACCGCCGGCACCTGCTAACCCCTTTTAGATCGGCTTCGAGGAGGCCGGAGCAATGAGCACGTAATCCTGGCCTCTGTGTCTGACTCTCCTCCACTTCAAACACACACACACACACGCGCGCACACACACACACACACACACACACACACACACACACACACACACACACACACACACACACACACACACACACACACACACACACACACACACACACACACACACACACACACACACACACTCAGCTCAGACATGAGCTAATACAGCACAGAGCCAAACACAGCTCCATTAGTTCTCAGAGCCTGAGCTCTCTTCATCTGCTCTGTCAGGGTGATGGTTCCATTAACAGGCTGATCACTGCAGTCTGAGGTGGCGAGCCTCCAACCACTCACTCATCTCTCAGGACTAAAGACACACCGAAGAAACAGAGAGAGAGAGAGAGAGAGAGAGAGAGAGAGAGAGAGAGGAGGCATCTCTCTTCCAAACTTATTCAGAAAGTTTTTTTTCTCTTTTATATGTCAAAAAAGACTCAAGATTTTCAAAAGAAAGAAAAAGATCCACCTTCTATCACACTTCTAGATACTTTGAAGAGGCTGCAAATGGCCACACACACACACACACACACACACACACACACACACACACACACACACACACACACACACACACACACACACACACACACACACACACACAAACATAAACACACAGAGGGCCTCACCGGTGCATTGCGGCTCTGAGAGAATGTTGTCAATTTAGTTTTTTGTTGTTCTGTTCCGAACCCCCCCAAGTGTGGTGACCTCTCAATAAATCAGTAATAAATCGATCGGGAACAATCTGTTGGACCTTTCCTTTGCAAAGAGCAAATCTGTTTTGGTACAATGATCTATCTCACTGAAGGCCGAAGCTGCCAAACAATACGAAACAAAAAGAAAGAAAAAAATCCAAAACAGTTTTTTACAGATGTCATTTTCATGGCAATTCTTCAAGTGAAAATGCTTCTGAAATGACTTGACTGGCAGTTGCAACATTTTGAAAACTATTTCTGTTTTCATGGAAATTGCAAAATCGCAAAACAAATGAGACAACAAATGTATATCCTATCTTATACAAGCCAATTCCACCCTGAGTGGATCAGAATGGTAAAATACTGCCATAATAACCTTTAAATTTAAACTCTCAAGATTTTTGGGTTGTTGTGGCGCAGCATATACATGATGAAAAGGTCGATCTTTTCACAAAACCAAACAATTACTACCAAAAATGACCACAATCTTGGCATAAAGCCAATTTTAATGAAACCTTCTGGTGCCAAATGTCCAACAAACGTCTCCTGTTGCTGTTGCATTCTGAGTGTTGTCACACCCTGACAGCGTGGCTTCGAGGCTAGTTTGATAACAACGAGGTAGCTCGCTTTCATGGATGCATCGCCAATAGCTCAGGTCTCAGTATTGTGTTGTGTTGTTACTCTGAAGAAATTTGTTATATATTTAATGTTTTTTTGACATTTTAACAATTTTCTTGGTGGTTTGGCTGGGTTGGAGCCTTTTTTGGCCTACAGGCCTTACGTTTCAAACCCCTGCTGTTAATGTATAGTGTGTGAATAGCAGTGTTAAAAATGATGCTATTGAGAAGCAACAACCAAATTTCACTACAGTGAAAATCCTTATTACTCACCAACCCTGTGCTTTAAAGCTTTAAATCACTTGACCAAACAAAAAACAATCAACTCTGAATGTGTACAGACTACATCCTTGACACAACGAGTCGATACGATATGTTTTTATGAAAAGAGAGTGGGACAGGGTGAAGCAGAGGGAGAGAAGGTTCTGGAAGGATTAGCAGGAGAGGAGACGAGAGGAGACGAGAGGCGACTCGGAGCCAAACGAAAGGTCATCAAGGATCAAACGCTGATCCTCAAACCTCTGTGTACTGCTGCCAGCACGGCGTGTGTGTGTGCGTGTGTGTGTGTGTGTGTGGGGGGGAGTGTGTGTGTGTGTGTGTGTGTGTGTGTGTGTGTGTGTGTGTGTGTGTGTGTGTGTGTGTGTGTGTGTGTGCGAGTGTGTGTGCATGTGTTATACTGGTTTCTCCAGTGCCCTGACTTTGATCCCCAGCGGAATGGGTCACTCTAACACACACACACACACACACACACACACACACACACACACACACACACACACACACACACACACACACACACACACACACACACACACACACACACACGCACACACACACACGCACACACACACACGCACACACACACATCTCATTTGTCACAGAGACACAGGGAGTAAAAATGGAAAACTGCCGTCACCTTCTCCTCGCATTAATTGGAGTTTTGAAGTAACAACAGAACCAAACGCCACATCATCACAAAAAGCCAGTTTTCAACAGGCACAGTGGGAAGATCACGTTTTTTTGTTGTTTTTTTAAAACTCAATGTTATTTTATTTATATTTCTGCAGAGAGAATCATTATTGCGCTTTTGTCAAAACATTAAAATGAAAATTTTTGACGAGAACTGCTCCAAAGATATTTTTACAACTGAGCGAGTTTGCTGCAGAATATTGATTCAGAGTATAAACCAGGGAGAACTACAGCAGCTACATGGCTGTAATAGAAGCCGACTCAATGCAGGGAAATTTCACCGACCAGCCATAACGTTATGGCAACGGACAGCAAGAGGATGGGGTTGATTATCACCAATCGCAACTAGTTTTTGAAACATAAACACAAATGACACAATAATAAAGAAGAACATCTGGTAATTATGTCCTAATGTCCCTTGGGATGCAACGGTAAAAGGACACACTATTTTTTTTTTCTGTCACCAATCTACTGTTATAAATAGTAATAAAGTAACTGGTCATTGACTGTGTGCAGCACCTCCGCTGCTTCCTGGTGGATCTGAATCAGTTAAAAGTCTGACCTGCTGCTGCTTGTTTTCTGCCATCATTTGTTCAAATGTCTAAATCATGTCATTTTGCTACACACCTGGTCGATAATTTATTCTTAATATTAAAAGTACTTGTGAGGTTCGTTTGACCTCACAGCGTTTGGAAAGTGTTTGAATTGGTGTGGTAACTGTAAGTAGTAAACGTCATTGTATCATCAACAACTAATGTATAGTAAAGAGACATTTGGAAAAAGAAAAAATTGAGTGAGCTTGGAGAGAAAGTGAAACTACACCATGTTAGCTGGCCACCAATGGTTCTTTACTCAGTGACGTGAGTCCAAAGAAAATGGTCTTACTCTGAAAGGTTTTATGGATGGTAAATTTTTCATGAGAAAACGGTGTCCTGTGGAGTCAAGAAAAAGAAAACGCTGAGTTTGAAAATGTATGTGTTTTTCGTCCGTCTGTGGTCTGAAGGGAATGTTTAAAATATCATCAAGATTTTCAAATGTGTTTCTGATGAGAGAAATTCAATAATAATCCGATAATACAAATCGATTTCTTTTTACCATATTTTAGAAATTTCTGAAGGATTTTCTGGGTTTCTGTCTTGTGATCTCAGAGTTTTATTTTTAACATTTGAAGTCAAACAGAGAGCTGATATGTTGCATAACTGCTGGTTTGAATCCCGCAGCCATGACACTCAGCGCCACTCTTCATGGTTCCATCAGGGCAGCTCCTCCGAGACCGGTAGAAAAATAATGATTCCTCTTCATGCTGACATATTTATTTAATATTATTATTTTTTGAAATGATTTATTACGTTTCTAGACGGAGACTTTTCCTTTCAGACGCTTTGAAGAGGCACAAAGATGTTCAGACGTTCACACCACCTCCTTCTCCACCTCCTCCTCCTCCTCCTCCTCCTCCTTGTAGTATCGGTTTCTTTTGATCACTTCCTCCACCGTCAGCTCCTCCACCTCCTCGCTGTCCCAGAAGCCCACGTCCTGCAACCCCCGGCATGCCTCCTGCTCCTCCTCCCCCGGAAATGGGACCAGTGTGGGGCTTTCCTCTCCTTTCACCGGCAGCATCTCCTCTTGCAGCGCGCCTCCTCCGCCCTCCTCCATCTCCTCCTGCTCCTGCTGCAGGTCTGCCACATCCTCCTCGACGGAGCTGGTGTGTACGTCCACGCAGCTGTCCTCGGTGGAGGAGTCTGGGCTGAGCTGAGGAGGCGCGGGAGGAGGCGAGGGGCTGCGCCTCCTGGCAGGAGCAGGAGCAGGAGCAGGAGCAGGAGCAGGAGCAGGAGCAGGAGCAGGAGCAGGAGCAGGAGCAGGAGCTGGAGCAGGGGCGAGGTCAGCTGCCGCCCGGGTGAAGGCCATGCTGTGCTCCTTCAGAGAGGAGGTGCGGTGCAGGCGGGGCGACCCCTGGGCCTCCTCCTCGGGGGGCCACTTGGCCTTGATGGACCTCCCCGCAGACCCTCCGTCCACGGCTCTGGGCGACTCCTCCGCCCCCGCCCCCGCCCGCGGCGGGGGTAGTTATTTTTAATAACGTTATTTTCAATAACAATGTGTTATAAGACGGAACAAGATAAACTTAATTATTTTACCTTTGATGAGAAACGCCTGTTAAACAACTGTCATGTGCTATTTTGGTGATGCAGCGACAATAAGGCTCAGCTGTACCCTGGAAAAGAAGCTGATTCACAGATTCAGTAAAATCCACATTATTTGACTTTGTAATCATCCACCACTACAGGTCCTGAGTGAACTAATACACAGGACGGAACTAAGACTCTGCTTAGATGACGTTTCACGTGAAGAAGTTTCCGTTTCATTTAGACGACAACATTTTGTAAACCATGACACAGAAACACTGAAAATGATGTAATTAGCATGTTAGGCCACTAGTTGGCGCTGCTGGTTGATGGAATGTTACTTCGTCCGAGGTGCACATGCACAGTAGTAACGTTTTCGCCGTCTTCACGGAGCGTCTTCCATAAGTTGTGCCCAAAAACAATACGAGAGTTTTCCATTTTCGCTTCAAAACTTTTTGAAGGTCAAGGTAAGTGTCATTTTCCATTGTGGAACAAACAAACGTGTGTTTTTATTTTCTTGTGTTCAACTTTTTGGCCATCTGTCATAAATGCAGATATAGTACACAGGTTGGAGTCTGTTATTATTCTTCTCCGGTGATTCTATCTTACATCATTTGAAGTCAAGATGCTACGTTAGCAACAAAGTTTTCTATTTCCCTTTTAATCCCTACCTCCATATATTCCCCTATTTGTGATTCTGCACCAAACACCATAAAATCCAAAGTTACCATAGTATCCAGATGGTCTTGTAAAGCACGGCTCCTCTGGGTTGGGGGGTGTGGCGGGGGGGGGGGGGGGGGGGGGGGCTGGTAGGGGTGTATGTGTGCGTAATGGACAGCTGAGCGGTAGAAATGCCAGGTGACATTTAGCAGGCAACTTGGCAACGAGGGTAATTCCTCATCTCGAGCATCCTTAAGGCCCAGAGAGGCGGCTAATGGATAATTGGGAGAGTGAGAGAAAGAGAGACGAGCGGCAACACACCGGCGAGGATAAAGAGAGAGTGAAAGACTCTGGCAGCAACAGAAGAGAGTATAGGGATGAAGGGAGGGGAGGAGGAGGAGTAATCTCTTTATTGGGTTGAATGACTTCTCTCGTTCGACTCCCCTGTGACGGACGGATAATGAGTGTGTGCGCACACACACACCTACACACACAGACACACACAACCGGACTCAAGCTAGATTTATAACCCCATTAAATGATACCTTGCACATTAGCAACGGAGCCAAAATACTGCAGATCTAAAGCTGTCTAAACATCTGAGGTCTCAGCAGCTCATGGAGAACTCAAGTTTTCCGACTGTCTTTTTACTCCACAGATCAAGGGAAAACCTTTCTCCTGCTTTCACACAATTGAGAAAATCACAAGAGGTGAAGTCGAGCTCATCTGCTGCTTTTACAGCATACGCAACAAATGGTTCCATAAACATGAGGGAGTATAGAGAGATGCATATGCATGTGACACATCTGGTTTAACCCCGTCACAACAATCTCATCTCATAAAGACTCAAGGTCCTTTCAGAGAGGGACTGTTTGTACGAGAGAAGTGCTTTTTGTCAGCGTTTCAACTCGTAATTTGTTCAAATGAAAAGGTTATTTCTAACCAAATCAAAGTCAGAAGTGTCTGTGAGGAAGATTCTAACCTTTCCGAGTAAATTTGTAACTATATATAATGCCTATGTTAGGGCTCCTGGTGTAGTAACTGGCCACTCTGGGTAGGAATTGATAAGATTTTAATCAATATCAATGCCATTGTCAATTCTGCTTTTCAATCCAATTCCTTATCAATTTGAACGATTCCTGAGTATTTGTTTGAGGGAGGAAAAAAGCAGTTTTACAATCTTCTGCACCAAAAGGAACAATTCTATTTTTTCCAAACATGAAACATGAATTGTAATTTTTCCTTCAAAAAAAAAAAAACAATCAAAGGTGTATTTGCCTTCATTGGATGCCTCTTGGAATTTACACTTTTTCAAATTTTGCGCTGTTGACAAGCTAACCCTCTCTGGGAGGTCGGAGACTGGAGAGGAATGTGGAAGTGTAGGAGGAGGAACTCATTCTCTCGGTCTGCAGGGAATGCTGTGTTTTCATATGTCTTGGTGCTTTTTTGAGGGGATATTCAACACAAAATGATCTAATATATAGACATACAGTAGTAGATCTCTAATATTGTGTATGTCTACACAGTAGACATACTCTAGTAGATTGTTATAATATGGTGTGACAACTAGAGGCTCACACATATAATAAGGGATCTACTAGCATATGTCTACGCTGTCGGCTGGTTGGAGCAGATGTTCACTACACCCTAACAGATTGACGGCAGAGTTAATTTATTAAAAGTCCCTCATTAGTCCTCAGACAGGAAATTTCTTCACCAAATGGACCGTCTTCAGCAGCCACACAGGGTGGTGCTCTGGGGAGGTCATGGAGGCCGAGGATGTAGCTCCGCAGGAGGTGATGGAGGCCGGGGGTGTAGCTCAGGGAGGAGTCACAGTGCAGGTTGTCTGGACTATTGTAAACCGGAGTCCCGGAGGAAAACCAGCACACACAGAGACAACATGAAAACTCCACACAGAAAGGCTCCTGCAGGGATTTGCACCGAGACCTTTTTTTTTTTTAAATTTAACTGGGACCTTCTGGCTGTGAGGCGAGAGGATGTGGACTCTGTGGATTCAGGACGTGGTGAGTGGAACTTGTATTAACGTGTCTTCATCCTCTCCATGGGTACGTCCGAATTGTCCCTCCTATCTCCTTATCTATCGACTTTACCTTAACCCCGTGGAAGACGTCACAGGGTTAAGGAAAGGTGTTAGAAGGCTTCCTAAAGTAGTGAAAGGCATCACGTGGGTGTGGCAGTCGGACCACACTTTCACTTAGTGACGTCATAATCAGTGGCGTTTCTAGATGTAAATACTTGGTGGGGCAAGATTTTATTTAGGTCGAATGACACTATTGAATTGCTAAGTAAAGTGTGTGCACAACCTTTAAGCCACAACATTATAACAACCATATAGGAGTTGATCCCGTAAAAATGTTGAGCCATGGAAATAGCGGATCAAAAAAAAAGAAATTCAATAAAAATAAAAAATATCAAGGATGGAGTTAAAACCAGGTCGTAATGGTTCACAGACACAGCTCAACCACTCAACCACCAGCAAAGCTCGACATTAATGAGATTCTTAAAAAATATTACTCACCGTGTCACACAGTTTACAACTGCTTACTTTCATTTTCTCTGCTAAACTAAGCGTTTCAAAGTCATACTCGTAAATAATCAAACTAATGGATTTTTATTCAAAAGTGTTTGTTAGCTTTAGCTGCTAACAAGATGGTATTTGTGACCATAGACATATACACTAGACGCCTCATCGACTGGCAGGAACATACGTCAGTGCGTCCGCCATCTTGGGAGGGGCATTTGTCAGGACTGCAGCAACGATACTGCATCACTCTTCTGCTTTTGGTTGTACAAACAGACAAAATCAGGACAATGGACTGCGTGGGATTACCTTCCACAGGTAGGAAAAACATATTTTTTGTTTTTGTCGTTGTGTTTAGCTCATAGAAAATTAACTTGGGACATAGATGAGCTGGAGCCGTGGGAAATGCTCTCTATTCCCTGGAATATTAAAGGTAACTATGTAAAAATAAATGACAGTATAATAGATAAATATGTTATTGTGTGTAAATATGTTAAAAAAAAATCTAAATTTGTTACACAAAAAAGTTATAACTTGTGCCCTAATATACATGTTCATTGTACATAAATGTCACATTGTGTGTAAATAAACGCTTTTGTATATTTTTGTCATGGGCTTCATCATGTTGCTGCTCTAAAAGGAGAGTACAGCAGCCCCAATGTCCCATTTGCAAACTTTTTCCATTTCCTCTCAATACTTTCTATAAGTATGCTACATTAAATAAATAAATAAATAAATAAATAAATAAATAAATGAAATAATTTTTAATTTAATGAATTAAAAATGAAAGCAATGATTCTTCACAGTCATGTAAATGTATATTTGCGTGTTTTCTTCAGAAAACACGTCGCTGTCACACAGACTTGTTTAGGCTGACAGGGCAGACTTTCCACTCACAAGATGGCGGCCGGTATGCCGTGTTGGAGCGGTGGGCGGACACAGGCTGCGTGGCGTCTAGTGTATATGTCTATGTTTGTGACGACTCGCTCCGGTTCTGTGAAGCTCCGCCTCAATCAGCACCAGCCAATCAGCTCTGAGCATCTAATAATGTTGGTAGTGGGGCTTCAGGCTTCAAGCTCCACTCTGCATCAAAATCAGGTGATCTGAATGAACAGAGCCACAGCCTGAGCATGTGCACTTTCACTTTACTGCATCCAATACACACTTCATGGTGAGAGAGGGGCGAGCGCCACTAATGCACCATCAGTGTGGATCAGGAGGAAACAACCTGAAACAGCAAGAGGAGACCAATAACCAGGGAGTACCATCCTCACACAGTAATTATGTGTTATATAAGAGGAAGTTTTATTCACAGACAAGAAAATACTGTAGATAATCTTAAAGAAATATTAGCACACTTTGCATGCAGTCCTTTCGGATGACACCAGGTGGGGCTCAGTCGCACCTGCCCCTAATGACCAGTCGCCCCTGGTCATAATAATGCATTGGCGGGGCAAGTTAGTCGGTCAGCATGAGTTTGCCTCCTTTGCGAAAGGTGGTTCCTAAGCTAAAGAAGGCTCTAAAGGACACAACGAGTATCCTTTCCTTTGCTTATTGAGAATTGGGACAGTCCTTATCATGGCCGCCACACAAAACACTTCTGGGTTGAAGGAGACGTCGATCGATAAGGAGTTAGGAGGGACAATTCGGACATACCCCATATTTTCTCTGCGTCGCAGAGTGTGTGACGTAATGCAACGTACTGGAACGTGTCGCAACGCGACCGGACGTCGTGGTGGGAAATTGATTGGAACCGGTTCTAAGTCAGAACCGGTTTTCGATTCCCAACCCTCCTGGCCACACAGTGAGAATGTTTCCTGTTTGACTCCAGGTTTGGACACCTTTCCTCTGTGGAGTTTATGTGTTTAATCCAGGTGCTTTGGTCTCCTTCCACATTCCAAAAATGTGGATTTGTAGATAGTTTGTGTCTCTAAATGTCTTATAGGTGTGAATGGAGTGACTGTCTGTGTCCTGTGAGGGACTGCTCACCTATCC
The DNA here is from genome assembly GCF_963383615.2 of Lipophrys pholis. Lineage (NCBI taxonomy): Eukaryota > Metazoa > Chordata > Actinopteri > Blenniiformes > Blenniidae > Lipophrys > Lipophrys pholis. The sequence goes on along the minus strand of NC_137627.1, from coordinate 24,558,068 downwards.
CAGTGGAAGCTCCTCTTTTGTAGAATTGACTTCATAATGGTTTTCTAACAGTAGTATGTGGTGCAATAACCTATGTGTGAGTCTGTCATCTCCTTGACTTGCTTGCTCCACCTTTTAAAGAATGTGTGCTCATACAGACGATGCAGAGATTTTCACTCAGTCTGGTAGTGGGTACTTCCTTTGACCCTCCAACAGGTAAATAAGCCCTGCTGTCTCAGATATTGAGCGGGCGCCATTTTTTCTCCTTGCAATCGCTACTGGAGAACAAATAGTGCACATCAGTATTTAAAGGTACAGACACAGAAATTGCCTGTTCTCTATAGAGCTTGGTATCGGGAAGTTGGGACTGGCTGAAAACTTCTTGATGGCCTGAAATTGTTGGACCTCTGCCGCCTAGAGTATGTAAATTTGTTGAAAAACTGTATAATATGGGACCTTTAAGATGGATATAATAGTGTGGAGTATGGATGGATTCCTGGTAGAAAGTCAAATGTTTTGGCCAAAGTCAATACGTTTTAAACTTCTATTTTGAAACACCAATCGCTTTGTTTAGTTGCTTTTCATTTACAACGTACAACTTAAATGTCTTGCAGTTTGCTAATTGGAAAGTGTGTTATTTCCTGATTTAAAAGTTTGTGCCACCACAGAAACTTCCCCCAGCTCCCCCACCGACGAGGCCGAGGCGTCACCATGAGCTCTGCCCATGTTTATCAATGCCAGTTTGAGTTTGGGCACAGGTATGAGTGTGTCCACCACACTCTTCTCCTTGTGTGTTTAGGTGTGCCGTGCATATGCGAGCTGACGTTAACAGACAGGCCTCCTGCTCGGAGATGAATGAGAGGGCAGATTGTGTTGAAACTGATGAAGTGGCCTGATGCTCATTAGACGCTTGCCGATAAGCTGATGGATGCGTCTCGATTTTAAGGCGGCGCTCACGTAATGATGAATAGGCTTTTATTTTAGGGCAACACATCTCTCCGTTCTCTCCCAGAACAAACAAGCCCTTTCACTGTTTATTGGATTATTTGATTTAATAGAGAAAGTCTCATTAAAACAAATTAGCAGTGTGTGTGATTGATGACGGTCTTTAGACGGAAAGCGCAGAGCTATTGTCTCAGGACAACTTGAGCTATCAGTTGGTTCATACTTTGAAAGGGCTGAACATGTTTAGTCACAATCTGCAAAGCGATGCATCGCATGTGATGTTACACGTGTGGAGGAGTCGGTGTTTAATCTCCTCTGGTGCTTGGGGGGGGGACCGAAAGCTTATCCCATCACTGAGCAGTCTTCTGCATACAGAAACACACAACGACCTGCCGCCCTTTACTGGTGTGAAAACTGCCACCTGCTTTTAAATCACGTATACATCAAGAAGCCTTTTTGTCTAAACAGATGACTTTCAAACTGAGGATGTGGCCCAGCTGTTGTGTTTAGCTCAGAGGCCTCAAGATGCCAAACACCGCCGCAGATGGAGCAGGAGCTCCAACATTAAAAAATAAAATCCAAATGACCAAAATAACAAAGTCTTCGAGATCACAGCATTTAACAACGAGACACTGGAAAGTCCAAAACACTCACTTGTTTTTTTCTCGCATGCTAAGGCATGTGAAAATGGCAGCTTGGTGGGTGGGTCCTATCAACTTTTTTTTTTTTTTTTTTTTTTTTTTTTTTCGCCCTTGTCCTGTTCGGCAGCTTGGGCCAACAATATGATGTGATTGAGAGCCTTCGGAGTCAGAACAGTTTTTGGTCTTGCAACAGGGAGAGACCTGGAGTCTCCTCCTGTTGCCTTCTCCGTCAGAAGCTGGCATGGCTGCCGTACACGACCGGGGGGGGAACGCACAAAGAGAGAGAGAAGAGAAGAGAGAGAAGAAAGTCGAGGGGGGAGGGGGGAGGGGGGTGGGGGGAAGGGGATAACATACAATGTCCTTGTTGTGCTACATATATTATTTGCAATAATCACACTCATCCAAATACTTTCCAACTGTTATTAGATTGAACCAGCCTGAGCAGCTCTATCTAGACAGTAAGATGATTTCCTAGATTTAACCAGCCTGAGCAGCTCTATCTAGACAGTAACGTGAAGCAGGAACATGAAATAACAAAGAGGCAACAACAAAAGAGGAACATGATTTTTAAAGTTTGAGCAAATGATGACAGACAACAAGCAACTTCAGAAGCACCTTTCGTGAGGAGTGAAAGTGTGTGTGTGTGTGTGTGCGTGTATGTGAGTGTGTGTGGCTTGTCCACTGGGTGTGGCCGGAACTGTTGTGGGGGGACCCGTGGTGACACCCCGGGGTCCGAGGCCACCGCGCCCGGACACCGCCACCCCGGCAGACAGAAGCCCCCCAGGCCCGGGGAGACCCCAGCGAACCACCCCAGAGAGCCCCGCCCCCGCCCAAAAAGCACCCGACGGAGAATGCAGAGAGGAATCCCCCCCAGGCAAGAGGGGCCCACAAGAGAAGGACAAAGGGCACAGGGCCCCAGGCCCCGACCCAAGCTGCCAAGCCGAGAAAAGGCCGGAGCAGGGCCCCCGGGCCGAGCGGGCCGAGAGCCCCCCCAACCCCGGCGGCGAGTCCCACCGCACCCCCGGGAACAGGCCCACCCACCGCCCCCCCCAACCCGGCAAGGCAGAGACGGCCCCAGCCGCCGCGCCCCGGACCAGCCCCGCCCCCAGACCCAGGAAAGCGAAGCCCGGCGCAGGCCCCGGTCGGAGAACAGTCAACTCTACACCCCCAGGAGCCTCATAATCCACCCGCCCCATAACCCCTCCCCCCGGGTCTTGATTGGGAAACCCAACCCATGACCCACCCCGCACACACCCACACCCACACCCACACCCACACCCACACCCACACCCACACCCACACCCACACCCACACACACACACACACACGGAACGGGGGGGGGAGTGATGACTCTCGCACCCTCAGGCCGCCGGCCGGGCCCCCTCCCGGCCACCGCGGTATCCCAACCTCCACCAATCCAACAGCAAGTGGAGAAGGAGCACCGCACCCCAGCCCCCCCACAAGCGCCACGCCCGAGGGAGCGCGCCCCCCGCACTCCAGCCGCACTCACCCCGGGCCGGGGCGGGACCCCAGCGGGAGGTGCTGGGGGGAGCCACGTCTCCCGCCCTTCCCCTGCCCTATATGTGTGTTGGATGTATGTAAGGGTGTGTTTTTGTGTTTTGAAAAGGTGGATGCGATGTGTGTGTCTATGGTGCAGTTTAAAATTGTCCTATCAACTAACCCAACCCCAACCCTGACTCCATCTGATTGCTAAATTTATTTGTTATTTACTTTTTTTCCTACTTTTTTTCTGAGGCATACCTACAATATACATATCCAATATGATTAAAGGAGTGCCTTTTCCTGCCTGGACAGGATTGCTTTGCTGAGGAGACTTGTCTATTTCAGTGACCTTATTGACATTCTTATCAATAGTATAAATGGCCACAGGAAAAATTGTTAAGTGGAGAGATAAAAATCATAGCTCCAGCAATTGACACACTTCCTTCGACAGAAATCGAAGAAAATGCGAATGAAAAACAGAGAACCAACAATGAACCCAGGAATTACTAAATATATACAAGTATAAGAGTGAACTATAAGCAAACAGCAGTAAGATGAGTCAATAATAAAAGATTTGTCCTTTCGTGATCAGAACAGAAACCAACACCATGTCGGCTTTCATCAAACTTATTAACTTTATTCAACTAAACTCCAGCTTACGAGAGCAGAGCTGCCCAATCTATCATCGAGCAAGCCTTTATCTATATTTTATCTTAAGCCATTTGCTCTTGTTAGTTTGTGAATCCATTCCCTTCTAGAAGGATCATCCATAATATAAAGGATCTTCCTCCCACTCACAGTGATCATTTCACAGCAACGTGACAAATAGTTAAGATACAGTATATTGTAACTGCTCGGTTGGTAGAGTGGTAGTCTCTTAATTGGAAGGTTGCTGGTTCCATTTTTTTTTTTTTCTCCAATGTATTTGGGCCTTTTGTTTCCATGTAAACGAAGCTACGAGTCACCGATAATGATTTGATCTCAACATTTTGGTCAAAGTCAAGATTTTGGAAAAACTCTTGTTTTTACATTTGCATGTAGACACTCAGGAGGAGACTCAGGAGTTTAACGTCACAGGATGCGACAGAAGCGTCAGATTCATATGTGTGACCTGTGTGTAAAGTTTGTGATGACAATGGATGCTGTTACAGCAGTGCTTGTTAAAAATATCTGTTTTTGTATCTGGCTATGTGTGATGATGGCCTAAATGTCAGTGAGCAAAAGGAAAAGCTCCATGATTTAGTGATTTAAGTTAAGTTTTAATCGCAGTAACTAGTAACGTATCTCCAGTATGCTTTGAAGAAGTAAGTGACTTGCACAACACTGAAAGTTATTGACTCATTCAGAGAAAAAGAAACCTCTACCGATGTAATCAACACAGTAGACAAAGACAGGTAAGTAAACATCAGAAAACTTTGGATAGACACAGTTTCGGCAAATAGCTGAGAGGTATTTCGGTTTATACTGAAGTCACAGACAAATTGAAGCTGCCACACCTTTCTCAAGATTAATTTTCAGTGGAGTATAACTGAAAGAAAAGATGGCGACAAGATACACCGAGGCAGACAGAAATAAACAGAGATGATGGCTATGAATGAAGCTCAGTCATTATTAGATTATCACCTTTATGGATGAGAGAGAGGGGAGCAGGAGATCAGAGCGTGAGCTATTGATTGCCGAGCAGAACGAACAAACAGGCTTTGAAATGATGCTCTGATTAGGCCAGCCGGCATGATTAGTTCATCAATAACACAAATGAAAAACACTCTCTCTTTATCGTTCCAGCTCTGCCTCTCTGCTACCATTCTTTAACTCTGCTTCTCATTTCTGCCTCTGTGAAATGAGGCTTTGGTGAATAAATCAGTAAAGCCGCTGACACTCCGGCTGAGATTGCAGCATTTGAATGTCACCGCCGAGTACGGTCGCTCAGCGAGGACGCCATTCAGACGCTACCGTGTCCCTCCTGTCTGATGCTTCGCTGGTGGGAGATGTTTGACTCACAAACGAAGGTCACTGCAAATTAATACGGCCTCAAGTTCTAAAATCAGACTTGAATTTCGGATCATTTCACGTGAAACGGAACCATTTTCCAGTTGCGGTGCGACATTAAAACTGCACTCTCGCTCTCGCTCCTTCTGCTCATGCCCGTGTAAACAAATACGGCGGCACCGCCGCGGAGGTTGGACTCGCGATCCGTATTCTTGAGACTCACCCCTGATAGCATCCGATTCATCCTCTGTCCATACGAATGCCGGTACAAAGTTTGTGATCTAAAAAAATAAAATTTGCCGGAGAATGTGCGTACCGGTACGCCAGCTGTGAACCTTGGACATGCACATTTTGGAGATGTAATCATAAACAGCCAAGCTGCAGTGTTCTAGATGTGTTTCTTTAGTGGAACATTACTACTGAATCTTCAGCACCATGTTCATATGTCACGTTCATCTTCAAACGATACAGAGCGGTGGATAGAACTGATCGATTATCAATTGTGTCAAGGTGTGTAACAGTCTAATGTCAGAGCAAGCACATACATAGCGCGGTGACAGCCGTGAGTAAAGCTGCAGTGTGGATGCGCCGGCACGCCATGCGCTCTGGATGCACTGCTGCTGGAGACAGACGAAATCCTCGTCACCCTCCACCTCCATCTCTCGAGTGACTGAGGATAAAACACAAAGTCCACTGAGCCTTTTCACAAATCCCTGTTCAAATATTTAATTTATACATTTAATAAACAGATGAAACTGAACTTTATCGGTCCACTGTGTCGCCACCAAAATGTCTCCTTCCCTCTCCGACACTCTGACACACGCGGTGGCCTTCACAGCCATGAGAGCTGTTTTGGGCTCCAGCAGTGAGCTCTGGTACTGCCCCCGTGATGTCACTCTCCTCTGACCCCCATGATGTCCCTCTCTTCTGGCCTCCACCTTCAGATCAGATTCTTCCACGAAATTTGCATTTTGGGGGTGTGTTTACACAACGACGGAGCTCGGAGCCACTGAACTCTTTGATTCTGTCTCCTTGGAAATGGGGAAAATGCTACTTTTCTGAAACACTGCTCTTGTTAATAGTTCTTCTGCGAATGCTCAGTAGATGAACAATAAGAACAATGTGAAAGCTCTAGCTCCAGAGTGTCCTGACTCCCAGTCCATATTCTTCCTGGACTTGGTAGTTCTTTTGATAGTGCCATGTTACTGCTTTTCTACTTTGTGTCTCATATTGTGTCCTTCTATAATTCACATATTGATTAGACCGACGTTCAGATGACTTTCCCACCACAGTCAAAAAGTTAATGCTACATTTCTACAGGACTTCACTTACACAACATTTCAAGTAAAAACATTGGTTCTGCATTTTCACTTGAGAAAAGTTTTGCGTTTTAATGGCAATATTTTGTGAACGACGTCCGTTTCCATGAAAACTGTAGAAATGCTGAAAACAATGGAGAAAACTGCTTTTGTTTGTTTTTGTAATAAAACCACTCACGTGCATGCAGAGAACATTACGCTTTAAACAATAACTATGGGAGTAGACGGCGATTTGTATGGGCAGACGACAGAGTCAAAGCCTTTTCAAAAAGTTTCACCTTAACAGCTGCATTCAAAAAGTTGTGTTTTCAGTGGCTCGGACACTGCTGTCGTGTGAACAACAAAGTTTTCTGCTTTCACTTGAAATTGTTGACGTGTAAACTTGGCCTAAGTCTCCCATGTCATCAGGCAGCGAGTATTTTATAAACCCAGAGTGAGACAAATCCTTTCTCCAAGCAGAATAAAGTGCAGGAGGTTGATCGATATGTTGCAGTTATAAAATACACTTTTACAACAATCACTACAATTTCAGTTAATGTCCAAAATCATACACTTTTTAGAAGCGGCCTTTCTTCACAGTAGAGTCTGATGAGCTGTCAAAAAAATAAAAAAAAAAAGCAGATGTGCCTCTTGGGAGTTGGAAAGTGCAGTAAAACCTCAGCAACTCCTTTGAATTGGAAATATTCTCTTTGTAAAGCGAGATTTAACCACCTATCCACCATGTGGCTCCATGTTGCCACCATTGCTTCATGAAGACCGAAGCAGAATTTCCTAAGCCGTTTTTAATGCTGTGAGCACAATCCTTTCCATTGTTCAGTAAAATCTAATTGTTTTATTTTTTGTTTTTGGCACGAATGAACTGCACAGCTGTCACAATTGTCAGTCAAGGTAATTCCAGATGTTCCATTTAAAGTTTCTGCTTGTTCCAAGAGGGAGGATGTTTTTCCAGGTTGCAGAAGAAGGAAATAATGCAAAGCTGAATGAGGAAAAGTGGAAATGATAACTAAAAAGTCCCACATGGGTCCTGTTTATGGACTCATCATATCAGAGTGACCTTAGCAAAAGCTTCGCGACAGCCAAATACACACATAAGACTCACAAACAAACACCTTTTCCAAACCCTAAACACAGCATCTGCTCTCCCTCTCCATTTCTTTTACCTTTCCACCATCCATCCTACTCAAACATTGAATCCAGGCTTCCCACATCACTCCACGCTCCTGACCCGGCCTCTCCTCACACCCTCCACTGTTGAAGCTAATGAAAAAAAGATGTAATGCATGCGAGAAGAGCCTCTCCACTCCTCTCCATCCCTGCCTACTTCGATCACTTCAGCCCTCTCCTTCCTCCATGTGAGCCTCTCCTCCGGCCTCCATCCATTCCACCCTCTGTTCTCCCTGCGAATATCATTCGACATTTATTATTCTCTCCTCAATCTGTCCTCTCACGTTTTATACATTCCTCTCATTGAAATTCATCGTTAATCCCTTTAATCCATTCTTGAATTTTCCCTTCATCAATCAGCCGTCTGCCTCGCTGTCCACTCTCTTTTAGAAACAATATAATCACTGTAAGATTGTAAAATCTTATACAACTGAGGGGAACACCAGTTTTAAAGTGGGACTTTACATTAGAAGTTATGAGTCAAAAATAAAGCAGATATATCTTAATCAAGGCTTAATGGAGTTTTCCATTGTAGGATATCATCCATCATTTTATTATATGAGGTTTTAAGACTCTTGTGTAGCTTTCAGGGATGTCGATTGAATGGATATTAAACTTGATGACAGTAACTCAGACCTTGAAATGAGTTTGTTGTCGTAGAGAGTATTATTCTGAAAGGAGAAATAAAGTTTGTCCTTGCTTCCTTCTCACTTCACAAACCATATATATGTATATGTGTGTGTGTTTCTATGCTTTCCCCATAATGTTCAGTACAAATGTAAACAGAGGAGAAAACACTTCCATTAAGGGAGTTTATAGATTGATTTTTAAACACGTGAGATTCTATTCATAGAGACTACACTCTGCTGTGCCACATCACTCATTTGCCTTATTTAAGTCTTTTAAATGCCACAATTTTAGGCAATTTTTAAATGTAGAACTTCAACAAAATGATAAATGGATATCCCTTTTATAGCAGTCCCCACAGCGCTTTAGATGTTAATCACATTCACACACCAAAGGAGACAGTTGCCATGTGGGGCTCAGTTCATCCACCAGGAGCAGTTTGGGGATCAGTGTCTCGCTTAAGGACACTTTGACATGTGGAGATGGGGAATTGAACCAGCAACCTTCTGACTGAGAGACAACTGGTCTATCACCGGAGCAACAACCTTCACCAAACAATGCATATTAGACAGCGAAAAGGATATATTTTTTTTATTTTTTTTCATAAGTAGTTTAGTGGGATTTCGTTGTGTAAGTGTAGTTTGAGTAGAACAGAAGCTTCATTGATTTAATTTAGGGATGTCCCGATCACACTTTCTTGCCCCCGATACCGATCCGATTTTTCAGAATTGAATATCGGCCCATACCGATACTTTCCCGATCCGATACTTACATTGCTATAGCAAAGATACTCAACAGTCTATTTTTGGAGCAACTAAGATGTCTGAAGCTAAAAGCACTATTGGCAGAAGCTTTGTTTAGCTAGAACTTATTGTAAAACTCACTTATTGAATCAAAATTCTTCTCAGAATGACTTAAACATAAATGCTCTTAGGCTACAATGTAACTTCTTTGTGTATTAAATTTCAGTTTAACTTAAAGCAGTATGAGAGGTTTGACCTGAATTGTCACAAAACATTTACATTTTAATGTGAATTATAAACACATAATTCCACTTCAGAGTGGTAAAACCTATTTGACAAAAGTAGTCTGAACATAGTTCTCTCAAAAACTTATTCAGAATATCCCAGTCTCCCTTCAAACTAGCATAACCGTCTGTGTTAATTTTTTCACCGTATCGCTCCCCTGTGATTACTTATCCTTTATTTTAAAATCCTTTATTTTAAAGCTGCACTGAGTTTGCTGCTTCTGTGCGGCTTTTTCTTTAGTTGTTGTTGTAAACTCAGGGTACATCCACACGACGAAAAAACTATCTTTTTTCTCCCTGGTTTGGTGCTTTCAACTCGCACCACAAGTCCTTTTGTTGGCAGTCTAACTAAAGAAAGACACATGAGTCAGGTTTCTTAAAGATTGACCATCAAATTATATTGAAGTGCGATAAGCAAGCAATATTCTCAATTTACAGAATTCTGGGTCTTGGTTCCTACTCTAAACCGAGCGACGTGAACTGCGAGCAGTTCACGGGAAGAAAGACGTGTCTGCCTAGGCGACATTTGTATTTATGCGTTTTCATCTGCTCTCCAAATGGTGAGTCACGGGGTCTCCGCAGGTTTAGCTGAGGTTTGCAGGATGTCACGAAGCCAGCCTGGGGTCAAGGGGTACTTGAGCGAGGTCATCAAAAGGGACCAGCTGTGACGGGTTTCCACCGATTGTAGTCTAGGTTTTCGTTCCCCCAACTTAAGATGTTGTGTCTCAGGCTTTGTCTCCTACAAACACTTGAGATAACCACATGTTACAGGCCACGTCCTGCAACCATAAAATAGAGGTGTTTTTCATTAGTGCAGACCTCAGCAAATTGTTAGTCAAGCGGTCAGCAAATTCCTCAGTGCACGTTAGTATCTTTCACACAGCTTTTAAGAATAGAATCTCTTAACAGTCCCCCTTTTGGCCTGAGCCAACAGATCAGGCCACAAATCAGTTAAACATATAACATATCTTCTGCAATACGGCCATCATCAAAATCAGACGCAGTTGGAACAAAAATTGACGAGTCATCAGTCTGAACCATTTGATAGGCATGTGGAGGGGGGCGGTCAAGGCTGGACTTTTCAACAGCAGTCACAATAAGTCTGTTACAGAGGGAACGAATGCAGGGAATACAGCAACAGCCACAAGTAACTAGAACAGATAGAAAAATAGCCATGGCAATCAAAGCAGAAGTAACAAAATCCTTATATTTACCAAACCAAGCAGTCATGAATTGAGTGAAGGGGTCCGGGACCGTACCTGAAACATCCTTCATCTCTCTGGATAGCAGTTGAAGACCCGCTAGGGCCCTAGTCAAAGAACCGTCAGGAGCAGTGTTGTTGGGAATAAAAGTACAACAAGAGCTGCCGAACATAGCACAGACACCCCCTTTTTCAGCTAACAGCATATCAACTGCCATTCGGTTTTGTATAGTCATGATAGAGGTGGCTGACAGCTGACTATGAATAGCCGTAACAGCATTAACAGTATAATTGGCCAAGCGCTGAGTGTTAAAGTGCACGTAATTAACACCATAAAAAAGTTTTTTAATGCTAACAATTTGGCCAAAAATTGGGATTGCATTAATGAAACCAAAAGAATGGTCCATAATATGGTACTCATGGGGAACAGACGCAATGTCTCCTACTGCATTCAGGGAGGCGACAAAAAGCTCACCATCCTTAGTTACATCTCTCTTAAGTCGATGGAAGATTGGGTGCGATGACATGTAGGAGGAGGGAAACAGGCTCGAGGCAGAAATGGGAAGCAACTGAATTGGGGCGATAAGCGAAACCAGGGCACAACGTCCTGTCCAAACAGCGGGCAGGATATCATATAAACGACGTCCACCACAAAACCACCAAACATCTGCTCGTGGGGTGACCAGCTTAGGGATGTCGCGAAGGATGACAATCTGGGCACACTTAGAAAGTGGAACTACACCTACAGGAGGGGATCCATTGACAGCAGAATTAGGTTGAAAACAGGTAAGATTAGGATATATGTCGGGGTTAAACACAGGTGGTTGCACATTTGGGGGCGTAACCGGGTAAACCAGGTCCCAAGATAAACAAGAAGGCGAGGGGTTATCTTTAGACATAATATCAATGATGCAATCTGTGGAATTGGGGGATTCAGAGCACCTTGTGGCATTAAAGCATCTCTCCATATCTGTGGGTACCATAACCAAGGTCGGGCGAGCTGGAGAGCACACAAGACAGTCGCCTCTGTTAGCCTCCTCAGCAACAGCGGAAGTATACTCATACCAGGTGTTAGGTTCGCTATATCCAGTCTCCACCTGTGACCTATCAGAGAGAGTAAGTTTATGAGTATCAAAAGAAACCACACCGGTGACACTGGGGATATAAGTATTGTGAGTTACTCGTGGAGGTGTGAGAATGTCAGGGGAAGCGGTGTCCACTGGCATCTGACAAATCTGAGCAAATCTAAATGGATCATCTCCGCTTGCATAAGCCCACAGTCTGAGAAATCTACAAGAGATATTTCCTGATTTATAACTCATACCAGCTGAGTAGTCTGAGTCCAAGTCATATGATTCTAAGTCAACAGTTAAAAGGAGCCCTGGTGTCAGTGAATGACTGAGTGTGCCTCGTACTATAGACAATGCAGATAAGTAAGAAGTTGACGGGGGAGTCAAAGAAGGAATCCAGTCAGTACCAGAATAAGCAAATACATAGTCCCATGACTTACTAAAAGGATAACCCAAGTAAAAATGATCGTTCTGGTGTTGAGGGCACGCAAAGTAGGAACATATGTCGATCTGAAATGTCAGTCGTCGCTTACCAATCATCATTAAACATATTGTGTCTTTACCGACGAGCTTAGGGCAATTAGAAGTAGGTAAAGGAGTGAGATGAGTCGTGTTAGTAAAGGAAGAAGACCGCGCATGTCTAGAAATGTTAGCCGTAGCGGCTATAGGTGTATCAAGGAAGTAAATGAGCAAAGGCGGCAGTGGTGCTAACATCCAGAACAAAAGACACACACACACAATATCATCTGAAGGAACCCAGATCGGTCTTGCACCGTGTCTGGGCATGATCACTGTCAGTCCTCTTCCTGGAGAGGCGGAGCCGGAGTACACTGTGAGAGATGGTACCACGTGGGTCCTCTCGACCACTTTGAAGGGGCCAGTCCACCTTGGCTCAGTCCACTTTCGTTTGAACACCTTCAGATACAGCCACTGAGATGGTGCTGGGTCTGGAGGGGGCGGTTTGTCGTTCTCAGGAGGATCTGACGCCACCTGTCTAGCAAAAGCAGAGACCAGAGCGTTGAGAGCCTCATAGTACGGCTTATACTTTACGTGTTCCACCGTGTCCCCAAGGGACAACGCTGCTGTCGGTCCTGGAAATTGTTGTCCATGTTCCAGTTCATAGGGTGTGAAACCTGTAGAGGAGCAGATGGTACTTCGAACAGACATCAGAGCAACCGGCAGTGCTTGAAGCCAATTCATGCCAGTGTGTTTTTGGATTTTTGCAGATTTCTGTTTGAGGTTCCCATTCATGCGTTCAACTTTTCCTTGTGACTGGGGATGATATACTGATCCGAATTTATGCCTCAGTCCCAGTGCTTTTTCCACAGCCTGCAAATATTTGTTATTGAAATGTGTACCATTGTCGGACCGAATTAATTTGGGAAAACCATGTGTGGGAATGTAGTGGTTAATCAAACACTTAACCACCGAGGTCGCATCCTCCGATGCACATGGATATGCTTCTGGCCACCTGGTGTATGCATCCACCATGACCAGGAGATATCTTTTACCACTTACTCTCTCCCCCATGTCAGTGAAGTCAATCACTACTTCCTGTCCCGCGGCCGCTGGGACAGGGAACGTTCCTCCGTCCGGAGTCAGTCCTTTCTTCGGGTTCATCTGATTGCAGATTGAACAGTTAGTCACAAAGTCATTCACAAAGTCAACCATATGCGGGTGCCACCAATGTCTGAGCTTGGCCAAAACTGCTTTCTGGCCAACATGTGCCGGTGAGTGGGCTTCTTCAACTAATACCTTCAACAGAACCTGTGAAGGAATAGGACGTCCACCCTTACCTTTCCACAGCCCGTCCTCCCCTTTTATTGCCCCGGAAGAGATCCAGCCGGATTTCTCTTCAGGTGAAGCCTTACCTTGGTCATGTAGTAACATGTTCAGATCAATCTTAGGTCCCATGGGCTGTTTAGGTTCACTTACCATTAGTTGTAGAGTAGATTTGTACCCAGCTGCCTTTTTAGCTTCTTCGTCAGCTTTGGCATTTCCTCTGTCAACAAATGTGTAGCCCTTGCTGTGTCCCTGACACTTGATAATAGCTACCTGTTTTGGTTTGAATAGAGCCTGATATAACCTTTGAATCTCCGGCCCATGTTTAATTGGTGTTCCTGCTGCTGTTTTAAATCCTGCCCTCAGCCATTGTGGTAATTCAACATGTATAGCTCCAACTACATATGCTGAATCAGTGTAAATATTTACAACTTCATTTTCTGACAATTCCAAAGCCCTAACAACCGCCATCAGTTCTGCTCTTTGGGCAGACTGTTGACCTTCCAATCTTTTTGCTTCCCATACCTGATACGTGCAATCCTGTCCTTGTCCTATCCATCTGGATGCCTGCACCACTGCATATGCTGAAAGTAATTCACCTTTCTCGTTCCTGTAGCAACATCCGTCTGTGAAAATAGTAGATGTTAATCCCTCTGTAATAGGCTGAGCAAACAAACCTTCTCTCACCTGATCTTCCTGTTGCACTCTTTCAGCACATTGGTGTGGTTCACCTTCCAACATACCATCAGCCATGTTAGTGCCTTCATGGATATAGGTCAGATGAGGTGCACACAGAATCTTTTGAAGTCTGGTTTGTCTCAACGGAGAGAGTGTGAATGACATAGACGTGACGAATGAGACAACACTATGTGACGTCAGTATTGTCAGTGGGTGTCCCAGGACCAGGTGGGATGTTTTTAGCAAAATTTTTGCCAGTCCTGCTGCAAAACGAGTGCAACTTGGCGCTCGCTGTTCAGTGTTGTCTAACATTACAGAGCAGTACATCAGTACATATCTTACTCCCCCTTTTTTCTGAAAAAGAGCACCAGAAACTGAGTGCGGTTTTTCAGAAACATCTAAATGAAAGGGTAAAGAGTAGTCTGGTCTCTTTAAAACAGATGCAGATGCCAGTGCTTGCTTCAGAGCAATAAAACATTCTTCACCTGCATGAGTCCACAGAAGGGGATGAGCAAGATTTTTCATGCCCACGGAGGCGATCATGGATCGTAAGGGTGCGGTTAGTTCGACATAGTCTGGAATATATGTCCTGCTGAAACCTGTAAGACCCAGGAAAGACAACATGTCGCGAACAGTGGTGGGTTTTGGATGGTTCAGAATAGAGGATTGGTGGGAGGAACTGACTCCCATACCAGTCTGGGTCACCAACCGGCCCAGAAACTGTACAGTGGACCGGGCAACCTGAAGTTTAGATTTAGAGACTTTAAAGCCTAATTCTGCTAAATGCGAGAGCAGAGAGTGGGTTGCAGCCAAACAAGAAACTTCATCCGGAGCTGCAATCAGCAAATCATCTACATACTGTACAAGAAGAACATCGTCTGGCAGTGTCAAAGGTTGTAGGAGACTTTTCAGAACCTGGTTGAAAATACCTGGGGATAGCAAAAAACCTTGAGGCAGGCGAGTGTACCGATATTTAGAGTCTCTGTGTGTGAACGTGAAGATGTCACGCAAAGCTGGATGTAAAGGGAGACAGAAAAAGGCATTGGAAAGGTCAACCACAGAGAAAAACTTGTGTAGGGGGCTAAGCTGGGACAGAGCAGAGAATGGATTGGGGACCGATGACAATGGGGAGGAGGTAACAGCATTAATCAATCGCAAATCATGTACCATTCTGTATTTACCTCCCCCTTTTGCAACCGGAAGAATGGGGGTGTTCCAGGAGGCAGATGAGGGTTCAAGCACACCTGCCTGCAAAAGGCCCTCAATTACCTGGTGCACGCCCTCCTCCGCCTCCGGATTGGACTTGTACTGGGACCTGTAAATGGGATCATGGGACAGGAGTGTAAACGTAACAGGTGGAATGTTGATGAAACCTACGTCAGTTGGTGTAGTGGACCACAGTGTAGATGGTAGGGAAGAAATCATGTCTTCTGCTCCGTCTGAGTCAGTCATTTCTCTACCATGGTCACGTGTCAACCACTGTTCTTCGGCGGTGGCAGAATCCTCTCCTGTCAACAAAATCTTGTAAAATTTAGTGGAGCCTGAAAACCAAACGTTGGGGATGGATGTAGGCTCCCAGTCAGTTAGAGAAACAGCCTGCTTTACCATTGGACCCAGTTCTTTGGCCTGGTGACCTGATCCTAATGCTAACGAAATATGTGGTACAGCAGTTTCACTCATTTTGAACCAGGGCAGCAGAGAGTCAGATAGTTTCACCACAGCAGCCGCTCCCTGCGGTCCAGCCACAATGCCAACAGACGATAGTGTATGTGTGGTGCCTGCCAATTGAGTTTGAAACATCTGTTGGTATTCAAAATCATCATTGCGATCATAGAACAGAGTGCAATGAAATGAATCAATGGGAGGAGAGTAGGGATGGAGAGCTTGTAGCCAGGGTTGCCACAAACGAAACTGCGTAAGGATCGATGATGATGTTGGCTCCCCAAGCCTCAACCAGTAGATGTTAGCCCCGAAGGAGACTTCAGGTTCAACTATCTGTGGTAACATTCGAGAGAGAGTCTGGCCATCATATGCATGAATCAAAACAGTTCCATCAGGCAACGTCACAGATAATCCATCAGGGGAACAGAGGATGCTGGCTCCCAGCTTGACTAGTAAGTCTCTTCCCATCAGGTTTACAGGGCATTGAGGTGAGTGAATGAACTGATGTAAGAGTACCTGTTTACCCACGCTGACAGGCAAAGGTTCGGTGAGGTGGCAGGTTTCCATAGTCCCAGAGAAACCAATGAGTGGAACAGTGTCAGTAGATAGTTCTGCGGTTGGGGGTAAAACAGAAACAGTTGAATACTGTGCCCCCGTGTCTACCATGAGAGGAATAGTAGATCGTCCCACTACGGCTGTCACCCATGGCTCTGCCACCTGCCCTGGGTGTGGCTCCTCCGGGCACCCCTATTGTCTCTGTGTCCACTGGCCCCCTTGTGGTTGAGGGGCGAACTGTGTGTTGGGTGCCTGGTGAGGTTGCGGAGGTGGCATCAGTTGCAGCGGCGGTGGTGGTTGCTGCATCATCTGGGGTGGCGGTGGAGGAAACGGTCTCTGGAACTGAGGGGGCGTGAGATAACCAGCATTACACTCACGCGCCAGGTGTCCAGGGGCTCCACACCGGAAACAAACTATTGGTTGATACTGCATCGGAGTTTGCATGCGACGCTGTGGGAACCCGCGACCTCTTTGGCTTCCATATCCTCCATATCCTCTCCCTCTCCCTGCACCGAGACGTGGTTGGTTATTCTGCCAATCGGCAGGCTGCTGTGGCTGTGGAGGGGGCAGCGGCTGTGGTGGACCCTGCTGCTGGTTCATTTGTTTGGATTTTGCTTTTTCAGACGACAGTCGCTTCGCCTCCTGTAATTGTAAAGACAACAATTCGTTTGTTTTGTTATCAGTATTCGCTTTCTTTTGTGCCTCTTTAGTCAAAAATTTTTTCATGTGGAACAGGAAATGAGTCTGCCAATCCGTCTCAGAAGCAGTTGGGAGGGTTGGTGAGTCAGTCATCACGTCCTGTACCAGTTCAGGGCATCCTTTCAGCAATGCCGCCCTAAAAAGTGACAGCATCACTTCCGATGTCCCAGGTTGTTGTCCAGTCGTGTCCGTCCAAGCTCGCTTAGCATCCTGCAAATATTTCAATGGTTCAATTTCAGGTGAATAGGTAAAAGTCATTTGGCTCAACACACCAAGAGGAGGGGAAAAATGGTTCTCATTGCTGCGCCCACGGCTGTAGCTTGTGGACCAAATGGGGCTGCATCAGTTTGTCTGGCAGTACCTGCTTGTCTTTCTATTTCCATAAGTGTGTGGTGATTAACAAGCCGGCCCATGATCGCTCTCCAATCTCCGAGAGCGACTGTCTGACCTGTGGTTAAATCAGTAAAACGCTGCATAAAAATGGCACCTCCTTCTAATGGATTGGGTAACTTTTCAACCAGGCACTGAATGTCTCCCAACGAGAAAGGTACATAATGTTGTACTCCAGTAGTAGGCTCTGTTCTAAGGGGCATTGAAAAGCTAATCACATTCTTTTCTTTGTTCGATCTCAGATTATAATGTGGTGTTGAGGTTGTTACCGGATTTGGCGTTGTTTCCTCACTCAACCCTGGCAGCACTTCCCAAACGTCACCGCCAGGGGGAGCCATTTCTTCTCTCACAGACTCATCCTGTGTGCCACCCATCTGAAAGCCTTTCTCCGCCCACTTCCTCATGGGTGTCTCCCTCAGTTTTGATGCTTCCTCTTTTAATTCCCTCAATTTTGATGTTTCCTCTCTTAGTTCTCTAAATTTTCCTGACAACATCTGCTGTCTATCTCTTGCCTGGTCCTGGTCCAGATGTATGTCTCTTAACACTTCTGATAATGCTGGCTGGCACTGTCCTCCTTTCTGAGCACTCTTACAACTGCTATCAGCCACTCTAGCCCTTACTTCTCTAACCTTCCATTCATCTTCATATGTGTGCACAGCCTTACCTTGGGGTAGATGCTTGGTGTCAGGAGGTATTGTCGGGTAAAGAGTGTTACCTGGGTGTGTCTCCATCAACTGCACACTGCCTGGGCGTTGAAGTGGAAGCCCAGGCTCTTCCTCTTCCTCTTTGACCATGAAACCTCCGTCTATGTCCATTTTACCTGAAATCTGTAACACTGTGGAAGAACGGATTAGTGGAAGAGTAGGGTGGGGGCATTTTGTGCTCCAGCTCAGACCATTGGGGACCCTTGAATGGTTTTCTAGTCCTGTCGGTTTTGTTCTTAGTCGAGTCATTTTTTCTGTCAGCAATAACTTTTGTCTGCATCGTCGCAGCCTGCGCTAATCGCAGACAGAAGCCCAGTCCGACTTCCAACACTTCCTTCTGCTTTCGTGCTTTTCTCTTAGTCAACAGTCCTCCTTTCTCAATATCTTGGTCCAAATCTTTTATTCGCGCATTTGAAAAAGCAATCAATTGTTTTAATGCGACAACAACATCCATCCGAAATTTATCGTTTGGAAATTTTCCTTTTTTCTGCAGTCTGCCAATTAAATTTTTTGCCACTGTCAAACTCTTCTCTTTCTCTCTATCCGTGCCAATTACTGCACTCCTGTAAAATGGCCATATTCTCTGCAATTGCACTCCAACCGGTTCAACATCCTCATTACCATCACCGTATATATCCAAATGATACTCCTCAATTTCCCGTTCAAATTCACCTTCCATCGTCAGCGGTCTACCGCTGACCCACTTTTATCACTTAACACAATCCTTCAATAAACTTCCAAAAATCCTTTCTCAACACGCCACAATTATTTCAACACAACAGTTTTAACACAACAGTTTTAACACAACAGTTTTAACAAAATTATTTCAACACAACAGTTTTAACACAACAGTTTTAACAGATATACTAAGCCCGGGTCTCCCTGAGACCTCTATTTGGGCTAGTCTTCTGACCACTGGGCCGCCAATAGGCTCCACAGTCGCAATCAGGCATCTGATCACTGGGCCGCCAATAGGCTCCTCAGTCGCAATCAGGCTTCTGATCACTGAGTCGCATTAGTGCGCCTCGGTCGTAATCAGGCATCTGACCACTGGGCCGCATTATAAGCTCCTCAGTCGCAATCAGGAAATTATTCACAAAACTATTTATCTCACATTGATATTTCTTCCTTATCGCACACAAAACACTTAATAAAGGACTTCCACGAACCCATTCCACCCTTAATTTGAATTCACATCCAAATCTGACATTTTTGTCTTACAGAAACAGGTAATGTCTCACCTTTCGTCTTTCAGCCGGCTGGGGTGGAATTCAGTTACGCAGAACGTCCCTCTGACTCAGTCCTTCAACTGACATCCTGTTCGTGGCGCCAATTTTGGTGCTTTCAACTCGCACCACAAGTCCTTTTGTTGGCAGTCTAACTAAAGAAAGACACATGAGTCAGGTTTCTTAAAGATTGACCATCAAATTATATTGAAGTGCGATAAGCAAGCAATATTCTCAATTTACAGAATTCTGGGTCTTGGTTCCTACTCTAAACCGAGCGACGTGAACTGCAAGCAGTTCACGGGAAGAAAGACGTGTCTGCCTAGGCGACATTTGTATTTATGCGTTTTCATCTGCTCTCCAAATGGTGAGTCACGGGGTCTCCGCAGGTTTAGCTGAGGTTTGCAGGATGTCACGAAGCCAGCCTGGGGTCAAGGGGTACTTGAGCGAGGTCATCAAAAGGGACCAGCTGTGACGGGTTTCCACCGATTGTAGTCTAGGTTTTCGTTCCCCCAACTTAAGATGTTGTGTCTCAGGCTTTGTCTCCTACAAACACTTGAGATAACCACATGTTACAGGCCACGTCCTGCAACCATAAAATAGAGGTGTTTTTCATTAGTGCAGACCTCAGCAAATTGTTAGTCAAGCGGTCAGCAAATTCCTCAGTGCACGTTAGTATCTTTCACACAGCTTTTAAGAATAGAATCTCTTAACACTGGCCTTCTCCCAAAAAAACGTCCACACCTCACTATTAACACGGCTCAACACGGGGCTTCAGGGCATGTAGTACACACGCCAGGCCTTTAGGGGCACTGTGACTTACCAAACACAACAAAAACGCAGAAGAAGACAGACCACATAGAAATTTAGAAGTAGACTTCTGCACATAAACACATAAACCACTATTATAACTCTTTTTCTATAGGTCTATGGCCCCGCTCCGCCTGCATCTAGCTTCTGCAGCTTGACCGGAGCTTGTAGTCCCTGATTGTTGTGGTTATTAGGGGACGTTGCAGACCGCGTTTTTTTTTTTTAGATCGGCGGGGTGATCGGTTGGATTTGGCGATTCCCGATCACTCACAAATCACCAATATCGGCCCCGATCCGATATCTACCCATCGGATCGGGACATCCCTAGTTTAATTGTTGATGAAACTCATAAACGGAAGGAAATAAATTGAGACATGAAGAGATGTTTTTAGATTTGTGCTTTTCAACCAAACTGTAGTATTTGGTACAAACTTCTGTATGCAGGGAGGTCAAGAGGCCGGTCACAATATGACAAGTGGTAGTTTGTTTTTATGCCTCTCCAAAATGCTGTTAGTAATTCCAGAATAATGTCAAACAGTCTGATGGACATCCTGAAGTGAGACATTTACTCTCTTGTTTCAGGCACTACAAAGCAAATCTCTTATTGTACAGCTTGTATGGGCATTGTATTCATCTGAGGGTACAACAAGAAACACTGGGGCCGCTGTAGAGGGCCAAGTCTAACATGTTGTAATGCATCTATCCATCCGTCCATCCATCCATCCATTAGAGACCAAAGAAGTCCAGACAACTTAGTCCCCTCCATCTTCCTCCAGCTCTTCTGGTTTGACTCCAGGTGTCTCTCAGATCAAACCAGAGATCGGATCTCTCCAGCGAGTCCTGGACAGACCTCGGCATCTCCTCCCATTCAAATGCACCTGGTAAACCTCTAATGGGAGGTGACTTGGGGCAGGGGGTCCTGATCAGATGAACCTCCTCAACTGATTTGTCTCAATGTGTTCCTGTTTGAATCTCTCCCAGATGGCTGAACTTGCCCCGGTTCATGCTGGTCAGTGAAAATTAAATATGGTATAATTTCCAGGTCTGTTGTAAAGTGTGGATTATTCATTCACTGGTAAGACTCATTATTGCATGTCTTCATTTGTCTTTCATCAGAAGGATAATTTCCTTTCATCCACCTAGTGTCTTGTAGCTTGAGGTTTCTGGGTAATGGCTTAGAGTCTGTGAACAGCAACCTCATTAAACACTGACTTACAGTAAAATGTGTCATGCTTTGATAATTGCTGGAGATTATTTTGCATGTCTGCATCATGTGTGTTAACCCCTGCATATTGGGCTCTGCAATGACAGGGAAGAGATAAAACCTTCGAAACAGGTGGGGAATGTTCAATTAACAGTTTCCAAAGCCGCTCCAGAAGTGGGGATCTCAACTCTAAGATGGATGTCTAATATTAGGCTCCACCATTTTTGTCAGGCAGGCAGCCGTTGATTTCTCTAGATGATCAGATCCAAGGGTTGTGTCGACTCATTATACGAATACAAGCAAGAATGGTCGTTTTATGAAGCATCTCACCTGGAAGGAAACTCTTTTTATGTTTCACCCTCCAGATAAAACACAGCTGTTATGTTAAAAATGCATCAGTTCAGTTCAGTCTGGCTTGTTCCATTGGGAACACAAGTTGACTAATCTCCTCCAACAGTGACGATGGCATCCATGCCAGGTGATGTTGACGGGTCTGAGGTCGGCCTGAAATGTCCTTCGCCAGGTCATCTGCGGTCGTCCCCGTTCCTGCTTACGCTCACGAGGACTCCACATCATCACCATAAGTGAACCAAATTACCATCATGATTGCAATTTCATACTATTTTCATGTCGTCCCTGGAAAAAGACTTGGTATGATAATCTTACCAAAAGATGCACAACACCCCAACATTTCACGCCCTTGTGCACAGGATATTAAATTAGAAGCACTGAAGTCATTGTGAAAACACTCATCCAGAGAACTGAAGAGGAACCGGAGAGAAATTCCTCTCTGCTGGGGAAAAAAAAAGGAATTTCTCGGACCTGTGTGATGGAGGTACCTTTTGAACAGTTTCACAGGACTGCTTCCTCTAATGACCGTCTGCGGGGAAAAGGCTTTTTAGGATGCATGAGATTTTTCGGCTCCAGTGCCGCCCTGTTAAACCGAACACCTCGAAGTGTCCCACTGCGCTGCCCTTCATCCCCCCCTTTGACACACAGCGTGTACTCGGAGAACAGGCCACAGCTTGTTCTTGATGTACCGAGCCTCCATCGGCCTGAATGAATGGCACTCTTCTGTTCAGGTTTCACATCAAAACTCTTTCATCATTTTAAAGTCTGGTCAGCTCACCGTATGACATTCCTTGTGAATGTACTGTTTCCAGTAAGACGAGGACATGGAAACCTGTGAGTGTGGCTGTTAGTTTCACTACTTGCCCAGGGAATACACTCAAGCAAATGATTTCCAAACTGAAAAAAAACACGATCAGAATGGCTGTCATTGATGTACCACATGTTTTTCCAAGTACTATTTGTGGAAGCAAAGTGAACTCACGCCCTCGAGTGTAAATCACTTCTGACGCACATCAGACCGTGGTACAAAACCACATGTGATCCTGAAGCTTGTGACATGTGAGTCACACTGGATGAGTGTAGTGCAGTTGTGTTTAACGCTCAAGTCTGACGACAAGAATATGTAAGGTTCGATTGAAGGGGTGGGGACGTTTTGTGTTTGCATGTTTTCCCTGTGCTGCTTGTTTTTGTTTTTTTTTGGAGTATTTCCGTGTCATTTAACAGTCCAGGGGCCTCATTTATAAAACCTTGAGTGGGATTCTTACTAAAAATGTACGTGCGCCCAAAAGCAGAAAATGGCGCGCTCCCCAAAAATTCCGATCTATAAAACCGTGCGTTCACACATCTGCACGCACTTTCCTTTTATAGATCCCAGTCCACCTGGAAGGTTACGCAGCTCATCTCCCACCTCAACACGTTTACTTTCTACCATAAATGGTCAATGCAAAGTGCCTCGTCAATATTTTTGCATCTCATTCAGCCTGTTGATCGCCGGCATTTGACACTAAATCCCGACAGAAAAGAGGAAGAAAAGTAATTTTACGGAGAGAGAAATAGTCGTGGAGGAGGTGGAGGTCAGGAGATGATCTTATTACAAATAAAAGAAAATATAAGCGTTGGGCAGTACGTCGTCACCGCTGTAAATAGTGTGAGAGCCACAGAGAGATCAGTGACTGCAGAGGTGGAGAAGAAGGTTCTGATGTGAAGGTGGAGGCCGGAGGAGGGTGACATCATGGGGGGCAGCACCTGAGCTCACTGCAGGACCTCAAAACAGCCTCCATGGTTGTGATGGCAAGAGTGTGTGTCAGAGTGTCAGAGAGCTAAGGAGACATTTTGGTGGAGACACAGCAAACAGATAAAGTTCAGTTTTATCTGTTTATTAAATGTGTGAAATAAATATTTGAACAGGGACTTGTGAAAAGGCTCAGTGGACTTTGTGTTTTATAGTCAACATTATTTATAGCGCACCATTCAAACACAAGGCAATTCACAGTGCTTTACAAAGAAATAAAAGAAATGTGAAAAATACAGAATAAAAGAAATAAATTGAAGCTTTAGAAGAAATTAAATTAATTCATTAAAACAAATAATGAAGAAAAGTATGATAAATAAAGTAAGAGATTTAGTAAGTGTGTCAGCTGTCTTCAGGTGTTCAGGAAGTTTGTTCCACAGGTGGGGGGCGTAGGAACTGAAAGCTGCTTCACCTTGTTTGTTTCTCACTCTAGGAACACTGAGGAAAGCTTTTCCTGAGGACCTCAGAGGTCTGGAGGTTTTATATTCTACAAGTTAATCTGAGCTGTATTTAGGCCCGAGACCATTCAAAGCTTTATAGACCAGAAGGACGATTTTAAAGTCAATCCTTTGGCGCACAGGCAGCCAGTGCAGGGATTGGAGCACGGGTGTAATGTGCTCCACCCTCTTCGTGTTGCTGTAATGTGCTCCACCCTCTTTGTATTGGTGAGAAGTCTGGCTGCAGCATTCTGGATGAGCTGTAGCTGTCTGACAGATTTTTTACTGAGGCCTGTAAACACGTCATCACAATAATCCAACCTACTGAAAATAAATGCATGAACAAGTTTCTCAGAATCGTGTTGGTCAGAAATCCTTTGATTCTTCAATATTTTTCAGATGGTAGTAAGCTGATTTTGTTATTGTCTTAATGTGGCTGTTGACTTTCAGGTCTGAGTCCAGAACTCCACCCAGATTTCTGGCCTGATTTGATGTCCTGAGTGACATAGAGTCAAGATGAGCACTGACCTTTAACCTTTCTTCTTTGGGGCAAAAAACATTGACCTCAGTTTTCTCTGGGTGGAGTTGTAAAAAGTTCTGACACACTCAGAAGTTATAAGGAGGCGTGGTCATTCACTGACACTGATATATAGAGCTGTGTGTCGTCTGGGTAATTATGATAAGAGATGTTGTAATGTTCCATGATCTGAGCCAGTGGGCGCATGTAGATGTTAAATAAAAGGGGCCCAAGGATGGAGCCTTGAGGAACCCCACAAGTGATTTTCATTTGCTCAGATTCATAATTAGCCATTGGCACAGAATAGCCTTGCAAGTAGGATTTAAACCAACTTAGTGCAGTGCCAGAAATTCCCAACCATTTTTCCAGTGGTTCCAACAGTATGAGGTCAACTGTGTCGAAAGCAGCACTAAGATCCAGTAACACTGAAACTGAGACTCTGCTCACTGTGTCACTGCTCATGTAGATGTCATTCAGCACTTTAATAAGAGCTGTTTCAGTGCTGTGCTTTACCCTAAATCCAGATTGGAAAACATTTAGGTCATTGTTTTGTGCCATGGGCCTGTAATTAGTAATTATTGAAGCATCCAGGTTACTCTTTTTCAAAAGAGGTTTGATAACAGCTGTCTTTAGAGTTTTTGGAAAAAACACCCGTCTGAAGAGAGCTGTTGACTCTCTGTATTACATCTGGAGCTTGACAGTTAAAAACATCTTAAAAGCAGCTGGAACAGAACAGACGTCCCCAGCGACTGGCGTCCCCAGCGACGTCCATCGCTCTGTATTGTTTGAAGATGAAAGTTTGACATATGAACATCGTGCTGCTGATTCAGTAGTAATGTTCCACTAAAGAAACATCTATACCACTGCAGCTTGGCTGTTTATGATTATGTGGATCTGTAAGTCTGATATTTGAAGATATTAAATGTATGAGATGAATCTGGCTTCAGTTCTCCACCTCACCATCAGTGCTGCCGGGTTCTCTGTGTCCAAAATGTGCGTGCGCAAGATTCAACGTTTACGTACCGGTACGCATTTTCTCCCGCAACGTTTATTTTTATAGATATACAAACTTTGCGTGGGAAGTGGCGTACGAATCTTTCAGTGCCCCTTTTGTGCGTAAGCAACCTTTATAAATGAGGCCCCAGAGCAAAGTTCTGGCCGTCTGTTTACACTATAACGTTGCTTGAAGTTTAATTAAACACCGCTACTTGGTAGGTTACCAACCATACAGATACATCAATAAAAATGTAAAGCTCTACATCAATGAGATGACAAAAGGCAATAATTGGTGCTATTTTATCACTATTTAGTATGATCATCCTGGAGATCTTCACAACACTACTCTATAGTTTAACCGCCTACCACCACACACACACACACACACACACACACACACACACACACACACACACACACACACACTCGCAAAACACTTCCAACTTGATTTATTGCACTCCAAATTCCAGTCTGATTTGACTTCAATTCAAAACTGGTTTCATAGCAACAAACACAGATTGAACTAAGAAGACATTTTATTGTTGATGCCCTCCTGATCTAAATCACTTACATAGTAGACCTCAACTTGAAAGTTTATAAAACTCTTCGACTTGCACTTCCATCTTCAGCCCAACAGTCCAGAATGGACATCTCTGGAGCTTAAATCATGCCAGGACATTTCATTCCGAGCGGGCGTTCTGCTCTGATGCGCTTCCTGGATGAACCTAATGCCAACCCAATTGACACCTTTCTATCTTTTGACTCACTATCTCGAGGTGCACTGTCAACTTCATACAGGAAAATCATTTTGCCAAAAAGTACGTCTCCAGACAAGATTGAAACCGCTTGGGAACATGATTTAGGACAGATAATACCTGGCGATCTGTGGGACTCAATTCTTGCCTCAATTCATAAGTCTTTGTTTTGTATAAGACACTGCTTTATACAATTCAAGATTGTCCATAGGGCCCACATGTCTAAAGTCAAGCTGTCCTGTATTCACCCGGATATCACTCCCACGTGTGATAAATGCAAAAACAGTGGTGCCCCATGCCCCATCTCCAGAAATTCTTGGAAGCTGTGTTTGATTTACTGTCCAGTCGAACTGGACCCACTGATGGCACTGCTTGGCGTCAGTGATAAGAGACGGCCTTTGCCTTACAGCGGCTGAACACTGCATGGTCACATTTTCCTTACTCCTGGCTAAACGCACAGTTTTATTCAAGTGGTGGGATTCTGCCCCGCCCACACAGTCAGTGGCTCACCCTTAAACTGGAATTGTTATGATTCTCAATAAGTGGCTCTGAGAAGAAATTCTAGAAGACTCAGGAACCTTCTCTACCATACTTTCACAACACTCAAACAACGTATTGTAATATATTTTAGATCCTAACACGGGCTCTCAATCCTAGTAGTACCTGGCTCCATGATCTATCACCTTTCCTTTGCAATTTACACAATCACGTCATATATAATGGTGAACATACTTTTTTGTTTTGTTTTGTTTTGCTATGTTTTGTTTTGCTTTGTTTTGTTTTGCCAGCGTCTTGAGGGGACTGTGGGTGGGAAGGGTGGGTGGTGTGAGGTTGGGTGGATAGATCAATCAGTCAAACCAATGAATGTGACTTGTGACATGTATCTGCCCCACCTGGGGATGATTGTTGGACACTGTTAATAAAAAGATTTTGAAAATTCACTTGAAAAAAAAATCAACAAAAAAACAAAAACAAACCTGTGAATTGATCTTTGGCTAAGGGGGGCTGGACTTTGACTCTGATTGCTCAACAGCTTTACTTTCCAGATTTGAAAATTGACAATAGTGATATTTTCAAGGCACTGATAATACGAAGACTTTAAATAAGTGAACGTGATTTAAATGTTGTCCCTGGTTCACTGTTGTGTGAATCCCCTGCTTAGACCAGGAGACATTTTAATCAGAGACATTTTAATACAATCACCTCTGTGACAAACAAACAAGAAAAACACACATCGACAAAACTGCTGAACAAAGATGCAACAGAAGATATGGCATCATGTGTACATGTTCTGTTGAAAATGTGAAACTTTTCTTCCCGGAAACTCCTGCACTATTCTCCAGAAAAGATTAAATATGATAACGATCAATCATTTCCACAGCCGGGCCGCGCTGTGTGAAGGGAAGCTGCCACCGCGGCTGAAGGGAGCGAATTACATTTTAAATTGAATTTTGAAGAAGTGTTAATCATGTAGCGTTGATGTTGAATAGATGTACGATGGGGGATTTCCAGCGTGAGCCCCTCTGCGCTTTACATTTCATGTGTAAGAAGATTTAATTCATTGTAATCTCCTCATTCACCGACAAGTATACAATAGGTGAGTGGGATGAAAATGAGGTACAGTACACGTGTAGGCTTTGTTGAAGTTACAGCATCTGGGGATTCATACTCAGGAGTAAAACTGTCCGCCACAAAAATGTTCCTGTATTTAGAGAGATAATATAAGAGGATATTTCTATGAGGATGGAGATAAAAAAAGAAACAAAGAAGTGGATAAGGAGGGTAATCAGAGGATGTTAAAACGGGTTTTAACGTGGTTCAGGAGGGTGACGCTCCTCAGCAAGTTCTAAGTGTCTCAGATCCAATAAGGAGAAGAAACTCAAGCAGCAGAGATTCAAGTGCCTCAAACAAAATGAAATCATTAAATCCTGACTTCATTGATCGGAGCAAGAATATTCGATATCTGTTAACCATTGTGGAGTGACATTGGTTAAGGACTCTTTAGTATGTAGCAGTGAAACTACTAAGCGACATCATTGTACCTCTGCTGGTCCAAATGTCTCTGATGATTAAGTTTCTGGTGTCTCTCTCCTCTTGATATTTCGTCAGAACATAACTTACAGTTCGTTTTAAGGTCCTACATGCTGAGAAGTTCAGCCATCGCAGATGAAAGATAGCAATGGTGGGAGAATCTTTGGTCTTAACTCTAAATCTTTGGTCCTACGTCACACTGTGAGACCGGTTCAAGGACAGCTGTTGCCACGGGGACTAAAGAGTGTCAGATATTTGGAGTGATGGTGACTGCCGCTGCGACCTGCAACATTTTTTGTCACGTTTTCATGTCGTGTATTTAGTTGGAAAATAGAAAACTATAGCAGTCAATGCTAATGTGAAATGCGAGAAGAAGCTAGTAAATGCTAGCAGATGGTGACAAGTACTTACTTGAAGCTCCCTTTGCAAAATTCTCATGCCAAGTTGGCATCTCTTTCTGAACCACGACCACGTCAAGAGTCTCCTTCTTCTCCTTTTTTTGTGTGATTCCTCTCCAAACACAGAAATGCCACAACGACGAGGCTCCGTTCATGTTTATGTTTAGGACGTGGTATTCTTCCCCAATCATGTATTGTTGCGCAGCGACGTCGACTCACGGCGGCGGCGGCGGCTGCGATTCAGCTCGTGTTTTCATCGTACAGTCCACACACAGCAAATTTCATGCTGTGGTCTAAACTTTGTTAGATCCGTGTCGTACAGTGTAGCTCGCTGTGAACTTAGAAGATTGTTCATATCGCCTCTGCGGGAGCCTTTACTTTTGTCATCCTCATTGATATTTAAGAATCTCCAAACTGCTGACATTGCCCGTCTACCTGTGGTTTGTATTGGAGAGCATTCACGAGTACTCTGTGCAGTATCAATACCGCATCCCGAATGTGAAGCATTACGTTTCTGACTTAAATATTAAAATTAAGATTTTACTCCATATTTTCCTAGACTAGATCAAACCAGACAACCTCCCCTGGCTGCCAGATCTCTCATGGCATCATGTAGTGGCACTACTACAACACCGTCTTTAAACAAAAATCTACTGTTAAAAGAGTCTTGACTGAGTTGGCCGAGCTTAACTCATCATTTCTGAATCTTCTTGCTGTCGTATCTTCTGAGACGACTCGACGGATCTTCTGTGAAGTCGGAGCAGCGGCAGACTATAGAAGCTCAGCCACGAAGAAGAGAAAGCCTTTTCATCTTTGCTTCTGTCACTTGACCCGTGGCTAGAGCGAAGGCTTTAGTGGAGGAGCAGCATGTGAGGATGTATGAACTGGGAATCTGTGAGAACATTAGGGTTTTTTTTCAGGAGAAGAGAAACTGGCCTGCAGGTTAAAAACCTTTTCTGCCAGCTGCAGGAGCTCGATCGATATTCGCCTGTTGACTTGTTCAAGGCAGACATTTCTTTTTTCACCGCACTACAAACGGCAGTACTTACTCTGCAAGATAAAGATAATCCTCCAGGAACACAGATATTTAGGGAAATAGAGCCAGGTGCTTCTTAAAGGTGATCCATCCACGACCACACAACCCGAGGCGGCGTTACATCCTCTACAAAGAGATGTGCAGGTAGATTCAGAAAGGAAAATCGATGCTGCCAACGTACTGTACCACAGACCGCAAGATCTATACTCAGAAAATATTGCTGCCAATATGAGGCTGAGGCAACATTACCCAGTGAAATAGCCCAAGGAGGAAAAAATAGAGGCATAAAGCAGAGCTGGACGATGTCATGGCCATGAAACATTCATTAAAAGCTGCCCTTTCACAGCGAGTGGGTGAGAATGCAGCTGCCATTCATTCTGCTGTATATGGAGGAACGCAAGTGGAATGCCAGTGTGGGAGGAGAGATGGATGGATGGATGGATGGACGGACGGACGGACGGACGGACGGACGGACGGATGGATGAATGGATGGACGGACGGACGGATGGAATATGTCGAGGGATGAAGGAAGCGGTGCAGGTCCTGTTGAACAACACGAAAGAAGACAAAACAACGCGAATCGCCACAAGAACAGAAATACGAGAGGAAAAAAGCTTCTTGGCGATGACTCGTCAAGTCAAACACTGCAGCTACGTTTGAGGTTTTAAAGAGAATTACAGACTATAGTCGCTACAGGAGCTGATTAGTGGTTCGAACTCAAGCCTCACAGTAAGAACATCCCCGGTTCAGGTCAAGGCTTTAGGGGCCTGTCTTTGTTGCGGAGCCGACTGTACGTGATGACTGTCCATATTTTCACAAAACCAAACCATTACTGCAGAAAATGACTCCAATCTCAACATGAAGCCAATTTTAATGAAACCTTCTGGTGCAAAACAGCAAAATGTCCAGAAGATTCCTCCTATAGCTGTTGCATTATGGGTGTTTTTAGAAACTCACCGTGAAAAGCTTGGCTTTGAGGCCAGTCTGATAGCAACGCCGTAGCTCGCTTTCATGGCAGCATCACCGGATATCTCAGCTCGGGTCTCAGTGTTGTGTTGTATTGTCTCCGCTACACTGAAGAAATGTGTTTAAAAAAAACAATCTTTTCTTTGACCTTTTAACAATTTGCTTGGTTTGGCCAGTCTGGGGCACCTTGAGGGCTGGTTTTGGCCCAAGGCTATTTAGAGTCACAAATTAACTGAGGAAAGTCAAAGGAAACCACCAAGCTGGCCACAAACACCCTGGACCAGATTCAAACCCAGTCCTTATAGTGGTGAGGACACTGTGCCAACCACTGCACCCTCATGCCGCCTCATTTTCAATAGAAGATTCCTGGTTATTGTTCACTGGTACTGCTCTGCTTGAAAGGTGCTCATCTGACTGAGAGATCACTGAAAATGACACTTTTTGAAAACACTCGGACTACATTTAGGGAAAACGCAACTTTTTGAAAATGCTCCAACTCTGTCTCGACAGGAAAAAGCAACTTTATAAAAACACTCCATTGACGCTATGTTCACGCAACAACAGTGCTCAAAATCACTGAAGACACTCTGACTTTATCTCTGTGGAAATGAGGTTAAAGGGCAACTTTGCAGGAAATAGTGTCAGGCTGGATCTTGGAGTAAAAAACTAGTCACGCCATTTGGCTCCATTTACATGACCACATTTTCAAGTGAAATCACAAAACCTTGCAAAACCTTGGAAACCACGGCTTTTCTGAAATGTTGCTCCTGCTCAATGTAACCACGGCCATAGTAAATAGCTCTTCTGCACATGCTCAGTAGAGGGACAATAAGAACAGTGTTTCCTCCGGTGGTGTCATGACTCCCAGACCGTATTCTAGAGACTTTTGTTTTGACAGTCACAGTAATAACAATCCAGCTTGGTCGTCTGTCCACTAGAATGTCCGTGTTCTCCCATTGTTAATGTTTAGAGCGGATTGTTCTCTGCTGCACGTGTGTGTGGCTTCACTACAAAAATGAAAACTACATTCAGTGTTTTGGTGCTTTTCAAGGAAATGGATATTATTTAAAATTTCTTTGAACATTGCCTTTTAAATGTAAAACCTTTCTGAGTTTATGCATTTTTACTTGAAACTTTGTGTAAACAGGGCCTCGGTGATGATGAAAGCAAAGATACGCGTTTGCTACTGGAACAAAACCTGATCACAAAAGGGAAGAGTGTGTGGGAGATCGATGATAAAGTAGAGTGATGGATGAATGGATGGCTGACGACAAGAAGAAAATAAGACAATCAAAACCACACAAATGACCAGGAAGTGGTTTGATGTTGAAGTGATGACAAACTGTTTTTGTACAATCTGCGTTCAAGTCGACCTGAAGATGAAAAGCCACAGTGAAGAACTGGTGACTGACAGAAAAATAAAAAAAAATATTTGAAGTCCAATTTTCACAAATGTAAGTGTACACACACTCTGACACACACACACACACACACACACACACACACACACACGCACACACACACACACACACACACACACACACACACAGTGAGACACTGATGCATCGCACTGCCAGCGCTCGGTGAGGGGAAGCGGACGGCGGGCGTGCTGATGGATGGTGATGTCATCACGGTTACGAACGAAGCATTTATTCCCGCATGAATTATGTATACACTTAACTGTCAACTCGTTTTCTTCCCTCCCTTCATTCTGCGCTCGCCGTCCGCGCCGCTGTCCAACCATCCGTACCGCCACGCCCGCCTTCTCATCTCCGAGCACAAATAGGAACAAATTGAAGCTGTGGGGAACGCGATCGTGTGTGTGTGTGTGTGTGTGTGTGTGTGTGTGTGTGTGTGTGTGTGTGTGTGTGTGTGTGTGTGTGTGTGTGTGTGTGTGTGTGCATGCAAGGAAGCCAGTTTTTGTGTATTTAACAGAGGGATGTAACAAATTGACTGGGCTCGCACCTGCAGAGCTCCACTCAGGCTTCCCATTAATACCAACATCACAGGAGAACGCTGCAGTATTCTAATATACTGTGGTTTCACATTTAAAGTCAGTGAACTGCAGGTTTTCTGTGTATCACCATACTGGATTCAAACCGAGGGAATGGAAAGGCACTTCAAATACCAGACTTTCAACAACCTTCTTCTGGTGGATTGGTGACAAAGTCCCAATCATGGGACGACGATATTCTCAGAATTAGAGTAATCAGTTTCAGCTCAGCAGCAGAGGTTTGACACGTCTGTGGATGGAGTCAACTTGGGGTCGCACGGTGGTGAAGTGGTGAAACACTCCTTTTTGGCCTTTCTCTTTAGATCTAGGGCATCAAACACACTTCAGTTCAGGGGCCACATACAGTCCAATTTCCTCCCGACTGAGGCGGACCGATAAAATAGTGGAACAATAATATTTAGATTTAAACTTTAAAGTTTTTCTTTGTTGTGGCCCAGAGTATACGGGAGGAAAAGGCCCATGTTTTCATAGATTGTATTTACAAACTCACCCTGACGGCATGGCTTTGAGGCTGATGCTAGTTATCCAGCTTTCATGGCAGAATCATGAGATCTTAGCTCTGTGTTGTGTGGCTACTCTTAAGGAATTTGTAAAAAAAAAAATAAAAAATCAATCTTTTCTTTGAACTTTTTACAGTTTGCTTGGTGGCTCGGAGCGTCAAAAATGGAAACATTTCTATGAATGTCAATGTATTGACTGCACAGGTGTCATGCACACAAAATCCTTTGTTTCTGGTGAATATTATGTGGGGACTAACTTTTCATGTGAAAATCTTGTAACTGGTGACTATCAAAAAAAAAGTAATGTATTGCCAATGAATCTGCCCTAAACAAATAATATGCTTATGACACTGCTTTATTTATATTTGGACTTTATTTCTAGAGTAAAATCCCTTCTTTGTGAAATGCCAACTGGGGTCTTTCCCAATGTTCCATGCGTCTTCACTTGGAACGTTGTTTCCCACAATCACACACAATCTGTCTGTCTATTCTTTTCTCTCATTCTATCCTTTAACCCCAACCCCGAACCCAAACGGCAGAAACTCTCCACCTCTGAGCCTGGTTCTGCAGCTCTCTTTCTGCTAAAAGAGTTTTTCCTTTCCACCTTAGTTACCTTAGTCCCAAATAAAAAATAATGCCTCTTCTGATTATACATCTTCTGAGTGACACTCAGACAACCACTCACATAAATGTTTCTTGGGTTTGTGAGCACATTTAAACCGATTGGAAACTCACTCAGTGGTGACACTTCTAGATCCATGTTTCCAAAATATGGTATAAATGTTGTGTTTTTTTTTCCTCCTCACATTGAAAGCTGCTGAATCGATACACTGACCCTATATACAAAGACGACTCGCGGCACCGAGCGGCAGCCTAGAAGTGAGGAAGTGGCGCTCCCTTTGAGCTTTCCCGCCCCGCTGCGTCGTCCTGGTGAGCGCCGGCGTCAGGACACCAGCGTTTTGTCCTCTGCCGCCTGCAGCCGGCCAACAGGAGCACCTTTGATCCACTGACACTGTTGCAGGGAGACACCCTCCCCCCCTAAACACTTAATGTCCATTCTGTGGCTTTGAAACCACGCTGTGTCAAAAGAAACACACACACACACACACACACACACACACACACGCGCACACATTCAGTCTGCCTGCGTAACATTTTATAGCACAGTTATCTGGAGGATATTTTGATTCCCTTCATATAAAATTTGAATGTAACTTTTGATAACAGTACATATGCTGTGAATGCACTTCAAAAAACAAGAGAAAAAAGGACTGCACATACGTCATCCCGCCCCTTCTTCATTTACGAAGACGGGACTTTATCTTTATCTACTGTAGGAAATAGTGTCAAACTGGATGTTGGAGTGGAAGAGTTTATTATCAGAGAAGCAATCTCTGGCCCCGTTTAATGTTTATGTGAGAAAGAAAGACTTTTGTTGCATTTCGGGGTCTATTCACACGACAGTGCTACTCGGAGCACTGAAAACACAACTTTTTGAAAACGAGCCAACTTCATCTCCGTAGAAACAGGGAGGACACAACTTTTCTGAAATGCTGTAGTAACTAGTAGTTGTGCACATGTTCAGTAGAGACAATCAGAACAATGCTTCCCCTGTGGTGTCATGACTCCCAGTCTTGACAGTCACCATAATAATAATGTTGTTAGAGTCCAGTCAGTTTGTACTTGATCGCTATTGGTTTATTTGCATTCGGGGGCGGGGGTTAGACAAAGGTCAATTGGCAGGTGGACTATATATGGAGGAACTTTTCTGTGTTGGTGAGTTGATCCACACGGAAGGAGGAAACCAAAAAGATTTTGACTGACTGCTGAAGCTAGTACACAAATGGACATTTGGTAAGATCAGTTTAATGGAAAATGCGAGGTTTGAAGGTCTATAAAGAAGAAAGTTGGTTAATTGGAAATAATTCAGGTATAGCACCTCAGGGCTCAAAGTATTTGAGTGGCCTCCACAGGAACCTTTCACTGTTGAGTACTGCTACTGCAAAGTTCTTCTTTGCAGACTTGACCGAAACGCTAATTAACCAAAAATTCGTTGACCTGTGGTGAGGTCTAAACTAGTTCCTTCCTCATTTCTGGTCCTGACTAAACAAAAGACAATTTGATTAGTCTAGATCTGGGTTTGGGTCTTAGGAGGTTAATGGACTTACATCCCAGAGGAAGACAAGGACATTTTAATCATCTGCACTGCTGTGGACTCTACCAGCAGCCATATATGGACTGCTGTTGTTCCCAGAATAAATCCTGAGAGGCTGACTGCTGAGCATGTAAATGTGAAGCTGGTGTGTGTGTGTGTGTGTATGTTTGTGTGTGTGTGTGTGTGTGTGTGTGTGTGTGTGTGTGTGTGTGTGTGTGTGTGTGTGTGTGTGTGTGTGTGTGTGTGTGTGTGTGTGTGTGTGTGTGTGTGTGTGTGTGTGCGTGCGCCAAGGGGTTTCTTCTGCATACATACTTGATGACGGAGTGATTTGATAAGAGAAACAGGTAGCTCCATCCATCTCATTTACATCGTCACTTTAAGTAACTCCGACACAAAGAAATCCTAACTCTTTTCAGAAAGTTTCACATCGACACTGATTTACTTTAAACGTGATTCGATGGAGAGACGTATAGAACAGCAATCATACAAGAGAGGACACAGGCCCCGCTTCATGACAATGTTTTCACATGAAAACAGAAAACTTTGGTTCCATTGTGGGTGACATGACAATGGTGCTCAGAGAAACTGCAACTTTTTGAAAACGGTTCCTCAGGTGGAACTTTTCGAATACACTCTAACTGTCTATGTGGAAACGAGTCAAAACACAACTTTTCTCAAACGCTGGCATTGCACATGCACAGCACGGACATATTAACTAATAGTCGTGCACATGCTCAGTCGCTGGCCAATCAGAACAACGTTTCCTCTGGTGTCATGACTGGTAGTGTCCTGGGACTTGGTAGTTTTATTTTGACAGTCACCGTAATAACAATCCAACTTGGTCGTCTGTCCACTAGAATGTCCGTGTTCTCCCAATGTTAATGTTTAGAGCGGATTGTTCTCTGCTGCATGTGTGTGTGTGGTTTCATTAGAAAATCAACCAAGAGGACCAACCCGTGGCCGAACATGCTCTGTTTTGGGCGTTTCTGCCGTTTCTGGAAAAAACTGACATAGTTTTCAAAACATTGCCACGATAACACAAAACCTTTCTGAAGCAAAGGTGTAAAACCGATGCCTCTGGGAGGAACAAGTAACTGAAAATGCAAAACAACTCATCAGCCGACCAGATCATGTCAAATTAATTCTCTGTTTTGCTTCAGGCAGACGTTCAAATCTGCCCAAAAGACTCAAATTCCTTCATTGGCTAGCTATTAAGCTTAAATGCAGACCATACCCATTTGAAAGGACATAATTAATTTTTGGTCTATTTCTTGTTTTTATCATGTTTTGTTTTAACTATGTCTTGTTTTTACTATATATGCTTTATCTCTGATCTTATCTTGTATGTCTTGCTCCACGGCTTGTATACCTGGATTACTGATTATGTTCTGACACCCCCCTCTGTCCCAGTGTTTAATTGTTTCCTTGACAGATTGATTATTTATTCATGATCTGACTGACTGTATGAACGTACACTGGGAAGCTACAAATTAATTGCCCCTTGTGGGATGGATGGAGTTGTTTGAACTGAACTGAACTGAGCAGTAAATGAGGCCACAGTTGCGTAGTGGTTCTCAGTCTTGCCTCACAGCGAAAAACATCACCAGGTTCGAGTCCCGGGCTTGCGGGTGTTTCGGCGGAGAGTCACTGAGGGAGAGAATCAAATGTGCAGGCGGTGGAACAGTTGTCAAAGTCTTGGAAAACACAGCTTAACGAGATGAGTCTCTTCCTCTCTTCGTCCTCCTTATCTCCCCCTCGCAGTCCCGCCCGCCCCCCCCCACCACCACGCCCGGCACATGTCTTCCTTTTGCTCCCTCGTCCCTTCCAGCCTCACGCACTTCTTCTTTAAGTGAGTGCTGCTAACTCTGGTGGAGGAGATGGAAATGAGAGTCAGGCAGAGCCGCCGGAGTGGAAACACCTCCCTCTCTGCCTGGAAGAGGAGAGCGTGGAAAGGCAGTGGAGATTTGAGTGTGTTCTGGTGTTTCCCTGCAGCTCCGAGGACCGAACCGACAGAGCCACTTTTAGAGGACGGTTTGAGAGTTTTCCACCGTTTCAGGCTGATTTCTCAGCAGTCCAATCCAGTGCGACATTATGATTTAGGAAGAATTCATTACACCCGAGGACAAACATTTCTCTTTTAAAAACCAAAGGCATGAACCCAATGCATTTATGCTGCATTACTATATTGACATTTTTTGTTTGTTTGTTTTCCTCATCCATTCTCGTGGATCTGAATGTAAATTCTGTGTATGAAGGTTAAATCGACTCTCAACACTTGATTTTCATGTTTATCTCTGCTCAGCTGTAAAGGAGACTTTCTCGGATTGTTTCAGGTGTAATAGTCTCAGCAAGACGCCTTAAACACAATATGCTTCACACTGGCCATCACGCCAAAAATACAACAGACGACACAGCAGCAACCTCACTGCTCACGTGCCTCAGAAACCCCACACAGGCAGGTATATGTATGGAAAACAAATGTGCTCACACATATTTCCATGAAAATTCCCCTTTTACCTGTCTTTACATATTCCAAATGTATGAATATCAAATCTTTAATAAAACATCATCTGATCACCCATATCTTGAAGTCAAATATAAATCTGTGACTTTATTTACCAAAAACAAGCTCATAAATAAGAATGAAGATGTGTTCCAACATTTTCTCTCCTATGGAGTCTGCAAGCGATTGTTTTGATGTTGTTTTGCACAACACAAGCAGTCATGATGTGTGGTATGAAATAGAAAATGGATTTCACTTATATCGAGCTTTTCCACTGCTTGAGCAGCAGTCACATCACTTCACACTATTAATCACATTTAATCAAACACAGCAATGTGCCGGGATTTCTTACCTCGTAAGGATCACGTGGTACCATTCATGTAGTGCAGTCTGCACACGGGGTACCAATCATCTTGGGTTTTGGCAGTTTGGCTATCGATAATGATTAAGATAGTTATTCATTATTTTATTGAAAATTTAATGTGATCCGTATCAGATACCTCGGGTGCACCACCTGTTTAACAGGAAATGATGCCAATTCAGTCATATCCGTCTCATAAGATATAGTAAA
This sequence comes from Lipophrys pholis, assembly GCF_963383615.2. Taxonomy (NCBI): domain Eukaryota; kingdom Metazoa; phylum Chordata; class Actinopteri; order Blenniiformes; family Blenniidae; genus Lipophrys; species Lipophrys pholis. The sequence continues at coordinate 24,519,871 of NC_137627.1, read as the reverse complement.
CAATTAATTTGGAAGTTGAATTAATAATTAAGTTAATTACAATTACCAACATTTCATTCACCTTTGTGCACATCAATAAAACAAATATTATAGCAAAACTTATATTTATTTGCAATGAAAACCAAAAAAAACCAAAAAGATTCTAACTACCTATATACAGCTGTGTAGGGAGAGAGAGAGAGAGAGAGAGAGAGAGAGAGAGAGAAAGAGAGAGAGAGAGAGAGAGAGAGAGAGAGACAGAGAGACAGAGAGACAGAGAGAGAGAGAGAGAGGCGAAGGGTGTGTGAGTGACCTGGTACGGAACTGCAAATCAAGATGGCGAATCACAATAAACTATAATCCATATGGTGGTTATCAGAGAGCAGCAAGTCTGTCCACGGTCTCGACCAGGTGCTGGAAAAACAATAGAACATGGAAGCTCGTCTTTAGCGTCTGCTTCCTGTGTGTCTCTGTTAAAGGTCCATTTCTAAAATGAGTTGATGTGACAGTAATTTGCTAGTACAAGTACCAAGTACAAGTACTAACTTTTAGCTACTTGCTGATATCGAATACCGATAATACTAAATGCCATAAATATCAGGTTTTCCATTATTTTCATACTTGTGATTAGGGCTGAACGATTTTGAAAAATAATCTAATTATCATTTTTTTCCTCAATATTGCAATTGCAATTTAATATGCCGTTATTTTTTCAAGGTTCTCTTCTCATGTATTTTTCAACAAACACCAGCAATAAATCAATCTGTATTATAATAAACAATATCAGATTTATTATACATAAATTGTTCTTTCTTATAGGCTAGGCTTATGATAAGATAAAGTCAAATAAAGCATGTATTAATATGAAAGACAGTTTATTTATCTTCTACTTCAATTACAGTTGTAAACTTACTAAGTACTGTGATTTGTAGTCTTGTAAGCGTTCACCACAACAAGCCAACCGCTTGTCCATTGTGCTGATCAAAGCCGTAAATTCAGGCTTGGTCACTATACTAATGCAGGGCTTGACATTAAGGATTTTGAGCGGTTTGCTCATCTACATTGCAGTAGGGAAGCACCGATCCACGTTTTTTCACTTCTGATCTGATCCCGATATTTAAATTTGTATATCTGCCGATACGATTCTGATAGCAGAGCTCTGTTTGCTTTAATATTATTATTATCATTATTGTTGACTTAAAATGAGGCTGTAGTAAACTCCTCTCTACAGTAATGTATGAATTGTACAAATGTATGCACGTATTGTCTCAAAAGACAACTTGAGGTTAGTATAAGGACAGAAAAGAAAGCAGCACAAACAATTTTTGTTCCATTTGGACAATGTGGGTCGACGTGACGTCATCATCTCATAATAAACTAGGTCTATCTTTAGAACCTCAGAATCACTTTATTAATCCCTGGGGAAATTATTTAGCAACGCAACCCAAACAGCAGTGCTTCCAGCTCAAACACAACACAAATGATTGGGACTATTTCCAGGGAGTTTAGCGCGGAGTAGGACGCAGCTTCACGGAGGTGTGAATCGCCTGCTACAGTGGAGGAGCGAGCTGTTCATCGTTTTTATGCTGCGGTCAGTGCCGTTCTCCGCGGCGAGCTGGTGTTTTAAAACGGTGACGTCTGTTGACAAAGCGACCGCCTTGCTGTACAACTGCTTTGCAAACATCCATGTTGATGTGTTGTTGTGTTGCTGTGTTGCTTTGCGGTGTTTTGAGTGTAAAATACGTCCAAACAGCAACATGTTGTCATGAAAAGTTGGATAGCACAGTGCTACTTCCCTAGCCTGCTCGCTGGCTGCAAACTGTGGAATGGATTTCCTGACTCATTACTCCTCGTCTCATTGAGACCTGCCTCCCTTCAGGAAATCCAGTCCACAGTTTGCAGCCAGCGAGCAGAGCAGCAACAGGGAAACACTTGTGGAGTCATTTCAGCAACAGTGAAGCACCAACAAGGCTTCATGGATCAGAAATCTCCGCAGGTTGTATCGGACATTTCCGATCCGTGAATTACGTTGATATTGGAACCCGATCCCAGATCGGATTAGCTCCATCCCTAAAAACCATTAGCCTGTTCGGGCAAGGTGGGCAGATGACACTCGCAGGACGCGCAAGTCGTCACGTGACCAAATCACGTGAGCAGTCAAATCGCAGCCCTTGCAATTAGAAAATCCCGTTTTATCATATCGCGATATTATCGCAAATGCAATTAATCGTTCAGCCCTACCTCCATGCTAACTGTGGTTGGCTGCGTTGAGCAGGCTGGGAAGGAGGAGAAGCTGAAGCTTAGTGATTGAGGAGCAGTCTTTACAGCATCCTGGTTGTTCCCTTTCAGACCAGAGGAGTTGTTCGCTTGGTCTGTGATGGCTGTTCCTGCTTGTTGAGCGAAAAGCACGGAAAAGTTTTGTGAGCTGTCGTTTCCCAGGACTCGTCCTGGGGAAAGAGAGTGGTTTCTTCCCTGCATGAGGAGATCAGACGCTGGGTGCTGGCCTCTGGTTCCGGGGAGGTTCTGACCCACGTGGTCAGAAGAGGAGTTGAGGAGTTGAGGCCTTTGGCTGCAGGCATCTTGGTGTGAGCTGTTAGCAGGCTGGGCTCCAGCTGAGCTGCTGGGATGCAGCTCCTCTTTCCCCGGGGTTCACAGAGGAGGAAGAAGGAGAAGATGAATCTCTCCAAAGGCTTTTGATGAGGTGGGGGCCATTCAAGATGTCAAATCCTGAGAGTCCCAACCAATCCGTGGCTGGCTGAGAGCATGATAGGGACAGTCAGTGTCCTTTGCGTAGGACGGGAGGAATTTGCATGGGGTTGCAGTGGCTTATGGTCCACCTGCAGTGAGACACTGAGGCTCAAACGCAGATTGTCTTTCATTAGACATAAACCAACTTTTCTGTAATCTGCTGAGATTCCAACACATGCAAGGCACTCAGTCCTTCCACTGGGAGCAGTGTGGGGTTCAGTTTGTAGCTCATTAACACATTGGCATGGACAGATTGGCAGTCAAATTCAAGGGGGGGTCCCAAAGCACTTAGTATTAATGGGGTATCTTTTTTGTTGTTTTAACAATGAGTAAGTCAGCATTTGATTCCTCTATGTCACAAAACTACTCTATGTCAGTAGTTTCATTATATATTTAAGAAAGTATTTTGTCGACATATATACAAAGGGAGGCTCGCAATGCAGGCAGCAGGGGAAAAACGCTGTCGTGTTAAAACCTCTAACACAGAACTAGTAGATTTAGAATATGTAGTATTTCACTGAAAGTCTTTACTGAAACTGATATTAGGCTGATTTACCCCTTGAATTCAGACTCCAATATCTGGGTGGAACGACAGCTAATGTACTCACGGACAGTGATTGGTACCTTTATAAAACTTTGCTTGCTGCCTGCAAAAAGGTGATTACCAAAAACTGGTCCGATCTTGAACCTCCTAACCTCAAACAATGGATAGATGTGGTTAAAAGTACTGTTCACAATGGAAAAAAAGTACTTTATCTCTGAGAAATATAACTGGCTTTTTGAAAAAAGTGGTAAAAGTTGATTACATTTTCTTTAAAGGAAGAGGATCCTGCTTTCCTGAGACTGCAAAACGGTGGACACCGTGCTTAATTTAATTTATTTTATTTTATTTTATTTTATTTTATTTTATTTTATTTTATTTTATTTTATTTTGATTTGATTTGATTTGATTTGATTTGATTTGATTTGATTTGATTTAATTCAATATGAATACACATGTATCTCTACTATCTTCTGTTGTGTGTTTTGGTTGTTTTGTGTTTGTTTTTGTTCTATATAATGTTAAAATGTTAAACTGAAAACAGAGTTGAAAAAAATAAAATAAACATCTTTACTTTCTCTAAAAAAAATTCAAATACGTAAAGGTGCTGTAAGCATCATAAATGATCACAAGTAGGGCTGAACGATTAATTGCATTTGCGATAATATCGCGATATGATAAAACGGGATTTTCTAATCGCAAGGGCTGCAATTTGACTGCTCACGTGATCTGGCCACGTGACGACTTGGGCGTCCTGCGCGTGTCATCTGCTCACCTTGCCTAAACAAGCTAATGGTTTTTAGAGATGAAGCCGAGTCGATCCGGGATCGGGTTCCGATATCAACGTAATTCACGGATAGGAAATTTCCGATCCAACCTGCAGAGATTTCTGATCCATGAAGCCTCGTCGGTGCTTCACTGTTGCTGAAATGACTCCACAAGCGTTTTCCTGTTGCTGCTCTGCTCGCTGGCTGCAAACTGTGGACTGGATTTCCTGAAGGGAGGCAGGTCTCAATGAGACGAGAAGCAATGAGTCAGGAAATCCATTCCACAGTTTGCAGCCAGCGAGCAGGCTAGGGAAGTAGCACTGTGCTATCCAACTTTCCATGACAACATGTCGCTGTTTGGACGTATTTTACACTCAAAACACCACAAAGCAACACAGCAACGTGAATGTTTGCAAAGCAGTTGTACAGCCGGGCAGTCACTCTGCAGCCAGACGTCACCGTTTTAAAACGCCAGCTCGCCGAGAACGGCACTGACCGCGGCATCAAAACGATGAACAGCTCGCTCCTCCGCTGTAGCAGGCGATTCACACCTCTGTGAAGCTGCGTCCTACTCCGCGCTAAACTCCCTGGAAATAGTCCCAATCATTTGTGTTGTGTTTGAGCTGGAAGCACTGCTGTTTGTGCTGCTTTGCTAAATAATTTCCCCAGGGATTAATAAAGTGATTCTGAGGTTCTAAAGATAGACCTAGTTTATTATGAGATGATGATGTCACGTCGACCCACATTGTCCAAATGGAACAAAAATTGTTTGTACTGCTTTCTTTTCTGTCCTTATACTAACCTCAAGTTGTTTTTTGAGAGAATACGTGCATACATTTTTACAAATTTAAGTATCGGATCGGATTGGAAGTGAAAACACGTGGATCGGTGCTTCCCTACTGCAATGTAGATGAACAAACCGCTCAAAATCCTTAATGTCAAGCCCTGCATTAGTATAGTGACCAAGCCTGAATTTACGGCTTTGATCAGCACAATGGACAAGCGGTTGGCTTGTTGTGGTGAACGCTTACAAGACTGCAAGTCACAGTACTTCGTAAGTTTACAACTGTAATTGATGTACAAGACAAATAAACTGTCTTTCATATTAATACATGCTTCATTTGACTTTATCTTAACATAAGCCTAGCAGATAAGAAAGAACAATTTATGTATAATAAATCTGATATTGTTTATTATAATACAGATTGATTTATTGCTGGTGTTTGTTGAAAAATACATGAGAAGAGGACCTTGAAAAAATAACTGCATATTAAATCGCAATCGCAATATTGACTTTTAACTATTTGGTATCTATGAATCCCTTTTGGGAATCACTGCTCTAAACCACATTGGAAGGACAAGAAAAGAATAGGTGTTCGTTTAAAAGTGAAATGAAATGTTGAGCATGAGGAAGACCTGAAGCTAATCCACGGCAAAGAGCGTTGTCATCAGAGAAACTCTTTCTCCACCTGAAGTGAAACATGAAATAGTGTAACAGGTAAAGACCCCATTTGAGTCGCTCAGTCTCCCGCTCTTCTCCTGCCTGCTGAAGCGGTGGAAATAATTTCCTCCGACGGCGGAGCGTTTTGCAGGCTGTCTTTCTGAGCTCATCATCTGTGACAGCCGTTATTCTTGGCTGTTTGACAGTTTCTCTCTCTGCTGCACTTCTGCGGCAAAGGCCTGGCAAATGACCGTGAATCCGTTTCCACTGCGGCAGTAAAACACATTTCGGGAGCATTCGCAAAGTCCTGCACATTCAGCCGGAGTGGGGAAACACCGAAAAGCTCCAGTCGCTTCGAATGAATGACAACTTGTGCATTATTAGCAAAAGTGAAGCTGCAAGTGACCTCCAGTGCGTCACCAGAGTTCCACTGCTGCATTTCATTCCAGAAACAGTGGGTCAAAGGTGAACCTGCACAGAACTGGTCTCCTCGATCACCACACAGCTCAGCTCTGTCTCTCTCTTGATCCTCCTCTCATGTTCTGATGGATTCTGCAGCGAGCCAAGCGGCTGTGGGTTTTGTCACACAGCATACCTGATAACACGTGAGTTATTACAGAAAATGTGATTTGGAGAAGATTTCTTCAACAAGCAAATAAGTGGCATTCCCATACAGGGACCGGACAACATTGGTTTAAAATTAAACTGATAAACAATGCTGACAATGCTTTTTGTTGACAACGCTGTACTGCGGATGTGACGACAAATATGCTGCAAAAACCAGTCCTAAAACCAAGACAAAATAAATGATTAGCATTTTCTAATGCCCTCGTGCCCAAGACAATGTGTTTTCTTTTTAAATAAATGACCTTTAGCTCAGCCCCGCCTCCCTTAGTTACAGTATGAGGACTTTGACAATCCTTCACCATTACTATAAGATAACATACTGAAATTAAAGCAAGAACAAGGTTTTCTGTATCCCGCTTGGAGATAAAACCCCAGACTGGCTCTGTTTATTTCAGGTGGTAATAGGCTGAGGTCGTAATAACTTTTATGTGGCAGTAAAAATTTGTGTCTAAGCATCTAATCCGACCGCTATCTCTGGCTTGCTTTGTAGCTTTTAATGCCAATGAGTCAAGGTGAGCAGTAACTCTTTACCTTATATTTTCTGGACAGAAATAGTCTGCTGTATCTTGTCTGCGTTGAGCTGGAAAAGATTCTGGCCCATCGACTCATTGATTAGGAACACGGGTGACACCAACGTGAAGATTTGAGTCATCAGCATAGAGATAGTAAGGGATGTGGTGATATTCTATTGTCTATGCTAAGAGCAGCATGTCCATGTTGAATAGAAGTGGTCCATTAACAGACCTTAGAGGTTCCCCACATGTGATCTTTGTTCTACCAGATTCAAAATTACCAACTGAGACAAAGTCTTTTCTAGATAAGCTGTGAACCCCTTCAGAACAGTATCCCCAAAATCAAACCATTTATTTCAAGTCTGTTGAGTACGGAGTCGTGACCAGCGATGTTGACTATAATACTGAGATACAGAAATATTGAAATAGTGGTTTTGCATACACCAGTATTCAGATTAATGTCATTTAGGACCACATCAATGCTGTGGTGTAACTGAAATCCAGGCTGAAATGGATTAAAGAGTGTGCTTTGGACAGAAAAATAACCAAGAAACTAAAATAAAGAAACCCTTTCAAAGACTTTTCCTGAAAGTGGAAGGTTGGATGTGGGCCTGTAGTGACTGATTTTGTCAAAGCCTTGGAGAATTGAACCCTTTACACTCTTTAATACATCGTTAAGACAAACTGTGTCCATTGAAACCACCGTTAATGTCAGCAGCCAGGAATTATTAACATTAATAACACTTAAGTGTATGTGACAGGTTTTAGTGTGTCTGCTTTAAATATTGTGACGATTCCCAACCTGGCTCCTGTGTGATCTCATCACTGTCTCGGTGGACATGAGAGCCCATCTTTAAGGTTTAGCAATGTCCTCATTTGATTAATCCATTTTTTCCACACATGATATCAGAAATGACAGCAAAGAGCTTGGAGAACTCGAGTCATTCAGGTGAGAAATCAGGTACAATCACCCACAAGAGGCCCCTGAGTCCAGAGCAGCCGCTTCACGACCACTTAATATTCCAAACAACACCTGCTGTGGTGCTCTGCAGCATGTCCTGTATGTGCCAGAGGCGTGAGATGACATACAGTGATGTGTTTCAGACGAGAGTCAGCTCAGGCAACAATAGCACCATAGTTACAAATGTAGTGAGGACACAAATGGATGGGACTTATGCAAAGAAGACACATGAGGGCTATCAGACAATCTGACATAATGATAGGTGCCAGGTTACTGTCTGTCTCTTTGTGTTTGCCCTGTTTATGGACTGGCGGCTCGTCTAGAGTGTATCCTGCTTTCACCCAGAGTCAACTGTGGTCAGTGTCAGAACCATTGATTGGATGGAGAAAGTGTAAAAAGTGTATAGGGATGGATCGAAACCTGAGATGGTGGAATTAGTTCAGGGAAACAGGGAATAGGAGTATGGCTTTGCGGAACGTTTTTTTATCCAAATCAAAAAATGTGGTATGATCAGAAAGATCAGTGATTTTTACAATTACACCAGGTTGAGTCGAGACAATTTGAATAATTTAGGACTGGTGGTTGGTTGGTTCTGTTAGGGTTTGCTCAGGGGAGGACTCAAAATGGCAGACACAGTCGTTGGTGGAACAGCAGCTCATTTTAGTTTCTGCATGAAAAATTGGAAATCTAAAATCATAAACCCGTCGAAATCACAGGAGATAAAGATAGGACTGGAAAGCCCACAGAGGAACCAACAAACATAACACACAGAAGATGGCCAACATATACCCAAGCCACCAGGTGAAGACCATCACACACTCGGGCACAGGTGAAACACATCAGGGAACAGCAATCAGACATGAGGCGGGGAAGACGAGGAGCCTGAAACATGAGAAAGTCAGAATCTCAAAATAACACAAGAAACAAAATCATGAACCATCCTGAACATTAAAGAGCCCAAGCTACAGCACTCTTCCTACAACACAAGATAGTCAGCCCAAAAAGGAAAAGGCCTCTGACAGAGGGTCTTTATAATGTATAAAATAGTATGTAAATAGAATCTCACAACCATAAAGCACCATTGGAAGCACATAAATATAAAACAGTACAAAAAATAAGACTGATTTAAAAATGCCATTTCCAACATCAAAGCATGTTTTATTGAGTTTCTGACACTGAACTTACATTTTAAAATCATTTCCATATTTAAATTTTCTGGCTAATTGTTATTGGCGTACAACAGAGAATACTGTGTGGTAATGGAGGACTTGAGTATCCACAGAAAGAATGCTTCACAAACATGCTTACAGCTCATTTTCCTCGCACACCAGCAGATTAAGTAAGAGCAGGAAAATAAGACTCGGTTTTGGAAGGGGGAGGGAAATTTAGATACAGCGTATAAACTAATGTTGAGGTGTGCAAATGCAGAATGGTAAATATATACACCGAGCAGAGATGCTGGAGGTGAGTAGTGATGCACAAACGCACATATAAACATCTCCAGGCGGGAGGATTTACAGCGAACACGCCTAAAAATAAAAACTAATCCATTTCTCACTGCAGAGAGAAGCTGGAGTCAGCCAAGTTACAGTCGATTGTGGGGTTTTACTGCACACATTGCAATGTTTCCATGCAACTTTTTGGCTTTGAGAAGAGAGGTTGGAATATTACAAACCCAGATGCAGGACAAACAGGCACAATCAGGAGGCAAATATTCACCGCAGAGAGGAGAGAAAACTAGAGCTCCAGAACTGGAGAAGAAGACTGCAAGACTCTACAAAGATTGCTCTGAATCCAAGAAAGGCTCTGTTATCAGGTTCCTCCACATCAGTTCAAAACAATGCAGCTACCTCAATAATGCAGTATGTGCACCGTCAATTTAGACACAATAGACAGGACAGTGTTCGATGAGGTCTTCTTGGACACCATGCATCATGCATGCTTATTCCCCTGAACAAACTTTTGTAACCAAATGAATCCTCCATCGAGGATCTGTAAGTACTTTAATGCACTGACATGTGGCTCAGCATGTGATAGTGCACCAATCAATGAAAGATGGATACATCCTCCTCAAGACCAGAGGGAATGTCTTTGTTATCTCCAAGGCTTCCTCATTAACCGTTCATACATAATTCATACTGGTTGAATACCACACCAGAGAAAAGAAATCCCCCAAGATGCGCCAAGACCAGTATGTGTGAGCTTCTGAACTGGCCCAGTGAGGCAGAACAAACATCTATGTCCTGGATGGAATTCATTCAAATCTTGACTGCAATAGGTGAACTAAATAGCTACAGGTGAAACCAGAAAACAGTCGTAGCAGGTTGGGGTTTACATTTACGTGACAACGGTGATCGGAGCCAATGAAAACGCAACTTTTGGAAGACGGTGTTCAAGAAAATGCTCAGACTCCAAGTCTGCAAGATATTGGCAGGGAGTGGAACACGCTGTCGTATACGCCGATCCAGAGCGTCCCAAACATGCTCAATGGGTGACATGTCCGGTGAGTATCCTGGCCATGCAATAACTGGGATGTTTTCAGCTTCTAGGAATTGAGTACAGATCCTTGCAACATGGACCGTGCACTATCATGCTGCAACATGAGGTGATGGTCGTGGACGAATGGCACAGCAATGGACCTCAGGGTCTCATCACGGTATCTCTGTGCATTCAAAATGCTATCAATAAAATGCACCTGTGTCCGTTGTCCATAACATACGCCAGCATGCCAATTGCACGCTCCCTCAAAACATGCGGCCCATGGTGGCGGTGGGGTTATGGTATGGGCAGGCGTAAGTGACAACAAACACACGTTTATATTTTTGTTCAGTGTAGTTTGCTGGGATTCACATTTAGAGTCACCAAAAATGTGTTTTTATAGGTTGTGAACTGACATAAATACACAAAGTAAGTCGGTATATATCTATTTAATGATGTCTCATAAAGAATATGCTTTTTATTTTGGATGGTTCAACCAAAAACCTCCCCCTCGACCTCATGTTTCTCATCCAAACAAAGGTATTTCTCTCGGTCAAGATATTTATGCCACAATGTATTTGCAGAAACCTCAATGCTTAATGCAGTTATTTCAGCATCTCAGCTTTGGATGCCTTCCATATATGTCTGCAGTATGCAAACTCAATAGAATAATCTGGATATAATCCAGTGCCATCATCATGCAGACGAAGAACATAAACAGACGGCCCACACCCTCGCTTAACATTTTGCACCTTCGCTGCATATTTCCAGTTGTATACATCATCTTTGCAAATAAGCAGAAACCTTCCCGAGAGCCTCCCGCCACCTTTAAAATTAATTTATGTGAAACATGTATGTGAGTGAATCATTTCTCATTTGAATCATTGGGGCCTTATCGGCAGTTTTTAGCTGGTAATCGTGTTTCATGCTAATTAGGAGCTGATTGGACGAACAGAGACGGATCTAATTTGCTCGTTATCCTCCGTTTTGTGGAGCTGTCATCTTAGGTGAGAGGTAGGTATGTTCACAACCGCACACAGAGGCTTTTTGTGGATAGTTGTTACACTCCCTGATACCACAAAAAGCAGTGACAGGCCGTCATGCTGTTACACACCGCTGAGTTATATTTTTAGCCTTGTTCGCACCATCAAGCACTGCACTTAAAGCCGCAGTTCATCGCTTTAGCAAACACGCTCAGCGCCACCGTGAAAAGAGCTTCCATCGAGCAATTACAACCGAGAATATTTTGCCATCACTGTTGACTCCTCGCTGCCTTCCACATTGATTTTCTCTCCAACAGACCCAAGCTGTTGTCCCCGCGATTTATTGCCTTTCATACTTGATATTTCTATTAACACTTGACCTCTCAAAGAATAAATGTGACCGCAGATGCCAGGTTTGTTGGAAGTCATAGATTAAATGTTGTTGAAGACTTATCTGACATGTAAATGATCGTCTTCCTGAATCAAAGACACAACCCCTGCTGTGATTTTGAGTTTATCACTGCTCAGTGGGAACGGCTGACTTCTCAGAAAATCGATGTCTTAAGATGAAACTGAAAGAGAAGATATTCTTAACACTGTCAAGACCGTAATGGAAACAGCTTTTAAGAAGATCATTTTGTGGTATAATTAGCAACAATCAATGGGAGATGAAACGACTCGAGACGTGAGGGAGGGTACTCGTGTTACGAATTGAAGAAGATCATTTTGTAGTATTATTAGCAACAATCAGTGGGAGATAAAACAACGTCAGACATCAGGGAGGGTGATAAAACTGAGGGTTGCAGCGCATTCACAATCCCATGTCATCTGGACCAGAATTCTCTTCTGGGAAAAATCCTTTCATTTGGGTGCCTCGAACGCTCCCCTGAACTCTGAACCAGATCAAACAAGTGATCTCTGGTTTTCTTGAAAAACTGGGTCTTGGTTCGCTTGTAAATGATCTTTTCATCGGGTGGGGGGAGAGGACCTGATGTAGCACGTAATGCATTCTAGTTTGTACACAAACAAAGCTAACCAAAGCTAATCAGAAGAATTAGACGCAGAAAGAAAGTGTGGCAGAATAGCTTGCGGGCTGACGTGGAGTAGAGAGGAAGAAGTAGTGAGGAAGGCTCTCACTGAAATCTGGTCTGAAGACTATAAATCACGGTTGTTTGTGGCTACCCATTAGCTACGAGCTAATTAACCGAGCCACCACGGGCTAATGCAGCGAGACTTCCGCTTTCGGGCCGGACCAATCAAAGAGCCGTGTTTCTTCTTTACTTCCTCTCTAGTCGGTGTTTGTTTGTTTTGGGGACCAGCAGCTGGTGTGATTATGTGACATTTTCCAGGCGGTTTGATCCAGTCCCAAAAGTGCTGCTTGAACACCACCCAAACCAAATGAAAGCATGAAAAAATGATCGGCTCCGCCCCCTCCCAAGTGAACCCGAGCCCCGGACTATCGGAATGTTAGAAGGTCCTTTAGTTCGCTGTTCTCAGGAATGTTTGTGACGAAACAAAGGTATTTTGTTATTTTACTTGGCGAATAGAGTTATGAGCAGAGCAAAATGTCTGTTTTCAGTTTGTTAGCGCCTTCCTCGTGAAAAAACATGAAGCAGTGGGCTGAAACGAAAATGTAATTCTATTTCAGCTTTATTCAGGTGCATTTTTCATGTATTAAGATGTTAGTCACGGAGCCACAATCATGACCCCAAAGCAGTACGATTCCAGCTTCCAGTGTTCGTTTGAGAAACAAATATATTCTACATCTTGTTTGGGATGTCATGGATGTCGATAAATACCTGCTCACTTTTCCAGCACCGTGCATCAGAGAGTCTGCATTTAGAGAATTCAAATGCTTTGCATGTCGCTGCGAAGATCTTTGTGTTTCTCACCACCTGATCACCTTGGTTCTTCTTCTAGAGTCCGCCTTGTAACAAAATACACGGACAAAATAAATCTGAAGAGAAGTAAAATAACTGAATTTGAGATATCAACAATAAAAATCCACAAATGTATGTAGTATTAAAAGTCAAAAATATTTCTTCAAAATGCAAAACACTGATTATTATTTTAATAGAACGTGAATAATTTAAGTAACGTGAGCCAATCTTTTTCAAATCATCCTCACCACAAGAAACTATCTTGTTATCTTCACTGTGTTTCATTCAGTATTTCAAAGCACCAAATACTACAATACCCAGAATGCAACAGTGTTCCCAAGCAACATAGATGGATAGAATGAAGACATAAAAAAAATACAAATAATTAAGTTTATCTACTTGTGTACTTTAACAACTTCCATGTCTGTTGCACAACTCATTCCCAGCTGATAAACCTGCAGCCACCAGGTAGAAAAGTTTGGACTTCTCTCTGAGATCGTCAGCTGATTTAGAGTTGAATCTGTATCAACGTGGTCGGCTATGTCTTTGGATCTTGGCTGTGGGGCCCGTCTGTTCCACCGCCTGAGCTATTATGTACAGTATAAACTTTGTGGTTGGGTTTAGAGCCAGTATGCAGGACATTAATTACCAGGATAGTACTGTTTAAGGTGACTGCTTTTCTGTGCATATGTTCAGAGACAAGGTAGTAATAGCCAAAGCTATTGCATACAGTCAGCAGTCCTGTAGGAATGAAGGTCTGCCCGGATATTTAGAGTACCTCTGCCAGAATCCACACGGGAAAGAGGAAAAATGTCGGAGCCAGTTTTCGTTGTTGATGTACATCTCTAATACATTGTCAAAATCTTTCTGAAGGACACTCCTCATTACCCTTGTACAAACACGTACTTACAGCATTTAAATTTCGTGGAACGTGCCCGGGTTTGTTGACATCGTGCGGTCACAGAAACTCCCTGAAGATTCCCGAGGGATTGTGTCACAAGATCCCGTTTGTCCACTCGATTTGCACTGGAGAAACGGTTCACGATCAGTTTCACAACATTTCCGACTTTTCTTGTGGCTTCAATACTCTTTCTTTAAGAAAGTCTGGTGTTTTTGGGGATCTATCTATCTATCTATCTATCTATCTATCTATCTATCTATCTATCTATGAACACTCAAAATTTGGCTTGTTTGTAAACAAGTTTTTGGTGTGATCGATTTGGGAAACCGCGGGTCGGACATTTGTAGACATTATTGGTAATGGTCTTGTTTTGGTGTGTTGGTTTATTATCTGCACAGAAGTGATTCATTTTATTGGAAGTGAAGATTTTTTTCTAGTAGAGTAAATTTAAGGTGCATGCTAATACATTGCATACATTCATACAGCTCACTTTGCAAAGTTTACTTCATTGCAGTAAGAGTGGAGTGTTGAGAAAATAGTATTCTGGGTCTGTCATTTCATTTGGTCTTTGCAGAGCAGATGTTTACCTGTTTACGCGTACAAAGAAAGTTTGCATGAAGGGTTCCAGCAGCTGAATGTAGCACGGGTCCATCAGGAGGGTGAGCATCATTGGTAAATACAGAACCTCGGGGTCCAGAGGACGATTGCTTATCACTTCCTGACTGACAGGGAGACGAGGTGAGTGTCATCTGCCTATCTGCAGTCCGTCAACACTCCCTGTCTGTCTGTGTGAAGGCTTGCAAATGAAGTGTTTCAGTGTGTGCGTGTGTGTGTGTGTGTGTGTGTGTGTGTGTGTGTGTGTGTGTGTGTGTGTGTGTTGATGTTGAGCCTCCTGGTGTGCAGATGAGTGTCCGTTTCTTTGTTTGTGTGTGTTTGTGCGGCTCCGGTGACCTCGTATCTCAATATCAAAGACTGCAGCCGCCTCACACTGAGCTGCCTGCCAGCATCAACACTCTGCAGACCCGACAGCTTCTCTGTGAGAGAGAGTGTGTTTTTATCTATACTGGTGGGGACATCAACCACACTGCAAACAAACCTTTGGGGAGAAGAAAATGACCGTCCAACTCAGAAAGACACAGCCGAACGATTGAAATAAGTTAAGACGAAATGACTCCAATTCAATGCAATGTCACCTGAAGAAATAAGATGTATGTGTGTTTGTGATTTGCTTTGGGCCTGACCTACTAAAGGTATGCATGTATGAACAGGGTGAAAACTTGATTTGAAGCACACAGACATGTAGATATTGACATATGAGCGGGACACAGTGAGAATTGAGTCTGACAGATTGAATACCGGGCTCTGTTAAACATCACGTTAAATATAAGAAGGAGTTTAAGGTAATTAATCCATTTTCTTCCCAGTGTGATTTATAATACACTCACACATTAGTTTTCATGTAACTCAGGGCACAAAGGTATCCCAATTGTAAAGTTCTTACTTCATCACCAACAAAAGGCAAAAGAACTGAAAGACCAACCGTTTCTGATGTTTTCAGATGTCTATACCCATCCTGTGAAAGTTGGACTTTGGACTCAGACAGTTGGAATAGTTGAAATTTCATTGTGACAAATGATAAACATGAGAACCGAGTCAAACGACCAAATTTGTTGTGGGGAAAATGACTTGTTCTCTTATGTAACATTTGTAACATTAGCCTTTACGCAAGCTGATTCCCACACACAAAAAAACTTACCAGCATCACCCATTGCTGTGGAATTTATCATAGTATCAGACACATCAACATTTCATGTGGAAATGCGTAAATTTTGCATTGTGACGTACACTGCAAGGTTTTAAAAATGATGTCCTTTTCCACGGAAACAAGCAAGAAGCAATTAAAATTATGTAGTTGGCATCTTGGGACATAAGTTGGCGCTGTTTATTTTTGTAATGGAACCACACACACCTGCCACAGAGAACACTACGCTATAAACATCGACAACGGGAGGACGCAGACCATCTGACAGACGACCAAGTTGGATTGTTATTACGGTGACCGTCAACTATAAAACTACTTCTAAACAGGTGTGACTGTGCAATGACAAGGAAGCTTAACCTTCTTTCACTGTCATGTAAAAGTTACAAAAATATAAGGTACAGCGGATTGTTATCAGTGGAAAAGCCAAGACAGACACTGAAGAGAATTACTGACGAGTCGATGGCTTTACATGTACCATGTTGCTCCTCAGAACACAATGTACACAGACGAATGAACCGCAACATTCTGTGATCCTGTGCGTGCGTGTGTGTTGTGTTGTGTTGTGTGTTTTGGACTAGGTGAGTAGATCTCAATGAGAGTGTGAGGGGGTATCAAAGCATCTGCCTGTGTTGAATGTGTGTTTGCATGTGTTTGAGCTGCTCTGCAGAAGACAGCTGGCTGACAGAGACAAGAGGAGAACAAGATAAGAGGCAAGAGGAATCACCTCTCCTTCGCACAATGCTGCTGACAACACACACACACACACACACATGCACACACGGTCTAATTGTCTCTTAGCTCCCTGTGACTTGCCATATACGTTTGTTCGCCGTGTTCTTGCTGTTTGACAGATAAGAGTGCACGGCGAAGGCTGCTGTGTGTCACATCCAAACACCAATTAATACCTTATCTTTTTAATTAATGAGGACACCTCGGTGTGATTACTTTAAGCAAATTACCCAGAGTAAACAAGATCGTGAAGGTGCCAGCGATCGCCTTTTTGTTACCTAAAACCTAAGTTTGACTGAAACAAGTGGTATAGTGGATTTCTAATCCAACTGGAAGAAAAAAGTCCCAAATGACCAGTTTGGTCCCGAGGGAATCGTATCCAGTAAAATCAAACCATGATAACCTTTAAAAACTGACGTTTCCCTTTGTTTTAGTGGATTAATAGTCATTAGCTTCGTTTTTGTCGTTGCATTTGTTGACCATGCTGATTTAATTTGTGTGTTTGTCATATTGTCTTGTATCTAACTTTATGAAATCATTTTCATATTACACCTACAATGTTTGTTTAATATATTGCATATATTCTGTAATTAATAACACAATTATGTTTTCTCTTGCATCCAATCCGCCCCACTCTCAAGTCTTTTTCAGACTGAAACAGGTTTTCCTCCAACATTGTCCTGTTTTTGTCTTTATCCAGCTTCCATGAACTGAGCAGAACAGCTGGATTTAGAGGTTAGATTGCACACAGCAGCACTTTATTACCTTCGCCAACGAGCGTTGGGCGAAGATTAGGTTTTTGTTTTTTCCGCATGCATTTATTGGTCTGTCTGTATGTATGTATGTATGTATGTATGTATGTATGTATGTATGTATGTATGTATGTATGTATGTATGTATGTATGTAACATAAGTATTTCACCAACTATTTATCTGACGTTTTCTGGGGGGAATATTTTTTCACCATCCAAGGACCAATCGATTTGATTGTGATAGCTATTAGGTCACAGGTCAAAACATTTTTAAAAGCGTTTCTAAAGTAATGCAGTCAGTTTTAATCTGATTGGTGTCAAACTAATGCCAAAAAATTCAGTTCTTCCGTCTGATATGCCACACGAGGCAGTGATGTCATTACCCATGTTAGCAGTTGGGGGTCAAATGTCCATGGCGAGGTCGCATGTAATTAGTAAAATGTGTGTGTATTTGTGTCAAACAGCGATAACATGAAGCAGTTCAAATGACCATGATAAATGATGGAAGGAATGTTGTCGAGGATCAAATAACCTTTTAGACCATTGGTTTCCATGGTGACAAATGTAGTATTGGCGAAGGTATGCGCTCTACAGTGTGCCCGTTCTAGTTCATTAATGAGACTCTTGGATTTTGGGGGTGAAGACTTCTGTAAGCCACCGTAAATCAGAGAGCTTGGTTCATATGAGTGTTACTCCATCAACTGGTTTCCATCTCATCTTATGTGCTGTTGCTTACCTTGTCCAGCATGCTGTCGCAGAAAACATTTCTGATGGTTTCGATGGATTTCATGGTTAAATAGTAGAACACCATCGGTGAGGTATGTCGACTCTCAGCAATAGCTGAATCATCTCAAAGTAAAAAAAAAAAAAAGAGCTGGAGAATATATTTCTGTGAATTCAATAATCACTTCATGCAGTGATTGCTCAGACTTACAGATGTGTGACCAGGATTTTAACTCTGAAGTGAAACACAGAACTTTTAGTGCAGTGCCTTGTCTTCACTCGTCGCTGATCTTGGTGCCCTTGTAGTTCTTCGATATTGCACACCTTGCTTTTGGCTCTGTGCCAGCTTGTGCTCAACTGGAGTGGAACCAGTCTCTCGGATGCAGCCACAGGGCTTCACTCTGATAATATCACGTCCCACCTGTCTCCAAACACTGACTACATACATACAGATTTGAACCCATTTCCATGACCTTTAAAAGATATTGCTTTCCCAAATGGGAATTTCAGACTTGGCGTGTCAAACACCTCATCAGCTGACATGCACATGAGGAAGTGGAACCCAGTAAAAGCTATATGGCTGATTACAGTTGGCCTAATTACCGTGATATTCCACTGATGCTCTTTTCTCCTTCCCTCTCATCATGGCTGATCTGAACACTGACCATAGTTTGGATTCAGATTTGGTCAAACAGCACATTAAGCATGCCGGGCTGTTCTGCCCCGAGGCGAGGCACTCCGCGGTTCAGCAGGCGGTTGTCGGGGCTGAGGCCAAATGATCCCCGCGGTCCGGCATTGTTTGGATGAATGGTGAACACGACGCCTGACTGGGACGGCGCCATGTCATCAGTCAGCCGTCCATCTACGCAGTGCAGCACCCCTTTCAAGATGGATTACCGATTAGAATAAAGCCACCCGGAGAAGAGCTGCATTAACATTTCACATCGCTGGTTCTGCTGCAGGACGCCGGCGCCGAGTCGTTAGAGAAACCACAGAGGCGATACGTGTTTGGTCACAGCACCAGCAGCGCTTTAAAAGACTGCCTACACCATGATGGTGCTCGGAGCCACTGAAAATGCAACTTTTCAGAAATTAGGCTCCCAAGGTGGAACTTTTGTAAAAGGCTCTGTCACGGTGTAAACTGGAGAAAAATGACCGTTTCTGGGAATGCTCAGGCTCTTCGACTGCGCATGAGCAAAACCACCATGGTAAAGAGTTCTTCTGCTCATTTGTGAGTAGATGGATAATAACAAACATGGTGGCCTCAAGAGTGTCGTGACTCCCAGTCCATATTCTCCTGGGACTTGTTAGTTTCATTTTTTGACAGTCACTGTAGTAACAGTCGAACTTGGTCGTGTGTCCACTAGAATGTCCATGAACTCCCATTGTTCATGTTTATAGCCTGTTGTTCTCTGCTAAATGTGTGTGCGTGGTTTCATAACAAAAACACCCAACAGCGACAACTTGTGGCCTGTCGTGCTAATTACATCATTTTCAATGCTTTTGCCGTTGCCGTAGAGATGGACATCGTTTCCAGAACGTTGGAGAGTGAGCACGAAACCTGTTGGAAATGTGGGCTCAGTCGCCTACATGAGAGACACTTCGCTTCCTGTCAATATTAAAACGTCTGAGGATAACCATCTCGCTGTGCTTGGTCACAGGAAACTTCACTTTAATTGATTGCTGCATGTGTGACTTTTTCTTGCTGTGGCTCCAAGGGATTAGTGCAAGAAAAATAATTAGGATTTCTACGCCAGCGTGTATCCAGAGGGTGAGACCGACAAATATAGAAATGGGAAAGACACTGTGTTGAGCTTGTGCCGCTAGGATACAAATCCCTGCACAGACATTGATGTTCAATTCACAAATCTTTGGTCAAACTTGCCCGCGGATGTTTTCATGTCACCAACTTTTGAAAATGCATGGAATGTTTGCATGGATTCAGTTTTAGAAGCAGTGATTTCAAGTGTGTTTGTCTAATTGCCGGTCACAGGAAAGGTCAGCGGGCGGATGTGGACGTTCAAAGTTAATTCCATTGTTCACATCACAGGATAATGAGGATAATTTAATTTCCAGTCCAGCAGATCGGTGGCTAATTCTAGTGGAACGGGCCTGTATTCAGTGAAATTAAGAAACTAATTGTAAAATCTAAAACCAGATTGTCGGGCATGAATGGAGGAGGAGTTTCTCTGATTAAATCTTTTTCATCAGATTCATTATTTCTCACAGTTTCCAAATTCTACCGGCCAATTTTTTTTGGTCTCTTTTTCTGTCTGCAGTGTCCTTCTGTGCTGCCATAAGCTCAACACGATCGATTCTGCTGCAGCACTAACACTACATGGTGTGATACTAAAAGTGAACACAGAGCTAGATCAAGTAGAAATTCACTACAGCTCGTATCTACAGCTGGGGTGTCGGACATATTTTACTTCAGGGGTCACATGCAGCGCAGTTTCATCTGAGCCGGAAATTAGTTCTATAATAACCTTTAGAATTACAGTTTTGTTTCTCTTTGTTGTGCCGCAGAGTACACTTGATGAAAATGTCTCTATGTTCAAATGTATGCAGTATGTGCAACAATTAGTAAAGGAAATTACTTTAATCTCAACATAAAGCCAATTTTATTGAGATCTTCGGGTGTAAAACACAGAGAAAAGTCCAGAAAGCGTGTTGCATTATTGGTATTTTAAGAAGCTCACCCGGACAGCATGGCTTTGAGGCTAATGCTAGTTTGCTCGCTTTCATCACTGATATGTGACCGTTACTCTTAAGACGTTTGCTTAAAGAAAAAAAAAATATATATATATATATCTTTTTTTAATTATTATTATTTGTACCATTTTCTTGGTGGTTTTTCTGGATTGGAGCCTCTTGCGGGCTGGTTTTCACCCACGGGATTTCTTGTTTGACCTCCCTGCTCTGGAGAGTTTCCATCTGTACTCTTGGATTCGTAACTAAAATGTCTGCCCACCACTGGACAGCCAGAGGCTGCAAATAGAAATCTCCAGAGACACAAACTAGTTGCTACCCCAGAAGCCTCGAAGTGAACGATTGGTTCTGAAGTGAAAATAAAGAACAGATATAGAAAGAAAACACATGAAGCATTAAAATGTATCCCAGGGCATGGTTAGTAAATCATGAGAGGAGGTTTATTCGACTGTTTGTATCTTTTGCTCACATGAGGACATGAGAAAAGCCATGAATCGTCCTCAAGTATTGAATCAGGAACCTGAACTAGAAACAGTTAGTTTTAAGTGCTGTTCCAATAGTATTCCTAAATATAAGATTACATAGAACTGGAGTCTGACAGAAGAAATCCTAATACTGAAGGATTCAAAGAACTTTACTGTCATTGTATTTTATTTTCACACTAATCCCAAAACCCCTGGCTTTTAACCCAGCTTGGGACTCTGCTCTTGATTTTATTGTTTTATTGTGTCACACTTTGTTTCAGCTGCGGTTGTTTATTAAAGTGCTATTTAAATAAAGTTGAGTTGGGTTTGAGAGTTGAGTCATAACTGAAGTTCAAGTCAACACATGATAAAACACGGCTGTGTACTGATGATGAAAGGGTATACCTGCACGAAATGTTGTATATGAAAAGCAAAGACAAAACAACCAGTCCTAAAACATAAATACAGAAGTTGCAGTCATGGACCTTCAGCAGATCACCAGTCCATCACAAAACTAAGCCTCGTTTGCACAACATCCTTTCATGTGAATATAAATCACTTTTGCATTTTCGTCCCAGAGAAGTTTCACGTTTACAATGTCTGTTTCCATGGAAATTACAAAACGATGTCGATGGCACGTCAGAAGAGTTGGTGCCACGAGTTGGTGCCGTTTGTTGTTCTTGTAATGAAACCTCACATAGAGAGAAGAACAATTTGCGAAAGCCTTGGTTCGCATGCGCAGTAGCAGCGTATCAGAAAAGTTGTGTCTTCCTCGTTTCTATGGAGACGGAGTGTTTTTGAAACTGTTTTTATTGACTCCTAGAACTAACAAAACTTCATGAGTTCAGAGGCAGCGGTTTACACAATAAAACTCTTTAAAGCGTGGAAGGAAGCTGGCAAAAAAAACAACTCCACAAGAAGAACGTGCAAACGCCACAAAAAAGGCATTTAAATCTCACATTTAAAGAAGGGAGATTGTTGCTGTGATGCAAAAACACTCGTTTTAATCTCAGAATGTATTATCAGTCCGACAGTGTCTTCCAGGTCACATTGAGAATACTTAAATAACTTTAGTAAAGGGATGAACAGACTACTAAAGACTGGGAATATAATATAATAGAATAGAATAGAATAGAATAGAATAGAATAGAATAGAATAGAATAGAATAGAATAGAATAGAAATACTTTTAATCTCAGAGGGAAATATTTAAAAGGATATATGTTCAAAGTGATGTACTCTAAAAGTGGAAAAGTTTGTTTCTCATGTGAATTTGTGTAATGGATTATAGTAGTGGTGAGGATTTCCCACAATGAGGAACTGATGTCCTTTTATCATCCAAGAATACTCCAAAAGAACACAAAACACTTCACATTTTGACTCCTTGTTTTTGTTTTGTCTTTTTTAAAGCTGAAGATCCAAGATAATAAAATCATTTCTATCAAGGAAGGAAATGTGTGTGTGTTTGAGATGCTTTTCTTGATACACGACTGAATCATCACAGTGAACATATGTTTCACACATTAACTAATGACTTGTATGGGAAGAAAATAATGAGTACAACGTTAATATTCAGGGGGCACAAAACACACACACACACACACACACACACACACACACACACACACACACACACACACACACACACACACCCTCTGGTGTCCAGAGCTGATTGGGTGATTGTTATATCTCCTGTCTGCAAAGGAGGTCACCTTTAAGATAGGAATTTACAACAAGCTTTGCACTCCAGAGTACACACACATCGTATACATCTATATTATGTACACACTCACAAACACACACACACACACACACACACACACACACGCACACACAAAGGAAGCTCCCCGGTCACTGATAGACCACTTTATAGAAAGAGACAGCAATGGATTGTTCCCAGCACTCGCTATGGTTAGTAGCTCCAGTGTGTGTGTGTGTGTGTGTGCATGCGTGTGTGTGTGTGTGTGTGTGTGTGTGTGTGTGTGTGTGTGTGTGTGTGTGTGTGTGTGTGTGTGTGTGTGTGTGTGTGTGTGTGTGTGTGTGTGTGTGTGTGTGTGTGTGTGTGTGTGTAAGTTGAAATGAGAAAAAAAGACAAAGGGAGTACAGAGAATTAGAGCTGCCACTTGTCTGATAACCATGTTAAAGTGAGGAAGTGTGCTTATTACACACACACACACACACACACACACACACACACACACACACACACACACACACACACACACACACACACACACACACACACACACACACACACACACACACAGCCTTCTGACAGGAAAGGTGAATCCTGTCCGAGAACGACAGAAAAATTGAGTAAAAAGAAGAAAAGAGACCTACTGAGGGAGACGAAGACTGAACAGAAGAATGAATGTGGGCGACTCTTCATGGACTGAGTTGTACAATTCAGAAAAAAGATGAACGCGTGTGTTTTTTCTTCACGGACAGTACTTTAAATAGTTAGAGTATTCTGCATTTTAGAGTTTGTACTGGTTGAAGGGAATTATATTAGTGTGTTATATATAAGTAATACTGTAATTTTCTTATGTTAATACATCATCTACAACACTATGCAATACATTTTTTTTATTTACTTTTTTATAGTAGTACACATTTTGCCAGGAGCTTCATACACTATTTTAAATTATGCTGCAGTCCAATTCAGTTTTATTACAATAATAGAAATGTAATTTTTAAAAGTAGCCTGTTTGATCAATGTGAAAAATACAGTTAATGTTTAGTTATGGTCTTTTATTGTTTGTTTCAATAGTGTGACCCCAACAGATAATTAATACCGTCTATGGTCGTGTTTTGTTGGTTTTGGAAGTTATGTGAGTAGTTTTTTTTCTCATTGTCTTTGTTTGTGACCGTCACCAAGATACTTCACATTAATGGAATATTTAAATTTTTTTTTAAACAAAACAACACATGTGATTATAATCATTCCTCGTAATTTTAAAGCGGAACAATACTGAAAACACAAATAAGGCATGTTCAAAATCTTGAAAATTAACAAAAAAAACTAGATTTAAAGTTTAGCTAGCATTTTTATTTTTAATTTGAACCGACTCTAACTAGTACCTTCTTGATAAGCATCACGGCATCTCCGACCAATGTTTTCTCCCATTCTTAACATCTACTGTAATGGACAGGAGACGACGGTTACCATGGAAACCAGTGGATCAGAAAAAACTGCCACAAATACACAAGCAGCCAACTCAGAAAATATTGCGATAAGATTCAAGAGTGAATTTGTCGTCAACATGTTTAATAATTTTCATTGTGACTGGTTTGCTAGTGGAGGGACGAGCTCTGACTCACAGGTCAATCAAACAAAAAACACATTTTTGAACATGGTGCCATCAAGCTTTGCAATCTAGCAACTGATTGCACTATTGTGGGCACTTCTGCTCAGAGAAAGGAAACAAACATGTACGTATGTCGGAAGGTGAGGTTGTTTTCGACGGACCGGAGGGGAAAACACTGCATTTTTCTATTTTATTTCCTTCGACAAAATATAAAACGTTTGTTGTGGACCGTTGCTGTCAACGTTTGATGGGCATGTCCTCTGGAAGTGGAGTATCGACTGGCTGGAGGTGCCATGCTATCAAAGTCGCACACAGACATCCAGCTGAATCGATCACATGTGACAAGTTCAGTCAGAGCAGCTGTCAATCAAAGTGTAAGGATATGCTGCCATTTTTGGTTCTTCAACATCCAAGCCACTTGTGTGTGTGGTGAACATTAACGCTGGACACAGATGATCCTTAAGGAAATAAAGTATTTCATCCGAAATCAAAATCCTTTCCAAAATGTAATGAGGTTGTATTTATGGCCCAATACACACATCTCTGGTAGCGTGTTTGTCTGAAAGAAACAACAGGCCTTAATTTCCTTAAAAGAAAGAAGTGAGATTGAGCATACAAGGATCATATGGGGGACATTCTCTCTCTGCACTCAACCCATCATGTCCAGTTGACCTTATCTACTCAGCAGGCTGCCCCGGTATGGACCTATCGGAGGTCAAGGGTCACCTGTCAGCACTGGGATTCCAGCTTGCAAACCTCCGATCGCAATCTTAATCCTGCACAGACAATTAATTTCAATTTTATTTTTATTTGTACAGCGCCAAGTACAACCCAGTCGTTTCAAGGCATGTGTTACTGAGAAAAACCCAACCATTCCACATGAGGCCTCTTTATATTCCAGAAGAAGGACGAATAAACTTCTGACACTAGGGGGCGTGAGTGAACGTAGTATCTTCGCTCAGGTCCGTCTGTCAGAAGAGTTTCCGCCCACCTACCACCCCGGTCCGTAGCAAAGTTTGCTCTGCTGTGTGGTTCCTGAACTCTTGTTCGATTGTACATTTTCTTGTTTTTACTTGTTTACTTCTGCATTCCACTAGGCCCTCAAACCTAAAGCGATGCCACCTCCATCGCCATTTTCTTCTTCATTTGCTCGTGTCAACTCTAAATCTTCCTCCTCCTCAGTTTCAAACATCTGTTTCCCTACCTCCACTTTTCTCTCATCATCTCATACACTCATTCTCCAGGCAGCGTTCCACTAGAGCGTTTCTTCGCCGCATGAAAACGCATGCAACCACAACTCTAGTGCATGACAGTGCAGTGGCTGGCGTCTATGTACTGCCATGTGCCGCATACATGCTCCAGGTCGCTAATGAGTGTATTGGACATATTTTAATCATGTTTAGCAAGTAGCCTCACTACTGTGTGAGCCCAGAAACTCTTTGGCATGTAAGCACAGCTCGGGGTTACCGGCTGCACCTGATTGGACAGATGCATCTCGGGGTCTGTCTGCTCATACAGTTAAAACGGCACCGACATGGGTCGTAAGCTTTCTTTGATTCCTGAAGCCCTTATTGTGAAATTTATTTCTGAAAACATTTGAGGTGAAAACAATGCTGTGCAGTTGAAAAGTTCCTTCAAACCCTCCCGCTGTATCGTCGAAACGTCGCGAAAAGTGTGCTTGCGGTGAGGGGGCGGGGCCTCAGAGTTTGCGCAGCTTCTTCTTGGGAGTGTGAAATGTCACGCTGTTGGCTGACATCAGGAAGCAAACTTTGTCCTTCCTTTTGGACTTTGAAATGGCCTTAAACCTATAGCAGCTTCACTGCAAGTTAAGCAAGTTACATGCTTAACTTTAAAACAGCATTTAATTAGCAAAAACTCTTCTTCTTCTTCTTCTTCTTCTACTTCTTCTTCTTCATCTTCTTCTTTTTCGCGCCCCCCATGATAAAGTAAACACCGAATCAGTGTGATACACTTCACCTGTGGGTGGTCTTAATATTGTGGCATGTCAGTGAATTGCAGGAGCGAAAAAACAACTTTGCCCAAAAGACGTTATTCAAAGGGCAAGATGTCCACCCAAAATACCTCTACAAGTGTTTTGCTCTGTTGGTGTGCGTGGGGGCGATGCAGCGGACCAAATGTAGTTGACCTTTTGGAGGAAAATAACTTCCTGTCATTGAGGCTGTTTGCAGCAGTTTGTATATTCAGCTGAAGATGCAGTAAATGATGAGGAAAAGGGCAAAGACTGCTCAGATTTTATCCACGGAGAGAAGCTGCTGCTTGAGCAAATGAGACACTGATGCATGTTGTGGTGGATTTGGGGGGGTGGGGGGTGTAACAGGAAGCCAACACAAACAATAGAACTTCCAAATCTCCCAACGCAGGTCAAAGTTTTCTGCACGAACATTAAGAAACGTAATCTGTCTCGCTCCAGTGATTCAAACTTGCCGCATATAGGAAATGAGGATTTCCCAGTAATTCTCTCAGGGCCTCCAGAACACTTCTATCAAGATTAGAATTTGACTTTTTATTATGTGGATGAAAAGAAATTGCTTGTTCTGTGACCAGAACAGTGGTGTTCAGTTCGTCAGCTATTCTCTATTATAGTCTCAGTTCTGTTTCAAATGGTCGAGTTTATTTTCACCACATTTACTCAGCCTGGTCCCAAATTTATAGTTTAGTTTTAGGCCCCATTTACATGACAGTGTTTGTTTTTGTTTCAAAAAAAGTTTTGCTTTTACACGGCAATGTTTTGAAAACGATGTCTGTTTCCAAGGAAGTGACAGAAAACAATGTAGATAGCATGCCAGGCCACAAGTTGGTGCTGTTGTTTGTTGATGGAATGAAACCACATATTGTTCTTATCGTGCATCAAACTGAGCATGTGCACAACTACTCATTTCTACGGCCGTGGCGCAGCAACAGTGTTTCTGCGGTGTACACGGAGAAGAAGCCCAAACATTTTCAAAAAGTTCCACCTTGGGAGCCACATTCATAGAGTTCCATTTTCAGTGGCTCTGAGCACTGTTGTGATGGAAACTGACCCCGAACAAAGGTTTTGTGTTTTCACTTGAAGACGTTATGTGAACAGGGTGTCAGTCTATAGATTATAGACAATCACTTCAGTCTTTATCTTAGTCCATGACCACAGGAACATTAGTCTAGTTTTGGTCAACAGAAAAATTCAATTTAAGGATATGTTTCCTTTTATATGTGTGGATTTTATCATGTAATTATTCTGTCAAAAAACAAAAAAAACAAGTCGAATGACTATTTTCTTTGCAGTAATCTTTTTAATCAATTTTATTGATTGTAATAATTTTATAGAATACATCTAGACATTGAATGTGTTCTGATGTATTTGCATGTTTATTTTTGACCAAAATAATAACATAAGACACTCCAGTTATAAAAAAAACTAAACAAAAAAGGCTTCCTTCTCTGCTGTCCATGGAAGCTGTCTGGTTTAACCAAAGAACTCTGGATCTTCATTTACAGAATTCGTGTTGTACTAATGGCGGCTGCTGGTCTTTCAAGGAAGGGAAGCTCATTTTGGATGTACGCCATAAAATGAGTCCATTAAATTGCATGTAAGTTCTGCCATCAATTAATTTTCAAGAAAATGGTCGGTGACCCTGTCGTACCATCTCTTTTCTCATGGCTAAACCAGTTTCATCCCATTGTCTAGCAGACCCAGGCTACGTATTGCCCATTGTGTTACCTGTGTAAGACTTGAGCTGTAACCAGGAGCTCCAGTTTGTTTAGTTGAGACATTACATTGTCCAACTCTGTGTCTCTAAGGACCCAGCAAGAAATGGCACAGCTAGCCCCTGTTGCCCTACAAGTCCTGGTTTGAAAATAGAACTTGAATTTCAGAACTCAGGCCCCCCATCCACAGGACAAAGATGTTTTATGTTCCGGCATCATTTCTGACCGATCATCCAGCCGGCGCAGCGACTTAAGAGCCTGAAAATGTTTGCTTTTTTAAAAATGGGCTCCAGAGCGGAGAAATGTTAACGCGCCATCTTGGTTTTGAGGTGTGGAAGATCAATGTCATCGCCACACCTCTCGACCCGATAACCCCGCGACCCCGCGTGAATTGGAATCTTTTTAAGAATGACAAGAGAGAAACGATTGTTTTGGCTCGTGTGGACGTGGCCTCTGACTCCCCGAATCAAAGAAACGGGCGTAACGTGTCGGGACATTTTAGAAGGCCACCTCTGGAAACACTTCTCTCACTTGCCCAGATCGACTAAATTACAAGACTTTCCATATTTGGATAGCCATGTACGGATTGCTCGAGTCCTACAACTGTGTCAGTTTGCACTTTCTCAGCTCAGCTTGTGGGTCTGATGTGAAATCTGCTGCTTTGGCATAAACAGCTTGGGAAGTCCCTTCGGACCTCATCTCTTTGACAAAACCAAGAGGAGACTAAATTATTCTCTTGCAGTACAAAACATCCGCAGCCCTCTGTTGAACAATATCAAAACACTGCATCAGTTCCATTGAAGATTTTTTCATATGTGCACAACATGAGCACAAACTCAAAACTCCGCCAGTTCCATCGCAAAGCCTTTCGAACAGTCTAATGTGTCATCATCCATGGCGTTCTCTGCAATTATTGTCTCAGAAGTCTGCAGGAGGACAATCATAATGGTTTGCCACAGTGTTCACAATGCCTGCTGTGAAATTTCACCGAGTAGCGGCGTTTCTGGGCAACCTTGATCAGCCCGCAGACTCAAGAAAAGACATCGTCTTTGTAGAGTTTGAGACAAAAAATGTGGAAAAATCCAGAGAGTGATGTGAAATATATTCTGTACCAAGACAAGCTTTTAGGCCCCTAAGACACCAGATGTAGTCTGTGTGCATACCGATGCACAAACATTGTGGCCTTGCAAACTACTGAGGGCTGAAGCCATAGCAGCAGCGGCTCAAACGTCAGTTTGCACAAGTTTCTCCCTAAAATTGTAGCCCTACACATTCTCATTCCAGACCTCAAAAACAGACTTCAATAAAGTCCAATAAAGTGAACCTGAATTTGACCTGTGCTGTCCACATAGTGAGCAATGACAGAGCTGAGCACAGCAAGACATATCAGCTATTTCATCCACCTTCCAGAGCAGAGATCAAATCATTTGGGATAAAATGGAACGTAGCAGAAAACACAGCTGATGACTGGAATTGTGTGGCCAGGACAGAGCCATATTTAGAAAACGTTTCTGGGAACTCATGATGGCCTAGGATGCTACTTTTTCAAGGACTCAAGAGTATAATTCAAGGATTATTGTCATAACATTAACAGATGGATAGACATGAGGCGCGTTGAAATTAAGAATGACTTACCGGTGTTTGGTTCAAGCTAAAGGGTGAAAATTCCCATGAAGAATATGAGAAATTTAAGAAAATATAAGCAGACTTAACCTTGAAGTGCAGTGAAAGTCCAAGTATTATTTAAGACTATTGAGCATACCTGAATTTAAGCCACGCTCGCAAAATTTTAAAAGAAAAAAAAAAAAAAAGTACTATATAGGCCGCACTTGACTAAAAGCCACAGGTGTCCACGTTGTGACAGGGCAAGAATTTCACTGCGGGAATTGTTCATATTTTCATCAATTCCCAATGTATCCTTTTTTTGCGGATTTTGAGCAGGAAGATTTACGTGGCTTTACGTAATGCACCTGAACGCATCACTCACGCCCGTCAGCTGCTGGAGTTCTGGACCACAGAAAGCAGCACAAGATGAGGTCACGAAGAGCAGAAATATAACTTTTAAGGCAAGCTTTGGAGAAGCAGAGGCGCTCAAAACAGCATGTATCTACAAGCGGAAGTAGAATCTGGCGGCATGAAGCCCGTTAACACGTACAAATTCATTATAAGCCGCAGGGTTCAAAGCGTGTGAAAAAGAGTAGCGGCTTATAGTCTGGAAATTACGGTAAGTCTCAAAAACTTGGTTGGCATCGCTTGCACAGCACTGAAGTGGTTAAAATCACAAGTAGAATACTTTTCAGAAACTAGTTGCTGTTGGAGGTCAGTTAAAGTCTGTGTAGTTCAACAGGACTCCATTCTCTTCTGTTTGATATTTACATTCACTAGATTAGATTCTGGATACCAAGAAACTGCATTACTGTAAATATGCAGATGACTCCAAGCTTCCCATCACTGTTTCATCACGAGACAACAATCCATCTTAAACACTGGCTGGGTGGGGACCTTCGTCATGCTTCATGCAGAAAGGAGGTTTCCTGCATCTGATTTGGACAATGTGTTTTGTTGGTGCATATTTCACCAAACTTGCGCATGATTTTCTTCTCTTTGGACATGTGGAAGAAGGATCACACTTATTGTTACGATGTGGGAAAACGGGAAGAAACATAAACCCAGTTGGAAAATTGGCCGTATATTTTCTTTTTCTTCTTAATGTTAAAGTCAGTGCTTTAACAGATATAATGGGGGAAAAAACAACATAGGAAATATCAGAAAGG
Organism: Lipophrys pholis; assembly: GCF_963383615.2. Lineage (NCBI taxonomy): Eukaryota > Metazoa > Chordata > Actinopteri > Blenniiformes > Blenniidae > Lipophrys > Lipophrys pholis. Next base: position 24,489,128 of record NC_137627.1, on the reverse strand, counting down.
AGACCAACTCAAAAGCTTAGGAAAGAGATACACAGTCATCAACAGATGATAAGCAAACAGATCAGGAGAGAACAATCAGGAAGGAGGGAGTTACACAAAGAAATATGCCGCATTTAAGCAAACAAGCACCTTGTGCACTAACCCCCCCCCCCCAAAAAAAAAAAATGGAAAAAGGTTATAAAGAGTTTAGGAAGGGAAGGCAGCCAATCAGTCACAATGCGATGTGAATGTGAATGTCACACAGGACCATGGCTGCAACGACCAGCCGTCTGGTTCTCTTGTAAGACTTCTCTTCAGCCAGTGACGTCTGGCCACTGCAACCTGTCCAATCTTTGCCAACAGCACAAGGCGACGGGAGCTGTGTAACACTTGGTCTGAGTGCGTCAAACATTTCTCTTTTCCTTTTTCTCATTTAAAAAAAAAAAAAAAAAAATGGAAGCATATTTAATTGTCACTTACATCACAAAATGTCTCCTTGTTACCGTGGGGCCTGAGAGCCTTTCTCTTTGTGTCTCCGTCCTCATCTTTTAACCATGATGGGCCCACCGATCCAGACACAAACACTGCCCTATTCCCACAGTCCCAGAGCGGACTCCAAACTCTGCCTGACCTCTCTGTAGCTCCTGCTGCCAGCCTGGGTACATTTCCCCTTTAATTTTGAGAGACTTTGCAGGGCTACTCTTCATTTTACAGGACATCCAAGGGAGAAAGTTTCTTTGCCAGTAGTTTGGCAGCTGGCTGTGCCCTGGGAGGAACTCAACAGCAAAGCCCAAAGCAGTCTGTTCAATCGGCTGCACAGATGTGAATGGACCACCTCTTCTGCAGGCGTCCTGATCTATCGGCTGTTGTTTGACTCCAAATCACAAAGAAGTGTTTGATTAAAACTGAGATATCATACTTTTGAGTAAGAAGCAACCACACCTGTTCTTTCCTTTAAAATAACACAGGGACATATGGTCCTTTGTAAATCATAGTCAACGAATAGAAAACGTGGGAGTCACGCTCGCCTCCAGAGAATTTCAGATAATTGTGTTTATGTTCTTCAGAAATCTCTGATTAATCTGGAGCTCGTTGTGAAGAAACTTGGCATATTCTTGTGTACTTTACGGAATACAGTGAGACCTCAAAACTTCTTATTTTTGGCTTTTTGAGAAATTCCTTTTAAATTTCAGCCAGTTTTCCGTATGAAGCAGCAATAAAGTAGTCTGAGCCTCCAGAACCAGGGTGTGAATCCTCCCGACAATCTGTGTGTCTGTCCTCTTATTTTCTCTCCCTCTATCTCCTAATCTCAAGCAGAACAGCAGAAAAGGCTCCACCTCTGAGTCTGTTTCTGTGGGTTTACTCCTGGTAAAAGGGAATTCTTCCTTTCCTAAAATTGAATTGAAAGTGCAGTATCTAATGGAACATCAATCTTAAATGTCCCTTCAAAGCACATCGACAACATAAGAGCAGCTCACTGACAATCCTCTTGCTCAGTTGCGCCAACAAAGAGACTTCCACATGATGTTCTATGATGATGATCACGTCTGTTGCCTTCAGGAATCACTGCGATGTGTCATCTGCTGCCATTTCACCTGAACCCTCCACGCTGTCTCTACTGTTACACCAACTGTCACTGCTTTTTAATATTGTTACAGGCTTCTCCTGACTGGACACTTGTGTTTTAGCTGTCTGTCAAACTTACTGTCATACAGACAATGTCGAACACGACATAATACTTAACTAACCTTTCTTCTATCTACAGGTATGATATAGAAATGAAGCTTTCCAACAATGCAGCCATTGTTCTTGCTGGGAAAAAAAAGCTCAGTTTGGAAGTAAACAAAGAATATAGACAGACATGATCCAACATTTTACCTCTGGGTATCTGTAAACTTTGTTGGGTTTTCTCTGTAAAAGTGCCGTGAAACGACTGTTGTATTTGGTGCTTTACAAATGAAATTAAAATGAATTTTTTGCCACAGTCAAGAGATGATCTCAGGCTGCACGCAATGAAATCAGCCTCCTGTGAACCCTTGTGAGAGTAATATATATAACCAGTGGAGTAGTCCAGGGTATACACAGGTATACAGTGAATACACACTTATTTTTCAGTCGGCATTATGTACACCTACTTAAAAGATCCCCCAGGATGCACCACTCAGCAGTATCGATGAGCCAGATTACCTTTTTCTTTTCCTATGATGATGAAGCCATGACCCACACCGCTCTCCCTCTGATTGGCTGATACTCGCTGCATTCACTGATTTGATTGGTTATGTCTTTATTTACCTCACAGCAGGAGGGCTGATGAGCCAATCAGAGGCAGAGTCATGCCGCTGATTGGCAAAAAACCCAAAACAAAGCCATGTTTGGGCTGTTTTAAAGGAAGGCAACACTTAAAGGTATACCCACTTCTCCAGGGATTACTGCACCACTGCTTATGACCACAGATTGTAAACCAGAATAAGAGTTATTGTCATGGATGCTCATCTTTTCTGTTCTGGGACAAGCCAATCACCCCTTGAAGCACATTTACACTGTCACACATCTTAAACAATAACTTATGTGACTCTACTTTCATCACAAAACAACATTTGTCAGTTATTCCTGTGTGGCTTAGCTATTGTTGCTATTTAACAGCTGTTCTGTAAACTTCTGTAGTTGTAAACTGTTAATCGACTTTCTGAACTCAATGCGCTCTCCTTATCTTCTTCATTTCCACCTGGTATTTTAAAATGTGTCCCACTTTCTTTTTTTCTTTTTTTTTTTACCCCTCATACTTTAAAAAAGAACCTGTTTTTGCTTACTCTTTTTAACTCCCATTTCTAACGGGAATTAGGTTAATCTCCAGTTCTGTGTGTGTGTGTGTGTGTGTGTGTGTGTGTGTGTGTGTGTGTGTGTGTGTGTGTGTGTGTGTGTGTGTGTGTGTGTGTGTGTGTGTGTGTGTGTGTGTGTGTGTGTGTGTGTGTGTGTGTGTGTGTGTGTGTGTGTGTGTGTGTGTGTGTGTGCCAAAGCACAGCCCCAGTTTCAAAGTGTGTTAACTTGTAAAGAAATGCAGACACTTTAGCGTCGGCATGACTGGCGCTGTCCACGGTTATCGGGCTGGAGCTCAGGCTGAATGAACGCCAGCCTGCTTTGGCTCATGTCAGGTTTCCTCCCCTGCAATTGTTGCCTGAAGGATCTGATCTGTTGACCTGGATTATATTAGAATTTAAAGAGTCTGTAAAGAGGCAGACTGGCTTTCCAGCTCTCCTGACCCAACATCAGTTCTCCAAGATAAGTTCACTGTAGGGAAAAGATTTAGTGGCATTATTATCTCCAAATGAGTTAATACCTTGCTGAAGGGCACACTGGCAGTCAGGGTTTAGCTATTCATCTTCAAACATGCTCAGAGGAATCAAATTCAAAACTTTTTCACAACTGCAAGCTCGAGACTAATACTCAAGCTACCAAAGCAACTGTCTTCAACACACACACACACACACACACACACACACACACACACACACACACACACACACACACACACACACACACACACAGAAGTCATTCCTGCTATTATAATATATACAATAATAGTCAGAGATTAACTTAAAGCTCTTCTTTTAATTCTGCACAGCACTGTGGAGAGGACATTTAACATGACAAAAGGCACTTAAAGCAGCTCGGGGAGTAAGTCCACAAAAGGCAATTAAAGCAGAAAAAGGGCAATCAAGGACAGATGATGCAATTAAATCCACAGACTCGCATACCTTTAACTTCTATTTAAAGATGATGATATTATGAATTTGGTTAAAATGCTTCGGCTGTCAGGCTCATACGTGCTGACTGATAGAACGCTTCTGCTGACACCAACAACATGCCAGGAGGAGATTTTCCTTCTCCTCCACTTATAGTGTGACAACCAGGAAGTGGGACATTGCATCAACGAAAGTGGTTGAATTCACCTGCTTTTATTGTTTTTCTTAAAATCAAATGACTTTTGTATTTTTGTAATTTTTGTAATCTATTTTTTGCTGTGTATAGGGAATCTTTAAACGTGTGCTGCCTGAGAAATTATTGTTTTTAAATTCTGTTCTTCCATTACAGACTAGTTCCTACTTGTTCTGGTTATTGTTTGTCATGGAGAAAATGTAGATGGCGATGAACTCAAAGGCGTCAAGGTTTTTTCTTGTCCTCACTCTGTCTCTGGTTTCAGGCTCATTGACTGTCCACTATGATGTCTTTATTGTCACCTTTAGTATATAATGGGTTTTCGTTTGTCTTCTGGCTGTTGGTTTGTCTGTGTCTCTGTCTGTCTTTTCGCCTGTGATTTGCCGCTTCTTAATCTCGCCGTCTTTTTGTGGCCTTTGCTCCACTTGAACCTGTCGGATTTTTGGATTCTTTGGTTTCCCCTTTTTGGTAATAAAATGGCGTCCCCGGTTCCCCCAATGGTGTTTAGCATCATGAGTCTCCTCTCCTGACCCAAACGTCACAGTAGGACTTGAATCGTGTGACTTGGTTTAACTTTTGAAATGTATTCATCAGTCCAAAACATCATGAAAAATGACAGCAGCTTGAAGCTAATTATGGCCAAACAAACACCTAGAGATAGTTCATAGCAAGGGTGTTGAATAATAAGCATCAAAATGGGACAGTAACAATGTCATGAAGCTGCAGCAACCATGGATCTGTTTCCACCTGGCAATAATAGCCATTTTGGGTGATTCAATCACAGAGGCGAGCCGTAAAGGCAAGTGTGACTACCACCAAAGCACTTTCACTCAGACCACTTCCCGAGGTGTTCAGGGACACATCTGCCCGCAGAGGCGTTGTAGTGTGAACACAACGCGTCGCAGGATGGTGGCGTTGCATTAAAATCATTGCATTATGGGTTTTCATATAAGACATTGCGCCAGCCTGAGTTATACGAGTCTTTAAAACTTTCCAACTTTCCAAAGAAACTCTGGAAAAGGACATGGACATCCACACCTGCAGGTCTGCAGAGACATGGTGTCTTATAGCGGCCTGGACAGAGGAAATCGTCCAGCCCCAACCGGATGACTCATAACTGCCGTCTGGCCATTTCGAGGAAGTGACGTTGATGTAGTAGTACAAAATGATCTAGAGTGGTTAGCCTGAAACACATGATACGGACACACACACACACACACACACACACACACACACACACACACACACACACACACACACACATTTTTTTGTCATGTATATTGACAAGTTTTATCTAGTCACCATCGTTTTCATGCGATTCGGCTCTTCACCATTAAGCCACCATTAAGCCTGCATTTGTGGCGATGGGATTCTAAACATCAGAGCCCATGATGAATATTAACTCACAGAGTGTGTGTCTTGGTTTCATTCTCCAGCGGCGCTTTAAAGATGATGATAAGGTCCTGGTTGGACCAGAGCTACTAGACCTCTCTCTCTGTCTGTGCAGCCAAACTGCTGACAGCTCTAACTGCCTGGGCGGCAAGACGAAAACGTTTCTGGGGACGAAAGACGATTATTACTCACAGACGGAGAGGGGTGACTCTGCACTGCCGACATGCTGTCACATGCACTCTTTGTACCTTCTGTGCTTTTACTTACTCACTTTAAAGTTCCACAATTTTCCGAGAAATAAATTGTTATTTTTGAACACATAGATCCTGATAAGAAGAAAAGGAAGCATCAGTCAGTACATTGGAGGTAGAGGACCTTGTTGCATTGAGATACCTCTGTATAGATAATGTCTGGGTGTTTACTCATGCGGCACAGGAAGGAGAGAAACCCTGACAGTGTCACTGCCTCAGGGTCCGTTTACACAACAATGATTTCAAGTGAAAACACAACATTTTCATAGCATTTTGGGGGTTCGTTTACACGACGGCGGTGCGCAGAGTGACTGAAAATGCAGCTTGTTGAAAATGGCTCATAAGGTGGAATTATTTGAAAACACTGGGGCTCTATGGAGATGCTGAAACCGCTGTTAATGCTCAAGTACACCATGGCTTTAGTAAATAGTCCTTTTGCACGTGCGCAGTCGCTGGACAATCAGAACAATGTTTCCTCCACGGGGTCATGACTCCCAGTCCATATTCTCCTGGGACTTGGTAGCTTTATAGTTGACAGTCACTGTAATAATAATCCAACTTGGTGGTCTGACCACTAGAATGTCTGCGTTCTCTGATTTTCCGTGGAAAAATGCAACTTTTCTGAAAAGCTGTGAACCTCAGCCATAGTAAATAGTTCTGTTGTGCGTGTGGTTTCATAGCAAAAACAACCAGCAGCACCTACCAATGGCCCAACAAGAAAACAACATTGTTTTCAGTGTTTCTGTCATTGCTGTGTAAATGGACATCATTTTGAAAACGTTCCTGTGTAAACAGACCTCAGGTTATACTCAACTTCACCATCAGCTATGATTACAGAGAGTGATGCTTTAATCACAGAAACATCGTGTATTAATGCTCAAGCTTGATATTTTACAATCATACTTATCATCGTATACCAACACTGGGGACAATCGGGGAGTCAACTCAAGAAATTAACTTAAAAGGTTTTTTCATCAATTTCACATCAGTGTCAGAGGTCCAACATCAAACATTGTATTCAAAGTTTATTTTCCAAACATCTGGTCTTGGTCCTGATTTTCATCCAGTCTAAAAGTCCCTCTACTGCGTTCTAATGAGAACAGGCTGATTCTGTGTCTGTTTCTCTGTAGCGTTTGCAAGGAGAAAAACGTTATGAAGGGAAAATCTCTAATGGACCTGTATGAGTTCACGTTCACTAAAAAGTGCAGCCAGTGAGGGAGATGACGGACTTCCTTCACTTCTGGAGCCTCATTCACAGGTGACAGGGACACAGATCACTGTTAAAAAAAACATTATAAAACTATTTTTTGCATAATATGGGACCTTTAAATACAAATGACCTAATGACCTATCCATCCCACCATCTTCTTTGGTGTTTCATTGACGTTGGAGTACAAGAGGCAATATGTAGAGTGAAGACAATCTCTTTCCGTCCAGTTTTATAGCCAGTTTTTCAACAGAAGTGATGAAACCTCCTCCATTTTGGACCTACTTTGTAGATCTCCAATGCTGAAAGACCTAAAAACCATCTCGATCCACCTCTACAGGCTTCTCCCAACGTTTGAGCCTTTTCTGGAGGGTAAGGCCTCTCCTTCCTTGGTGAAAAGTGATGCCACATCAGCTCGCAAAGAAAACATTTTAGCCTTTCTTTCTTTCATGACCCAACATTCTTGAGCATCGGTGAGAGCTGGCATGCAGACCGGTTTGTAAATAGAGAGCTTCTGTTTACATCCCAGTTTGACAGGTGCTGGTCTTCCTCACCCTTCACTTCACTCGATCTCCTTCTCGGTGGGGACCAGCCCCCCCCCCGACGAGTGACTTCCTGTTTGTGTCTATGTGATTCTCCCAACCCGCAGCTTCTGAATCCACAGGTCTCATCCCTGCACAGGCCGGATTAGAGTGTGTGTGTGTGTGTGTGTGTGTGTATGTGTGTGTGTTTCATGCTGCTGACATCAAAGCAGCACCACACCGATCCTCCCAACGTGACACTGATGCCTCCTCTCCCTCTCTCCTTCAGTTCCTCTCCTGGCTTTATCTCAACTTGGTATTTTCCTGGTTTCCTTTTTGCCCCGTCCTCGTCTGGCCTCGTCTTTTCATCTTCAAAAGGCCTCAACCAACAAACTAACCTTTTAGATGATTGTTATTGGACTGCCTTTCTTGTTTGCCTCTGACTTTCTGTGGCTTTTCTCCTCTCCACGTTCTACGTTTCCTTCAAAGCAGCTCGTTCTGCTCTTTGTTGACCAACACTGCCTCTTGTGCGCGGCACTTTCCCTTCTTACAGCTCATCCTCTTATTCGAGTGTCAGAAGCAGGATAAAAGAGTGTGTGGATCCCAGCAGGAACATCACGTCCAGGATTAGAAGCTGTGGAGGAACTCCGTTTCTCATCCAGCAGGGTCGAGCAGAGCGCGCCAAAAAAACTTCTTAACTCTGCACGCGAGTGCGTGTTTACACTCCTTCAATCCTGCAACCTCCTGATCCATCAAGCTGGTTTGGGTCTGAAGGTGGTAAAACACACACACACACACACACACATGCAAAAAGAGTGTGTGATTGGTAGTTTAATGAAAGTCCGTGAGTAACACTCGGAGCTCCCTCACACAGTCGTGTTGACCTCGGTCAAACACAGCAAGCCCAACACTTTGTGTACAAGTGGCCTCATTTGTCTTTTAAGTAGACCCACTTTCAGGCTGAATAGAATCAGTTAAATGTGGACTTCATTTCTTTCTGAGAAGCTTGCAGTGAAGTCCATCTACAGTGTGTGTGTGTGTGTGTGTGTGTGTGTGTGTGTGTGTGTGTGTGTGTGTGTGTGTGTGTGTGTGTGTGTGTTACCCCTTCAGAAATACTGACAGCATGAGGCTTTCCTCTCACCGCTGTGTTTACATTGAGCCAACAAAAGCCTCCAGTGACGGCAGAAATTATGACTGGTGTGACATTTCTACCGCGCTGAGGCCGGACTCCTGTGTGGGTCAAGAAAACAGTGAACGTTACTAATCAGAAATCAAAACTGGGGCCGAATTTGAATGATTTATTCATGTGCAGTGTGATAAGTAAGTCTCCTTGCCCTGGTAAAGGCATGTTGATTCGGTTTATTGGCAGCGCTTAACAGGTCGGTCGTGCGCGTGTGTGTGCGTTGTAGGCAAAGAGGCTCCTGCAACCTAATCTGGACGAATGAGGGCTTCACAGTTTCCTTTGTTTCAGTTGTTACGTCTTTACTTGGTTGGCTTGTTTGTCTGATGGACTGGAGACACAAACAGGTTGGAACCTTCTGCTCAGCCAGTGTCTGCTGGTCGACAGACGGATGGACGGATGTATGAATGGAGGATGGATGGATGGATGGATGGATGGATGGATAACAGTCCTTGTCACACCATTTCATTAATTATTCTCACATTAATTGAATTTAACTAACTGTAAAATCAATCATATTTGACACAAAACTACAAGAACATTTGTACCAGCTCACCTTTTGGTGTCCATCTTAAGATTTCATTCTCCTTGTGTTGCAACTTCAGGCAGAGTCGACTTATGAACGACACATATGAACCCGATTAGCCCCTCCTTTTTTGCAGTATTGCTATTGACTCAATACTGAATTTTATTTGTCATCATTCTTAAATTCATATAGAACTACTGCTGTTCAATTTCTCCTAAATGTTTGACAAACAAATGCGGCGCCACAATCAGCAGTGTGGTGTTGCTGAGAGTCTGTGGCTGGAACAAGTAAGTCAAAAGGACTTTGGACTGATGTTCCCAGTTGCAGACTGTAGATGACACAATTTGACGAATACCTATCAGAAGATACTCGTCTTCTTTATGACGGTACATATGAGTTACACATACTTTATGCACAAGCAACTCTGACACATTTCTTCTCTGATTTCTTGTGGATCCTGACTCCTGCTGTAAGACCCTGAGATGTTTCAGGGAGAAGAGCAGTACAAACAGCCTGAATCGGACCGGCGCGCTCCAATATGACAGTGCGTGAATCATGGACCTGCAGCAGCGGCGTGAAACACTTGGGCCAAAACCGGCCTGCAAGAGGCTCCAATCCGGCCAACCCAAACACACACTGAAGTGCAAGTGACTCAGCAAATTGTAAAAAACATTGATTTTTCTTAAACAAATTTCCTAAGAGTATTGACACAGCACAACACGAGATGAGATATCATAATGCTGCCATGAAGGCTAGCGAACTAGCATTAGCCTCAAAGCCTTGCTGTCAGGTTGTAAACATATGCATAATGCAGCAGCGATAAGAGAAGTTTCTTTGGGCGTTTCACTGTATTTTGCACTAGAAGGTTTCATTAAAATTGGTTTGAGAATTCAGTCATTTTCTGGAGTAATTGTTTAGTTGTGCACAAAGTTTCTTCCCGGCACTATCTTATCAGTCTGGCTTACTCAAGATGTTATTGGACTGTTTTTGACTCTTGAACTAAAAGGCCTTTGACACCTCTGATCTACAGCATCTTGACACGGAACCGGTTCTGTCAATGTTTCACTCTTAATCGTCCTAAATCACCATGTTTGTCCCCTGTGCGATGACATCTAGAAAGGGTGCAGCGCAGGCTGTGGAGGATTGTGTATATCTCTGTAGGATGAGACGGAACACAAACCCATTTAGATGAAGGATGGTTCAAGTTTTAATAGCCGCCGTCAGTGGCCATTTGATCGCAGCTCATAAATACAGAATACACAGAAGTTTGCCAAGACAGAGTTGCATCAGCTGCAAACTGTGAAGTCGCCATAAATAAGCTATAAAACTGTTGTTGAGATCGTAAAAATGTGCTTTCATAAAAGCGTTTTTATTTTGCTCATTGTATAAAAAAATCGTTTCACACTTTGTCCTTGTAAGCTGGTGTTTATTGCATTTATTACTCCACCAAACTAGATTTCCTTCGGGAGGCACATTAATTTATTACCCTCCACTTTGGGGTTTTGATTCTGTTACAGGGCCACATCAGTGAAATCACTGCAGACAGTTAGTGTCATTTTCTGTGTCACTCGTTCGTTAATAATGTGATGTAAGAGCCGCAGACTGTAGGTGAGACAACCCGAAGAGGGAAAAAAAAGAAAAAAGAAATGTCCTCCCAACATCTCATCAGCACTCGACTTTGCCGCAAGGAAAGACTTTCTGGGTTAAATCCAACTTCACTTTTCTCTCCAAAAGAGTGCAAGTCACAATGGGAGTCCCCAATCGTATCAGCAATTAGCCCGCCCACTCTCACACACACACACACACACACACACGCACACACGCACACACGCACACACGCACACACGCACACACACACACACACACACACACACACACACACACACACACACACACACACGCGCGCACGCGCACACACACACGCACCAAGAGTAAATTGCTGTTGATTCACTCCCGTATAGAGTGACTCTGAGTCAGCGTCCCCCCGAGGCGCCAGGCATCCTGTGATTGGCTGGGAGATGCCAGCACTTGCGTGTGTGTGAATGAGTGTGCGAATGTGTGTGTGTGCGCCTGGCCTGAAGCACCCTAATAGGTCTTGATAAGAGTCAATCAGAACGGAGGGAGAGCGAAAATAAAGACAGATTGACTGCGGAGAGTCCGCGGGCGAGAGACAGTCACTGCAGACGGCGAGAGGACGAGTGACAAAAAATCATCGCTGGAGAGTGCATGTGTGTGTGTGTGTGTGTGTGTGTGTGTGTGTGTGTGTGTATGTGTGTTGGGGGGGGGGGGGGGGGGGTGAAAACAAAGGGCGAGAGACACTGCGAGTGGCTAGCAGAGGGAGGAGAGCGAGAGTCGGAGGGAAGAAATTACCTCCTGCTTGGACTCCCGTGAGGAAACGATGAGGAGTGTCCATGTCAACCAGAGCTGACACCTGTTCTCTCTCGCACACACTTAGTGCTGAGAAATAGCTCCGGGGGCGACCTGAACACTCTCCATCAGCCGAGCCAGAGCAGCCGTGAGCTTAACGTCGCCAATTATGAGCCACAAAGGCGCTCATTAATAATCCTGCAGCACTAAGCGACACGTGCACGAGTCCCTACATCGACAAGAAGCATCTTCAGAGAGAGAGAGAGAGAGAGAGAGAGCGAGCGAGAGAGTGATAGAGAGAGATCTGAAGTTATTGTTTTAATCTGACCGCAGCGGCAGATCCACACCAAACGAACCAATCGTTTCTCAAACCTCAAGCAGCCACAGAGACAGATAATCACATCAAAACTCATAAAAAAGTATCGATTCAGATGTGTGAGTGGCGCCGGGCTCTGACAGCGAGATGCTTCCAGCTGCAGTTCATCGTTTTTCATCAGATTATTTTTTTTCCAATTCAGAGAAAGTCGTTGCGTTTCAGCTCCTCACACTTTGACCCAACAGCTTATAAAACTGGATTTTCGCAAATTACAAGAGCATCATTAACCTCATCGGACCTCTGTTCTTATTAAGGGCTACAATTTCTTTGTATCAATGATTAAGAGCAGTACTTTTTTTTTTTATTTACAAAGAAAAAAAGAATCCTCGTGCACAAAGTGTATTGTGCAGTTTGAAGGCTCTAAAGAATCAATGGGAAATGATTCCACGGTACGTAGAAATCAGTTTCTTCCATTATAATCAGTGGTCCAGTTGAGGGTAAACACCTTTCCAAATTCCCCCATGATGCACCACTCAGCTGTATCTATGAGCAAGATTGCCTATTTTTTCACCGTAGGATAACGAAGCAGTAACCCGCCCTACTCTGCCTCTGATTGGCAATCACTCGCTGCATTCACAGACTTGACTGGTTGATGTGTATGTTTACTGTTCAGCATGAGGGCTGACCAGCCAATCGGGGGCAGACGAAGTATATATCGCTAAGCGATAAATTACTGAAATTATGTGACAATAAGTAAATACCATGGACAACTTTTCGCTAAATAGAGTTGTCTTACAGGACAATGTTTCTTACAAATGGCATTTCCGGGCTGCTTCAAAAGAAGGGAAGAATGAGGTGTATACCTTTTTCTCCAGGGATTACTGCACCACTGATCGTTAGGAGCTGGATAAGAGGAAATAGTGCTGAAGTACAACTTCTTTGAGACTTTACTGCAGTACAGGAAGTGTTCAGGGAGAATATACTTGTGTCGGCTTTATTAGTTTCCTCAGCAAATATATCAGCATCATTCCATTGGTCTCTCAACTGTGGAAAATAATATCTTTACCCAATGAAAAGTCTCTACAACTAACCTGTCCTTTTCTCTCCTTCTATCCCTGAACTCCAACAGCAGAAAGTCTCCACCTCCGAGTCTGGTTCTGCAGGTTTCTCCCTGTTGAAGATTTTTTTTTTTACTTTCCACTGTCAGAAATTGGCCGTGATGATCAACCAACTAACCAATAGAAATGCAGTTTGAAATAACATACAGATCAGCGTGACACTGGCGCTAAACCCAAATAGATGCTTTGCAGCTACAATGGTGAAAAGGCTCAGAACAGCGATGTGGGATGTAAACAAAAACTTTGGGGGGGATTTCTCTCCACAAGGGGCGCATCCGAGTCTCACGGCAAATGGTCACGAAATGGAATCTATTTTTCATGTTCTGTGACACGTTTTGCCCCCTTTTTTTTCCATGTTGCACATAACTAATTTCAAACTAATACATTTCAATTGGACTTAAGTTTCATGCATGGGTCACGCTTTTTTCCCTATTAGACAGCGCAAATGCTGTGATGCTTCTGTCTTGCTTTTCTTCCAACAATCAGGCATTAATAATTATACTGCATGGCCCGTCCACACCAATGACTATAAAGATGCCCACATCTTTATTGGGAACATAAAGATGCAAAAATGAGGGAAAGAGTCGAGATTAGTATATTCATATTAGTATTTATTAAGGATGTCCCGATCAGACTTTTTTGCCCCCGATACCGATCCGATTTTTCAGAATTGAGTATCGGCCGATACCGATACTTTCCCGATCCGATACTCACATTGCTGTTGCAAATATACTCAATAGTCTATTTTTGGAGCAACTAAGATGTCTGAAGCTAAAAGCACTATTGGCAGAAGCTTTGTTTAGCTAGAAATTATTGTAAAACTCACTTATTGAATCAAAATTCTTCTCTTTCTCTTTAGTTGTTGTTGTAAACTGGGGGTACAGCCACACAATGAATAAACAATCTTTATTCTCCCTGGCCTTCTCCCAAAAAAACCGTCCACACCTCACTATGAACACGGCTCAACACGAGGCTTCAGGGTATGTAGTACACATGCCAGGCCTTTAGGGGCGCTGTGACTCACCAAATACAATAAAAAAGCAGAAGAAGACAGACCAAATAGAAATTTGGAAGTAGACTTCCGCACATAAACACATAAACACATAAACCTCTATTCATAACTCTGCTTTTATAGGTCTATGGCCCCGCTCCGCCTGCTTCTAGCTTCGGCAGCTCGACCGGAGCTTGTAGTCCATCAGAGAGTGAAGAGCAGCTTCAGGGAATTGCAGTTCTTATAACAAAAAAATGTTTTAAAAACATCTGTTTCTCATAAATGGGGATGTGGAATATAAAAGTTGGGATGCCCTGAGGGGTTTGGCTGGGCAAGAAATACAGCTGTTTAGTGAGAATTTAAAATTGTCATTGACAATAATGGGAAATCAAATTTTTATCATGTTTTGTGGCGCCTCCTATGGGTGAGCATGCCTAACCACATCCCACGTAGTAGAATGGGTCAGGAGCTTTATATAAAACTCAATTGCATGCTTGTATCTCAGTTATGGACTTACAATATGCACCAAATTAAAAGTTCAAAGGTCAACATTTCAAAACAGGAGCAATATAGAACAGCCCAACCTTTATGACACTAATCCACTTATCAAGACCTTTCAGATGATGTATATGGTTTAATCTTTTGGCATGATTTTACTTTTCACCCTCTGAGAACCAGCCTTTCTGTCAGGTATAGGTTTCAAAGCTCAAGCAATCGAATGGAGAAATAAAATAGTCAAACAATAAAATAAAATGAAGATGTAATGATCAAATTCCTCTATTATAATTTGGTCTTGACTTTCTGGAGACCATTTTGTCTTGTATTTGAGCTATTTGAGCAGAGTAGAGCACTGCAGCCAGTCTAGGAGCTTGACTCATCCTAGATGAGTCAGACTCAGGACTCAAATTAAATCAATGACGGCTGGGATTCTTTGGTCACTGAGACTCTGACTCAACACCAGGGACATACAGTGTGATTCATTTGGGGGTACTGTACCCTCCAGTACCCCGAAAATTCACATCATGGTTCCTATAAACCCTAACGTCAAGGATTGCAGGTGATGTGTAGATGGACCCAAGCGCAGACTCAGAGTTCCATAAAAAACAGAGTTTATTGAAGTCCAGGGAACACAGGAGACACAAGGGCGACAGGAGGAAGGACACGATGACCGGTAGACAAGACGATCCGACAGGGACAACAGTGGGAGAGGGGTTTAAATAAACAAGGTATAATTTGCAATGCGGTGGAAACATTTTGATAATCATGATTTCACTTTTTAAATATTGGCCTAAAATGACAAATATGATTTCCAGAAAGTCCAAACCAAATTGGAATTGAAGCATTTGGCCATTATATCTTCAATTCATTTTACTGTTTTATTTATTTTTATCCTCCATTGGATTGTTTGCTCCTTGGCTAAACGGCTAAGCGTCTCCAGGGCAGCGGGTCAGGCGGGTTACAGTCAACTTGGGTTCTTCTTAAGTTTTACTCTCTTCCGTGCTAAACGGATCACAAAAACGGCAAGACAGTTTTCAGGTGCTTTATTTTCAGCTCCAGCAAAAATGACTTCACTCACGTCCCCCTCCGTCAATTAATTGGGCTCTACCCAAAACACTCAGGGAGGAACCAATGTTTTGTAACATAGAGCAGTGCAAGAAATAAACGTAAAATAATAACTAAAAAATGAATTAAATTATATATAAAGCAACACATACATTAATACCAAAACTTAATAATAATTAAATGAAATATGAAAAAATTGGCAAATACAAATAAATACAGTTAAATGCAAATCTAATGTTACAGTCTTCCTCTGCCACAGATGAAATGGCCACATTTAAAGAAAATACCTCAAAGGCTTGCAGCAAGTCACAACATAACAGTACAAAGTGGTAAACCTGTAGAAACCTCGCAAACAATATAACAGTTACAGACATCTCCTGGGAATGTTTTTTATTTTTGTTTGTTTTTTATTTTAACGGTGATTATTGAACTTTGTAGAACATTAATGAACCAGAAAACGTATAAATAAAATAAACAGTACCGTAGCAGTGTCATACAATTAACAACGAGCACAAAGTACCAAACTCGATAAGTATGAAATAGGGAAAGGAGAGGGTGGTGCACTCTGAGGAGTAATGGTGTAAAATCCATGTCCGTGAATGTGCTTTCCCAGGATTCCGTTTTGTCCTTGCACAGAGAATTCCACGTCTAGTGGTGAGGTTTGGATACCCATGCCACAGTTTTCTCAATGAAGGCGAGACGTTCCTCAATTTACCAATAGGGGGCCGACTCGTCTTTTACCCATGAAATGATTATAATACGACCCTCATCATTCTGTTGCTGTTGTTTTAACTGCTCAGAGACAATAGACAGTGTACTGCAAACATTCAGAGTCGGATTGGGATTTGTTCCCTTGTCCAAAACACTATATGTGTCAGCATTGGTTACAGTACCACACTGCTCAGTTTTGTCAATTTTGTCTGTACTGGGACGTCAAGATAATGCTTTTGCGTTGACATGCTGTTTAACCTTCCCGATGTGTCATTGTGTGGTTATAGACATCTAGTTCAAGGACATATCTCCAGCATCTGTGGGGTCGTTGTCCACTGGGTTTTTCTTCAGACTCAGTAGGGGCTTAATCTGTGATCACAATGAAGGAACTGTCTGAAAGAAATTAATTAAAATATCTCACAGACCAAACAGCTGTAAATGGCTCATGATCGAAAGTTGACCATTTCCTTTCTGAGGGGCTTAGGGTGTGGCTTGCATAGGCCACTTGCGTACCTTTTCTTGGTTTTTCACGTCTGGCTGGAATCCACGGCTGGCGATAACATGTCCAAGAAAAGTCCCATTGGTTTGGGCCAAGTGACATTTCTTTGCTTTTAGTTTAAGATGAGAGGGGGTGTCATATATGGTTTATGTGAAAACAACCATAATCTATCTTTGTTCACGACAGTGACGCTTTACAGTAGTGTGAGGTGCGTAAAGGATGAAGGTAAACCTACATATGTATGGAAGCATATGCTGTGGCTGATGTCTGCCGGTTCGTGTTGTCCTTAAAGAAAGTTCACTCGGAGAAAGCCTTCTCATGATCATTCCACAGGGGCTATGAGTCTTTGACAGTGGCTGCGTTTCGATTTTTGTAAGCAATACAAAATTAGTTGGTACCCTCCTTATTATGTACCAAAACAACTGGGGAGGACCATGGTGCTGTCGCTCTCCTCAATGATTTCTTGGTCCAGGAGCTGTTGAACTTGCTTGTCAATCTCTGCGTGGATGTTTGGGGAGGTCCGGTACGCTCTCTGCTTGATAGCGGCGGTGTCATCAGTCCTGATGCAGTGTTTAACCAAATCTGTTCGTCCATAGTCCTGGTCATGTGCACTATACATGTCACAGTAAGATAAAAGTAAAGCTTGGAGCTTTTGTCTCTGATCAGTTGTTAAAGCAGTCATTTAAGTTAACATCTGGCAACACCTGTTGTGTGGAAGACTCAGTCAGGGTAGTAACTACATCTACATAGGTCTCAACTAAGCAGTATGCGTCATCACTGTCCTGGCCCAGGAGATAAAAATCACCTAGTTTAGTGTCACTGGGTACGTGTAAATCAGACCAAGTTGGGTTCATAACTCTAACATATGTAAACCCTGCCTGAACTGGTGTAATAGTACATGCAGCCAGTAAGCCGTGGGAACTGGGTGGTCTTCTTTCAATAATACTAGTATAGTCCATGTTAAAGTCAGGCACAACAATGGTGGGTTGTACTCGAGCGAGAACAGTCATTTGTGACATGGCAGGCACTATCTGTGGGCTCACAGTAATGCCATTGCAACTTAAAGGGACTGTCTCTGTAGCACTGGAACACTAGCACAGTTACCCACCCGGAGGACACCGGCTCTCAGATCTAAGACGACAAAAAAGGCAAGTAAAAAGTCCCAGCCTAATATGACAGTGCAAGTAGTCAGGAATGTTGTAAACATTGTTGTTTACACAGCCTGTGCGTGTAAACGTCTCACTACCTACCCTCACATCCATAGAGAGAGTGCCTAGGTTGTCTAAGTAGTTACCCTTCACAGCTCTAGGAACAACTTGTGGTCATTGTAGAACATTGGTCTCAGAGAGGGGACAATCTAAAGTCTTTAATAATCAACGAGATATCTGAACCAGAATTTATGTACACTTTGATGATGGCAGGAGGCCCCGCCCCTTTTTTCAATCAATCAATCAATCAATCAATCAATCAATCAATCAATCAATCAATCATTCAATAAAACTGTTTATTTGTTCCCGGGGGGCAATTAAAAGGACACATAGAGCAGGCAGTTCAATTAAATAAAAAGTGCAGCAAAAGACTACAAACTACATCACCGGGTAAATAAATACCAGTAATAGTAAAAATCTGAAAATAAAACCATGAGTTAGATATAAAAACAACAAAGAATGAAGTTCAAAGGTTAAACTATGTATCAGCAGGAGCAGGAGGCAGTGATCAGCAGAGGTTTTGGCCAAACTGGTTCTCATTTCCATGTTGAGACGGTGGGGGGTGTTCTGTTGTGGCAGCTGCTGAAAGTAACTAAAAAAAACCTTGTAATCAAACTTAGTTACTTTTTTAAACAAGTAATTAACAAAGTAACTAAGTTCCTTTTTAAAGGAGTAACACGTTACCAGTAATCAGATTACACTGCTGATGGCCTACAGACAATATCTCCACATACTGTATATCCATTCTGTGTTGGTGAGCCGTTTTGCCTTCGCTGCTCAACAGGACAACAGTGAGAAAAACAAACCAAAACAGAAGAAGCTGTTGGGAAGGGAGAATGAGATGATAATGCTTCGGTTAAAAGAGGCTGCCGTGGTAATAACAGCCCATCCAACCTGCTCACAGCCAGAGATGCTGGAAGTTTTTCACTTCTTCTCCAGACTTCAGATGGTGAAGACGAGTCTTTGAGAGCTGCACCAGAAAACAAACCCTTTCAGAGAGAGTTGATGCCTTCAGCTGCCACTGAACACATTCAGAGTCAGGACATCTTTCCTGCTGCAGCTCTGGATCCAGGCGCTGGGTTTGATTGGTCACTGGAGGAAGTGGTGAAGGAACTGCTGGGAGCAGAAGCATTGCAGCTGTTGAGTCCCCTGATGGCTGCAGCAAACACCTCACAGCCGGCTCAGCACGGCGAGGCAGAGACTGTCAGCCAGGGACAGCAGGATCAGTGGCCTGCGTATGACGTTTCCACATCTGCAGGCATGATGAGCCTCCCTGCTGCAAACCCATGTGACGGTGTATCAGTGATCAGCCTCCCAGAACACATCACCAACACCCTGCAGCCTGTTGGATCAGTGAATGGACAGACTGTGTGGATAGTTCCTGCTGCACCTCAGAGTAAAGCCAACAATTTAAAAAAGAGAACGCATGAGGACCAGCAGGACACAGAGCAGTCACACATCAAAAAGCCACCAAATGCCTTCATGCTGTTTTTGAAGGAGCAGAGGTCCATCACAACAGCTACAAGCAACAGGATTGGAAGTGCAGCCCTGAATACATTCCTGGGAGAGAGATGGTCGCTGTCAGAAGAGCAGCGGGCCAAATATTTTCTTGAGGCCAGAAGAGAAGCTCGGCTGCATGTGCAGAAATACCCCAAGTGGATCAGCAGTCAGAACAATGGGAGAAAAATATAGAGGACCAGAGCTCCCACCGAAGGCAGTCATCTCATTCAAAATCCCAAGGAGCTGCTTGTGTGGCCAGCAAAGCCTCGTCCCTTCGTAGTGCCACCAATGGCTTCTCCTCACCTTCCACAACCACCAATGGCGTCTCCTCAGCCATCACCAAAACATCCAGACTTGTTTTCTATTCATGGAGACAGTCTCAGTTTTATTATGTCTATTATTGAAAGTGTTGAGCAACACTAATTACATAAATAAATGACAAATAAAATGTACATTTTGCCATGCCACTTGTAGAAAGTAAAATCACATTTACAGTTTTATGATGGACTAAGACATTTTTGACTAAAATGAACTGTGTTGTGGAAGAAACTGTGTCAGTTTTGAGGATCTCACTAATTAATTGCAGCTACTTTTAAATGAGGGTTTATGAAGTTAGTGTAATGACTGTTTTAGCTAAAAGAAGTAAAGATGAAGTAACATTATTCATTGAGGGAGTGAATATTGACAAGGTACATCAGATTTTAGGTTTCTGGAGATCCAAAAAATGTAAAGATGCAGAATACATTGTCATATTTAAGGGACACCTTAAATACGTTTTGTATTCATAGAAGGGATTTGCTCAGGCTTGATTTGTTTGTTCCATGTTTATTTTTCCCTGAACCCCGGTTATGAAATAGTCGATACCTCAGGTACAAAACGACTGCTCAGATGTTGGCTATGGCACCAATTGATCAGCAGCCCACCTGGTGACAAGGCTGCGATCAAGAGACACACTTATTGTTTGAAGTAAACTTTTTTTTTACAAAACCTATAGCTGACAGAAGTGCTGGTTCTCAGAGGGTGAAAAGTACAATCATGCCAAACGACTAAACCATATACATCATCTGGAAGGTCTTGATAAGTGGATTAGTGTCATAAAGGTTGGGCTGTTCTATATTGCTCATGTTTTGAAATATTGACCTTTGAACTTTTAATTTGGTGCATATTGTAAGTCCTATAACTCTGCATCTAAATGAGACTCAAACATGACATTAAGTTTTATATAAAGCTCCTGACCCATTCTACAATGTGGGGTGTGGTTAGGCATGCTCACCCATTGGGGGCGCCACAAAACATGATAAAAATTTGATTTCCCATGGTTGTCAATGCCAATGTTAAATTCTAACCAAACGGCTGTATTTTTTACCGAGCCAAACCCCTCAGGGCACCCCAACTTTTGTATTCCACGTCCCCATTTATGAGAAACAGATTTTTTTTTTTAAATAACTACAATTCTCTAAAGCTGCTCTTCTCTCTGTGATGGCAGAGCCTGAAATACTTTGTTCTTCTGGTTTATAAACCTGCTGACAACCCCTTACCTAACATGATAGTGTAAAAGCAAAATACAACAAACACATGAATGAAGAGCAAAATAACATCCTGTGTTATGATTTATGATTACACGCAATATTTTTAGGACATTTGAGCGTGTTGCCTGGGTAACCATGATGACGCCTCGAGCACTTTTCCCGCGCTCACGGAAGTAAGACAAAAGTTGAGATCATCCGTTTTCAATAGCTATTTTACAACAACTCACAGACGCAACTCGCTTACAATAATCAAATTGTCCATTGCAGCGATCACAGTACATCTTCCGGTCGCAGTTTTCCTGCATGCGTTCTTCTTTTCACAGCTTTGTTCATTTACAGAACAATGAATGTAACAACGAGCATGTTGCCCAATGCAACAGGGTAAAAGAACATATGTTCTTTCACAAACAAACAATGGATATGAACAATATTATTGGGATAGCTTTCAGAGCGATGTCAGAATGGCCTTTCTCTCCGTCTCCATGGTGATGAAAGACGCACGGCGTCATGATTGTGGCAGAACCTGCAGCGATTTCGGTGTATAGTAGTGTAGCGATTATAAAGCAAACTGTTCCCACTGAAGGCTGCTGTACTTCTGACTCCACCTCTCTTGTTTCATCACTTTATCAACTTCTGAAAACATTTCAACCCAGAATGCAATCGCGTCGGCTCGGGGCTGTCACCCCGCAGAGGGGGCGGGAACTTGTAGCGAGTCCTTATTGGCTACTTCACGTTTGACCTTTTGAATCCGCCCCGACCCCAAACGCAAAGGAGCCAATAGCGTTCAACTACCAACTGCCCAGAAGCTATCGCTCGCTGAGTCTCCATAGAGAAGCATTAGAGCTGGCGACACTTCTGGTGTTAAGCTCACTCATTTAAGATGCATAAATGGTGAAACAATGTGTCTGGTCAACGTGAACAGCGATACGAAGTGTCTCAGCCGGTGAAGGCTTGTTCACGTTAGCAACAGTTGCTAAGGGGGTTGTGTTACAAGTTTGAAGTTCGTTACGGGTAACACGAAAAAAAGGGGAGAAACGTGTCACAGAACACGAAAAATACAATCATTTCATGACCATTTGACCGTTTCATGGATGGATGGGGCACGCTTATGACATTTTAGTTTTTAACCAATTACCTCGACTCACGTACATTGAAGCTGTGATTCAGCTTGTTTTCATCGTGTAATCTGCACACAGCAAACTTCATGTGGCGACCAAACTATTAGATTCATGTGGTACAGTGTGGTTAGCTGTGAACTTATACGATTGTTAAAATTGCACGGTGTGTAGCGGAGTGTGCGTGGGCTGCTTGCAGGCACAGAGCCAGAGTCCGCTGCAGAGAAAACATTTCTTGTGATTTTGTATCTCAAAAACAAACTGCAGACGGAAGACTGCCAGCACTTTTTCCAAATCTGTAATAAGGGACTCTAAACCCACATGAGCAACTCTTGGACTGAAAAGGTGGTTGAAAATGAATGAATGGGTGAACGGATGAATGGATAGCCAATGGGAAAAAAATAAAAACATCTCAAAAATATTGATTTTCCAAGAAATGTTAAAATAGATATTCAGTTACCATCATTTCCAGACTATTGAGCGCACCCGAATATAAGTTGCACCCACCAAATTTAAAACAAACAAAAAAGAAAGGCCGGAGTTTCGTGATGCCCGTGAATGCATCGCCCATGTATCGCCTCACCCTGGGGTCCTCAACTCTGGGCGTGGAGGGTCGGTGTCCTGCAGGTTTTGAATCTCTCCCAGCTTCAGCACACCTCAATCTAATGTTGATGTCATCATCAAGCTTGTAAATAAGCACAATAACGAGCCTTATTTATTTCAGGTGTGTGGCAACTGGGAGAGACCTAAACCATGCAGGACACCGGCCCTACAGGCCTGGAATTGAGGACCACTGGCCTAACCCTTAAAAATCCATGAATTAGCTACGTCATAGTTTAAGACACAGGGTTCAAAGAGTGTGAAAAAAGTAGTGGCTTATAGTCCGGAAATTACAGTAATTCATAAATAGTACAAACATAATAATGTAAATGTTAAGAAAAATATCCAACATTTCTAAGTCTGAGTTCAGTCTGAGATGCAATGCTATGGTCTCAGTGTGTCTCAGTACACGATGATGTTTCATCACCACAGTCATTAATATTTGATGTACCACAAAGCTGCAGTTTTGGTCCAAGTCCATTCTCCGTCTGCCTGGAGCCCGAGGCCCACTGAAACTTTTCATACAGCTCCACTGGTGTCATGCTGGTGACACACAATTGTATCCCTATTTTAATCTCAACACTGAAAGTCCAACGCAATTAAACCGTATCAAGGTATGCGTTTTACCTTTGGGCCATTTTGTTGTCCTTTTGGGGTTCCCTGTGAAATTAATGTGTTTCACCCAATGTGGTTTAAAATTATACTAAACATGGCTGAAGACTCTGCACACATCACGTCATGATGTGAACGCACACGGAGATCGAACAGTGATTAGCTGAGAACCAGAGTAAGTGAAAACTGCACACAATAAGAAATACCCTCATGGAACTCAACCAGGGAACATGAAGAGAATAGAACAATATACAAGGCCTTGCGTTGTGTTTTGTTGTTGTTGTTGTTGTTGTTTTCTTCACAAAACAAACAAAATATGAAGCAGAACAGCCAGCTCAGCGTGTTCATTTGGCACTATTCACACACACGGTGCTTTACAAAGAAAATGAAACAAGGTTGAAGGACCTTGAGATCATTTAAACAAGGCTTCAATACAAAATCTAAAAATATTTCATGAGAAAATATTAAAGAATTAAAACGATTATATGACGTTCTGAATTGAATTGAATTGAATTGAATTGAATTGAATTGGATTGAATTCTCCAGTGAACACCAGTGTTTAAGGCCTGATCTAAATTAGCTGACTGTTTGGGCAGATCTCAGAGGTTCAGGACGTTTGTTCCACAGGTGAGGATCAGAATGAACACTGCTCCACCTTGTTGGGTTCTGGTCCTGGAACCACAGAGGAAACTAATCTCAGATGACCTGAGGGGTCTGGGAGATTCAGAACCAACAAGTACCTTTGGTATATATTTAGGATTCATGCTTTATTGACAAGTAGAACCATTTGAAAGTCTCACAGGAAGCCAGTAAAATGATTTCAGGACAGGTGTGATACGAATCAGTTTCCTGGTGTTCGTGAGGACAAAAAGTACAAAAAGTATCCGAACCCAGCTGCTTCGACCTGAAACTACACCATTACCATCATCTCACCGACTGAAAATGAAAAAATTAAAGCAAAACCATGGCTTCTTTTTCTTGTTTGGACTTAAATCTCTTGATTAATGTTGTTTTTAGGTGTTAACAGGCTAAGGTGCTTTAATATCAGCTTTATGTGGCTGTTAAAATGTGGGTGTGAGTCAATAATAAAACCATTTCTGGCTTGGTTTGGAACTTTTAATGCCATGGAGCCACAGTGAGCAGTAACTCTTGATCTTTTCTCTCATGTCTTGAGAGAATTCTGACTCATCCTCGTCATAGAAATGTTAATGAATATGGTATCATTGCATATTCTGTGCGAAGTGCAGCATGTAAAAGTTTTTGCTTCCGCTGAAAACTACCACTAAGGGAGGTATATAAAATGCTTTGAATGAGTACTTTGTGGGAAAATGTCTGAATAAAAAACTAACAATAACTAATTTCATGATGACGACAACGGCCCTCTGTGTCATTAAACACGTTCTGTAGGTTTTCTGGTGAAAGTTTCTTTCTTTCCTTGTGCACTAGCTGTGCAGCTTGAAACTCTTAACAGAATTGTATTTGGCAGGAGTTTAGAAACGCTGAATTAGTGTGATCCTGAAAAGCCTTATGATTCATTCTGATGGCTCTCTTCTAGAGCGTGCAGGAATTTAATGTCCACACTGGGCCCACACTAGTCACCCTATTTATATCAGATGTGCAGTTAATGTGAGAAAACGACTGTGTGCAGCACGGTGAGCCGTTGCGTGTCACAGGAGGACTTTGATGTTGTTCCACCAACACAGAGTGAAGCCAGCTGAGGTCAGTATGAGCACCTGGTTGAATCCCTTTGGAGATGTTCTGAGTCTGACCCTACACCGTGAAAAGCCCCGGGGGGGTCACGCAAGGGGTAAACATCCCCCATCTGCCCGGACACAACATATGGAGATCCCCCAGGAATAACTATAGGACGCTGCCGACCCTGCAGCAAAGACTTCAGGCAGCGACGAACCGTTAAATTTGATGATTATGAAGGTGATACTGTGCATTAGGGCATACATACATGCATAAACTATCACCCACGGGTCTTTCTGATATGAAACTCACTCAATTCAAAGGTGAGACCTGACATTTTATTTGTATTTGCTCTAAAGTGCATTACCTGAAGCACACAGCCTGAGAAGTTTGAAAAATAAGCATTTCCTGATACTTAAGGTCCTTATTTTGCATTCACCCAGGAACATGTATTGCATTTCAGCACTGTAGGGACAATGTAGACTTTCATGCAGCAGGATCAGTATTAACTATTATAAAGAGACACATTACTGTAATCTCAGTACTTTTGCATTAGAAAATATATGTTCCATGATATACAGGTACTTACACAAAAACAAAGCAAAACATTTTTCGACAACAATTCATTGGACGTTTCCTCCCCGGGTCCACTGCAACTCCTGAACAATGGAAATGAATATATAAGATATAATTAGGGACACTCTGATACCCATACCAATGTCTGGACTGATACTGCACAGAGTACTAGTATTTGTTAAAGCTCCCTGACACAACCCAAGTACCCAAGTACTACATGATGTCAGAGGTGTCAAAAGTATTCCCATTCACTTCTCACGTAGAAGTATGGATACTGGGGTTAAAAAATTATTTTGTAGAAGTCATATATCAACTCAAGCTTTTTACTCAATTACAAGTATAAAAGTATTTGTTTCAACCATTGTGGATTAAACCAGCTTAGCCCGTGCGCCACAGAGCCCTATAGTGCGCTACCCCACATTCCAACAAAACTAACATTTTTCTAAATGTAACATTCACTATAATGTAAGATATTTTAAAGTCATTAGCATGTGATACTCGGGTTTGTAGAGTCTGCAGTGAATTCAAAACGAGTTGTTTTTGGATCCAATCAGTGTGCACCATACCGTGTCAATATTGAGGGGGGTGCGCTCTCAATTTTTTCAATATGCAGTAATATTACAATATTTCATGGATGCAATGCAAGCCAAGGCAATCAGTCTATAGTCTACATCACTGATTCCCAGAGACTGGCCCGTGGGTCGCACAAGATTTTATTTGGGTCGCCAAATAAATTTGCAATATCAGTCTATTAAGATTTATAGTTGCAGTACACATTTGAGCCACATGAGGCACCATAACTCGACCACACTCCCAGTTTCCACCCAAACAGTTGAGACATTGTGAGCCTGAAGTTAGGAACAAGAAATGCGAATGTTAGCCAAAATACTGCTAACGCTTACGTTCAACCCGCCGATGACGGCGCATGAGGAAGGGTCGACGCACGCGGAAAGTCTCCGACTAACAAAAGAACGTCAGGGGTGAGGCCATACAAAGAGTATTTTTTGAACTATGGTTTTATTAATAACTCCAATCCCAACCAAGAACCACGACCCATGTGTGTCATCTGCAGTGTTAAAGAAAAAGGAGAACCTGTTAACTTCTTAAAATGCACTTTTCTTTGCCTGATTTAAAAGCAATTTAAATGTAGACTATGTTTTACTGATGAGAGAAAATAAAACCAATGATATCGCCTGTTAACTCTGCCTAAAGGCTTTTGTTTAGTGTGATTTATAATGTATTTAATATGTGTATATGTTTTCAAAAATACATCCATGAACAAAATGGCTGGTTTATCTATTCAAGATAAATAATAATATGTAGGTGATGCAGAAATGGTGATGAAAATGGTCAGGAATGTTAATTTATGCACAAATTTGCTTCTCTCACAATTTATATACGAGACCTATTGTTATTTGGGTCGCGATGGTTTGTCATTTTCAAAAACCGGGTCACCAGAAAAATTGTTTGGGGAAACACTGGTCTACATGACAAAACACACACACAAACACTTAATGTTTTAATATCTGAGATCCTAAACTATTCGTAAAGCCCTGACATAAGAGGTAGATATGGCTAAAGTTGTATGGCTGCACGTTGTGTAACACGTACAAGAGCTGTCCACTGAATAAAACCCATGTATGGCCTATCGACACTTTCAAACGAGAGCATGTAGTATGATCGACACTGTGACATCTTTAACATCCATCTATAGCAAATACGATCACAGATACATCATAGAACACGCACACAAAGCACTTGGTATAACTGTGCAAGCAGGCCATCTCTGAAACTGAAGAAGCACGACAGTGGATTCTGACAGTCTGCAACAAGGCAAACATCCCGACAGCTGGTGATCTCTCTCTCTCTCTGAATGTATCACACACACACACACACACACACACACACACACACACACACACACACACTCTTTCCATTCTTGGTCCAACCAGCCAGAAAATCACTTCTTGTACAAGAAGCAGTAGCAGCTACTGTAGCTGCTAACCTTAGCAGCTAACGTTAGCATTACCATCTTCAGGTGGAGTGTCTGTTCCGGTGTTGTGCCAAAAAGTGATTCTATGCCAAACAGAACCGATTCCCATCCAAAGGAGCGCTACTGCCTGTCTGTCGCTGGAGACATCTGTCCTGTTCCAGCGGCTTTTATCAGGATTTACAGCCAAAAAAAATATACCAAACTGTATGTACATGTTAACAACAAGTTGCGTCTCTGGGAAACTCTCATGGTTCCTGTATGCAAAAAATGACAATTTAACAAGGATTTGCAGCTTATAGCATCACCTTGCATGTCATTTACGTGTCAATAATTAATGTTACGGTGTTTATGTGTTTGAGTTGTCTGTTTACCTTGTTTGTACTCGTAAACCAAACTGTAATTAAAATGATTTACTGATGGGGTACATATAAAATAAAATAAAGAAATAATTGATTTTCTATTGCTTTATTATTTTTGGTCTCTATGCCCCAGACTTGTATCAGCAGCAGCAGTACGCAGTAAAGATACAAGAACTGAGAAATGAAAGAAAACGTCTCTAAATAGGATGTGTTTGAAAAGTTTTTCGAGGAACTGGAGGAAACAAGTTGTTTAGTACAGTTAGTCCAGTTTCCTGAACAAAGATATTATTACCATTAGCCAATGAGTCTTCCATAGTCAAAGCCATTCTCAGAAGAACAATGTAATCAGAACAGGAAGTCAGACCTCAAAGGGAAACAAACAGCGGGCAGCCAGCGAGGAGTGCAGTATTTATGGTGAATGAGTGACGCAGGAGTGATGGGCAGGTGTGTGGGAGGGCGTGGGCGTCAGGTGACAGCAGGTGATGGAAGCACGCTGGGGGCAGGTATGACAGGAGAGACAGGTATAAGGAGGAAGTGGGTTTTCACAGGATGTAAACAGCTCCCCTGTATGCAGGAAAGAAACAGATGGTGCTCTGCTGATTGAAATGGAGAAAGTCTGAAGCCACTGAGTGATTTCAAAATATTCTACAGTCGTCACTCCGCCCATTTTATGGGGGGCAAATGTTGATGTGTTGACAAATCGGAGGACAACATTAGAAGCCTCATGATCCATCAGTCTCCAAATCACAGCAAACTGCAGGACATGGGTCATTTTCAACTGGCCCACGGCAAATATGATGAATAGGGATGGATGGACAGATGGATGAATAAATAAGCAATTGAATTGATGGATG
This sequence comes from Lipophrys pholis, assembly GCF_963383615.2. Classification (NCBI taxonomy): domain Eukaryota; kingdom Metazoa; phylum Chordata; class Actinopteri; order Blenniiformes; family Blenniidae; genus Lipophrys; species Lipophrys pholis. The sequence continues at coordinate 24,460,533 of NC_137627.1, read as the reverse complement.
GATGGATGGATGGATGGATGGATGGATGGATGGATGGATGGATGGATGGATGGATGGATGGATGGATGGATGGATGGATGGATGGATGGATGGATGGATGAATTGATAGATGAATGGATAGATGAATGGATGGATGGATAAATTAGTGATTGGGTGGATGGATGGATGGATGGATGGATGGATGGATGGATGGATGGATGGATGGATGGATGGATGGATGGATGGATGGATGGATGGATGGATGGATGGATGAATGGATGGATGAATAAATGAGTGATTGGATGGATGGATGGATGGATGGATGGATGGATGGATGGATGGATGGATGGATGGATGGATGGATGGATGGATGGATGGATAAATTAGTGATTGGGTGGATGGATGGATGGATGGATGGATGGATGGATGGATGGATGGATGGATGGATGGATGGATGGATGGATGGATGGATGGATGGATAAATGTGTGAGTGGATTGACAAATAAATAAGTGGATGGATGGATGGATGAATAAATGAGTGATTGGATGGATGGATGGATGGATGGATGGATGGATGGATGGATGGATGGATGGATGGATGGATGGATGGATGGAGGCAGAGGATATGTTGACTTTGGGTGAAAGATGCGGAGGCGTTCCATTGGTTTACATCACAAACTTTGATCAAGATCAGGTTGATAAATCGTCACAAACTGGTTCTAGTTCAGGATTTCTGCTGAGTAAACAGCAGAGTGAACCTTTTGCACATGAAGATTTCTTAGTTTTGGAAAGATCTAAAAGAGGTCCATGTTCTGTACTTTGTGAATGAATAAAAAAAGAAATTAAGAAATAAAATGTTGAAATATTTGTGCTGTGGCTGTGAGTATGGGACAGGGGGAGGATGTGGGTCTTCCTCTCCTGTGGTGGTGTGGATTGAAATGATTGATGATTCAGGTCGAACAGCAGTGGTTCTCATCAATACGAGCATAGCTCATCCACTGATTATTCAACGCAAACATTCGTCAACCAGTAAATACGTCAATATAACTAAATAAACTAGTTGTGAGAACTCATTTTTAAACAACCAGAGCTGCTTTTGTTTTGTTGTAATGATCCAAGCTTTTTTTTTTTTTGTCCTTGGATCAGTAAACACAATATTTATCTCCATCCTCGCCGTTCCCCTTCCCCGGGAGCCCGGATGTCATATTTGTTGTGATTGTGGTGAATCTTGCAAACAGCAGGGGGTAACATGACTTGAAATTACAGACAAACATAGAGTGTGAAGTTAATGACAGTACAGATGGGAGGCTTCGAGGTGTGAACACTGGGATTTTCCACCTCAAATTGCTGCCTCACTTTTTTGTAACCCGACACTTCAAATCTCTGCCGGGAAAGAAGACAAAAAGAAAACTGCAATTCATATTCTGGAGGAAGCTCCCACCCAGAATGATTTAGGAATGCGTACAGAAGAAACTGAAATTAAAATATAAAACAATAGAGATTCTGTTCAGCCAAGTATTCCTTCTCCCATTCGTGAAATTATTTGTCCGTCCATTTGTTTTATCATCAATTTATCTTTCATTCATATTTTACTAGGGATGCACCGATACCATTTATTACAGGATGAGTACAAGTACAAGGATTAAACTTTAGCTACTTGCTGATACCGAGGACTGATAATAGTACTTATTAAATGCCTTAACGTCTAAATTACTCCATACGTACACATTACATGAACACTGTGTTGTCGCAAACTACTTCCGCACAGTTTTTACGTTAACGCTACATGTACCTCCGACCGCCTTGAAGGCTCCAGGATACGACTACGTCTACAGTAGCATCGCGCCGTGCGTAGCGTCTATCTACGCACGGCGCTATGCTACTGGAGACTGTAGACTGAATTCAGTGTTAATGAATGTATCAGTCACACTTTAATTAAGTTTAGCATGTAGCATTGCTGTTGTGTGAGCCCGGAAACTCTTTAGCATGTAGCACGTAGCATGGTTCAGATTGCACGCTAAGCAGTTAAACTCCTGAGCGACATCAACTCTGCAGGTCTAAATGTCTCTGGTGATTAAGTTGCTGATGTTGTAAGAACTATCTTCCTCCTCCTCTTAATATTTTGGCAGAATATTACAGTAATATAATCATTTACAGGCGGTCTTACTTTTGTCATTCATATTAAAAATCTCCAAACCGTGAATATCGCTATTGCTTCCTTGTGTACCTGGGGGCGATACTGTTGACCGATGATGTTACTTAATACTCGCCGGGTTGTATCGGGGATCTTTCACTAGTACTCCATGTAGTATCAGTCCCAATGTCCGATACTGATACTGGTACCAGTGCATCCCTACATTTGATCTATTTCAGCGTTAAAGCGAAGCCGATGCCAGCTGGCGTTGTAATAAAACGTTTCTTGGTCCCTCTACACTCCATTTACCCAGTAAGTATTGAATAAATGTATTCTCATATTTACTTGCAGAAATTCCACCCCTTAAAGACAGTTTATCATCGATTCCTTCAAACTTTTCACGCGGCTCCTCTCTTTTGAATCGGATGATTTACACGAGACAGAGGGTTCTTGCACTTGTGTGGGAAGTGAGGGAAAAAAGTGAGAGGATGATGTGTGTGTGTGTGTGTGTGTGTGTGTGTGTGTGTGTGTGTGTGTGTGTGTGTGTGTGTGTGTGTGTGTGTGTGTGTGTGTGTGTGTGTGTGTGAAAGGTGAGCTGAATACTCAGGAGGGAAATGAGAAAGAGCAGGAGGGGGGAAATGAAAGAGAGACGGAGGGACAGTGGGCAACGATGGCTGACGACTACTAATGTCACACACACACACACACACACACACACACGCACACGCACGCACACGCACACACACACACACTTCCGCTGGGCAGTCCAGGAGAGGGGGGATGGGAGAGGGGGGGGGGGGGGTTATCAAAGGAGAGGCAGGCTGCTGAATACTGATGCTGCGATCTGCCATTCACACACATCGCCTCCAAAAATACAGAGGAGGAAGCAGAGGAGAGCAGACACATGAAGAAAGGATGGGAAAAGGAGAAGTTCAGGGAGATACAGAGGAGGAGATGAAAGGACTTAGCAGAGGGGAAAAAGAGGAATAACTGTAGATAAAGAAGAAGAAAGTGTTCAAAGTGACGGGAAGGAGTAACGAAGGAGCGGTAATAAATGAAGAGGGCGAGAGGAGACGGGAGTGGAGTAAGTGAGATGGATGAAAGAAGAGGGGGAGCAGCGGAGGTGAAGAGAGCAGATGAGGATGGACGGGGACATAAAAAGAAGAAAAATGAGATGAATTGAGGAGGCGAGGACAGAACAAGGAGAAGCAATTAAAGCGATAAATGAGAAGGAGGAGAAAATGAGGAGGGAAGGGAAGTGGACGAGGGATGGAAAAGAGCAGAAAATGAACGGTGACGAGAGAAGACGCGAGTAGGACTGTGAAGGAAGGAGAAAAGAGGAGAAGTAGTGGACGAGGAGAAGAAGAAAGGAAGGACACAGAGATGATAACACATGGGTTGTTGATCATGATACATGAATGAATGAGAATAACAGGGTGAAGTGGAAAGAGAGCAGGAGGAGATCGTGAAGAAGACAATGAGAAACACCGAAAGTTAACAGGAATGTTATCTGCAGAGACGTCTTCTAGAATCTTATCTGACATTAAAGACGGTTAGAGTACGCTGCCCGTCACACACACACACACACACACACACACACACACACACACACACACACACACACACACACACACACACACACACACACACACACACACATACGCACACACACACCAAAAACTGCATCCTTCAGTTTCATGTACGTCTCAGAAAAATGTATTTACGTAACATTTTACAAAATGTACGACATGAAAATATTCAACAAATTTCACCATTGATGATGATCCTGTTTTACTTGCAGAAAGAATAAGTTAGTAGCTGGTGGCATAAATGCTTGTAGCAGGCTGTGTCCTTTCTCTCTGTCTCTCTCTCTCTCCCTCTCTTTCTCTTTTCCTCTCTCTCTCTCTCTCTCTCTGTCTCTCTCTCTCTCTCTCTACCTCCATGAAGGATCTCCAACAATGGAACTGAGGTTATTGGTCTGAAGCCTTCTGCTCCGATCCGCCCTGACCAAGTGGATCTCTGTCTTGTCAGTCTGTGCTCTCCTTTCCTCTCCTTCTATCCCCTCATCCCAACTGAAATAGCAGAAATCAGCCTGATTCAGAATCAGAATCAGAATCAGGTTTATTGCCAAGTCTAGACAAAACAAGGAATTTGTTTTGGTGACATTAGTGCAACACAGTAGAACAAACAACCATTCAGCAGGTTTCTTCAAATGAAAACAGTAGTTTGTTTTCTTTTCCAGCAGTAGCTTATGCTTGCCCATGGGTGTTGGGTTTTCTCTGTAAAAGTGCCCTGAAATGACTTTGTTGTATTCTGCACTATGTGAATAAAGTTGAATTGAATTTATTTGTAGTTCAGTTGTGAGTGTGAGACCACGTGGTTGTGTTTATTTTTGCTCTATTGAGCAAATCGCCACAAAGTTTAGCAGCGACTGTGAATTTTAGCTCCAGATGAAGCCAGTAAACTGTAGCTCGTTAGCTTCCTGCACGGTGTCGTCCAGAATATCGGATTTGTGCAAAGCGATGCGGACGACACCAAGACCAGAGTTTTTTGCCCAGCCCCTGGACCCTGTGTGCTGTTCACTCTTGAATTTAACAGCTTTTCAAATAAAGTCCAGACTTTCTCCATCATCATCTGGACCACATGTGGAGTTTCTTAAAGGGGTCACATTATGTAAAATTCACTTTCTAATGGTTTTCCAACAGTAATAATCGTCCTCATTCCTGGAATGACGCCCCAGAAGTTAAGAAAGTCTGTCCTCTTTCTCCCTGGCTTGTTTCAATATTAAAAAGTGAGTTGCTCCAACCAGCCAATCAGAAATCAAACCCTATATAATGTCATCGGGGGTTTAGCCAATCCCAATCAAGGCAGCCCCTCCCTTTGAACCTTTAAAAATTAGGCAGCTCTGCTCTGGCACATGGCACCACGAGAGGAAGTACTTCCTCCTCTTTCCAAGATGGGCATGTGTGGGCGGAGCCAGTCCAGCTCACACAGACACAGCAGATTCTGAATGCAGCTCCTGTGATCCAATATTCAAATGGAGGAAAATCAAGGAAAAACTGGATTTGGGTCAATGAACTTTAAATATAATGTTTTTTGACCAACAAGACCATGTGAAAGTGTTGAAAAGATGTATAATAAAAGATCTTTAACATGTCCCATGAGGTAGTAGAGGATGAAGAGTCGTAGTGGTCTGCGTACTTCCCCTTGTGTTCTGTGTCAATCAAGGCATAATCAAACTTTTGGGATTTGCGTGTTATGCGACAAAGAGGCTCAGCGGAGGGGGTTCAGAGCTACACCAAGCCATTGCGTATCTTTGAGTATAAATTAGACTTAACCAGGATCGGACGGCTATAATGGTTGGAATTTGGGGATTCTTGCTCTAAAGGGTAAACAACATGTACGTATGGAAAATGCAGCAGTTCCTCAAAGTGAAGAAAGACAGAAAGTTGTGACTACACACTGTTAACGCCACTTACCACGAATGTTTGCTATATTTATCTGGAGCACCTTTAGTAGGTTTGCGCAGTGAGACGCAGGCAGGTTGGGGCAGGAGGTGGTCAGGAAAAAAAAAAAGAGCAGACAAATTGCTTTTTCGAAGCTGTCATGTCCAAAATACTTCAAGTTATCTGAGCCGTGATGAGTCCTGACATCTCAGGACGGTTGGGAAAGTTTCAGATAATTGGTACACAGGGCTTCCTGTCAGCTGTTACTCTATGGATTGAATTTGAATTGTTGGTGTATTTCTTTTGTCATGCCATTGATTTCTTTTTTTGGCCGCATAACACACGAAACCGCACGAAACCCAAGAAATAAAAGATAACTTGTTTCCTAATGAACCGAAAATGTCTCAATACTAACGCAGTGCAAAGATGTCCTTTTTAATAATGTGCTCCATCATTTTCTTACACGAAACATCAATACAAAGCAAAACGCCTTTATGTTTCAAGCAAACAAAGCTGATCTGATTCATCATTGCAGACGTAACCTCCGATTCCAAATGGATTCCTGAAGTCCCCCAACGTGCCCGGCCACAAACACAAGTTTAATTATGATTTTACAACTTTCTGAGCTCAAAACCTCCTTTTCATTTATAATTGAACAGGATGGCTGACACTGCTGCTTGATTCAAAATGAAATTAGCACATTTTTCTTCGGAGTCCTGAAAAGCAAACTATCCAGTTTCTTTCGGGATGAGTGAACGTCTTCACACTGAACCGTCGTTGTGGATCCACCAGTCAGTCTCATTCAAACCACAGACGGCGGAAATTCATTTTCCTCCCAGAAAGAGCTGCGTGGCTCCTCAGCACGCTCTCTCCCAACGCACTCCCAAGCGTCACCTTTCCTTATGTGCTTCGGCTGGGTCAGTTCTTCATCCATTCACTCCATGGCACCAAACCATTTGAACACTTCTGTTTCAACGTAAAAGCTCACAAACCAAATCTCCCACTGTGTTTTCAATTTTTTCAGGCTTTGTGTCAGGGCGTTGCGGTTTCTTTACCAAGTTCAAATACATGCATCTATTTGGGGTGAAGCTCATGTGCCAACACTCTGAAAATCCCACAACACACCAGACAAAATGCCATGATTAAATTCCTAATTGCGGAGGGACATCCTCTTTAAAATATACGTATACTGAGATGCAATCAGTGAGATCTCACGACCCTGTAACCTCGTCCTGATTGGGAGAAAAATAAGAAACAGAAAACAGCCGAATGAGATGAATGGTGATGAGATCAGAGCTGAATACATTTCAGTCCATTTACAAAAGGAATTGGATCGCAGAGACACAAAGAGGCAAATATGAATCTGAAGCTGAGGCCAAGAAGAAAGAGGCACACCGTCCAACGTTCCAAATGAAAATGCATCTTTCTGCATTTTCGTTTCAGAAAAATTCTCGCTTTTACCTGCCAATGTTCTGTTTTCATGTTGGGCCACGAGTTGGCGCTGTTGGTTGTTTTCATAATGAAACCACACACTCGCACACAGAGAACAATACGCTATAAAAATGAACAGACAGACGATAAATCGGATGTAATTTGGGCAGGAGCAGCAGTTCCACTGCAACAAGGAAACGGAGCCCGAGTGTGTCAGCAACGTCTCATTTTTGATGAAGCCTGAGCTTTTTCAAAAAGTTCCACCTTGGGACCAAAATTCATAAGGTTGCCTTTTCATTGACTCTGAGCACTACTGTGATGTAAACAGACACCCAAAACCCAAAGACAGTTTAGCGTTTTCACTTGTGTAAACAGGCTCTTTTAGTCCTTCTATGTTGTTGTTTTTTTAAATTGTGTATTACATTGACGTTGTGAAGCATCGGTTGTGTTTGCAGGTGTTGTGAATCATCAAGAAATGCTTTGAAAACCATCCAGTGGAGGAATTGATTTGGGGTTTTATGCGAGGATGATCGCGTGTTGAAAAAGACGACCATGACTTGACATAGTCAAAGGTTTAAGCCTCCACTTGGACTGATCGGGCTGGAGGCCTTGATTGTTGAGTTCCCTTCAATGAGGTTGACCTCTGGGGTACTCTGTGGAGACTGAAATGGTCCTTTTATCAAGAGATTTTTTTTTCAATCCCAGAAATGGATAAAATGATGGAATGGTAGCAGAGTCGTCATGATGCAGTTACTGCAGGGCGTCCCTGAAGAACCTCTGCTCCTCACAGATGGAGTGAAAACGTCCTGTAAAGGAGTGGATGGAACCACAGATCGTCCAAAGGCTCAGTAAGGACAGTATCGTTTTACAGCATCCACATAACATTCATAGTTGGGATATGGGTTTTAGATTATTTAAAGTTGTTCAAGTCATATTATTGCATTGGTAGGTTACATGATCCGCATACCTTTTCAGTCATCGTGAGTTCCCCTAAACGCTCGTTTTTATCATTCACCTAACCTTTATTTAAATTAGATTAAAAACCTCTTTTTCAAGGGAGTCCTGGCCTAGAGGCAGCAAAAATACAGTTACAATTTCAAATTACAAAACTCAAAATAAAATGACATACACATTATGAAAATCAGTTACAATCTGGACTTAAAAACGTTCTATGGAATAAGTTGAGTGATTTTCCAGTCTTCTTGCAGCATGTTTCATGGAGAATGGGCAGAGTAAGCAAAAACCCTTTTTCCCAGTTCTGTACGGGGAAATGGAACAGCGAGCAACAAATGATCATTTGGATGTAAACTGTAAGAGTCAACACTCCTCCATGTGATTTAGTTACAGATATAGGAGGGCAGGAGACCAAGCACAGCCTTCTAAATAAAAAGTGTACCAATGGCCCAGCCTCCTGGAGGACAAACAAGGCCATCCCATTCGAGAATACAGTTCACAATGATGGGTCAAGGCCTTACAGTTAGTAATGCACCTCAGAGAAGCATGATAAACAGTGTCAATCTTATGGAGACATTGAGCAGAGGCATTCTTGTAAAATAGGCTTCCATAGTCTAAAAGAGAAAAATGTAGTGACAAGGCGCTTTTTTGTCTCAAAAGTATGAGCAGGTCCCTTTAAGTGTTGTCACCGCAAGGGATTGTGGGGATGCATTTTCTCATCTCCTTTGGTGAAGGATGTACCAGTGTTTATCTTCTCTCTACCTCCTTCTTACCATCAGCTTACACGCAGATTTCATTGCTCAACCGGTGTCACATTTTTTTTAATATCCCGATTCAAAACAGTCTTATCCCTGATGTCTGGAAAGCAGCTCCTATCCTCCCTCATTCAAACTTGGTCACCCCACAGTACTGAACAACTGTCAGCCATTTTCACATCTCTGCATATTCATGAAGGTTCCTGAAGAACTGTGACATCCTGTAACATGCGAAGATCCAAAGAGGAGGAGTCGAGTTAACTGGAGGAGGAGGAGGTGTCGAGGATTGTCTGGTTTTGAGGAAGTGCAACTGAAACTTCAGTTTTCTCCTGTGCAGCAGCTGGTTACTCCGCCAAGGAGGTTATAAAATCACACGCGTGTATTTGTCTGTCTGTTAACAAGATATCTCAAAAACTAATGAGCTCATCTTCATGAAAATTGGTACATAGGTGCATTTTGATCAAAGTAAGAACCCATTAAATTTCAGTGGTGATCCAGATCAAAAATAATTGTAACAAATTTTCATTTTCCGATATATTGGTACATGCTCAGCCTGCCACTTTAAATGACAGGTGAATTGTGGGAATTGGAGTTGTAGCATGCTTTTTTTTGGGGGGGGGGGGGGGGGGGGGGTAGTTTGTTGTTGTCCTGTTGTGTTCCGGTGTTATACCAGGGTGTCTCCGCGGGGTCTTAAAAAGTAGTAAAAGTTGATAAATCAATTGTGGAAAAATTAAGGCCCTTAAAAATATTTTAAAAAGTCTTCATCGCGATTCTATAAGGTATTAAATTTTCTACGCTTTGACTCGGTTGTGTTCTCGGAGCTAGATCGCCTCGGGGGGGCCGCGTGCGTACAGGTGCGACGTCATCACGTCACAGCGAATATTCCGGCGTAAAAACAGTCAGAGGAAAAGAAAGCAGCAGGGATCGACATTAAGGACTGTCCGAACATCCGGGGCTAGTAAACGCTTTACTCGGGCAAGTGAATCATCTGCCCACCTTGCCCGAACGGGCTAGTGGTTTTTCAGGGATGGGGCCGATCCGATCCGGGATCCGGTTCCGAAATCAACGTAATTCACGGATCGAAAATTTCCGATCCAACCTGCGGAGATTTCTGATCCATGAAGCCTCGTCTGCGCTTTACTAAATGATGATTCACACCTCCGTGAAACGGCGTCTGACTCCGCGCAAATCTCCCTGAAAATAGCCCCAATGGTTGGAGCTGCGTTAGAGCTGGAAACATTCTGTTTGTGCTGCATTGCTAAATAATTTCCCCAGGGATTAATAAAGTGATTCTGAGGTTTTAAAGATAGAACTAGTTTATTATGAGATGATGACGTCATGCAGACCCCCACATTGTCAAAATGGAACAAAAATAGTTTGTACTGCTTCCTTTTCGGACTGTACACTAACCTCAAGTTAATAATAATATTAAAGCAAACAGAGTTCTGGTATCAGAATGGTATCGTAATCATAACTATTCTAAGGTAATTGAAATGGCTGTTAATGTGTAAATAAATTAAATATGTAAATTAACACTGATAGGCTAAATATCTAAACATTTCAGTACTATGTCAGAATCTGCACAGATACTGTCATGGAAAGAAGTGTAAATTGTAAAAATAATTTGTGGAATCTTATTATGTTTGTCTAGTAATTTTTAATTGGAGTCAAATATACCTCAAGGTTATTCAAAAAAAAACAATTTCAGAAACATATTGCAATGTATTTATTGGTGGAATGCATACATTACACAAGCTTATAGAAAGTAAAAAGTTGCAAGCACTAGCCCGAGCATCTTTCTGTGGTCCACCAGCAACACGACCACCTGGTAATGTGGCAGGTGAGCTCGCCAAGAAACAGCTACGACCGATTTCTGTTAAATTGTAAACTACAACTGTTAAAGATGTGTTGCTAACAACAACTTAAAGTAGCGATGACGTCTTAATTTCTTTTGAAAGGTTTTTAAAAAAGTCTTTAAAAGGTATTGAAATTAACTTCAGGATTGCTGCATATACACTGAAAAAGTTATGTTTTTGGTCAGAGACTTCTGCACCAATTACCTTTAAAAAAATTACACTAATTCATAAACTTCTTTTGCATATAAATGCCTTATTTGTTAAGATATCTGAATGGTTTTTGCGTCATCTTTTTCGTTTTTTCTTACTCTTTTCAGTGGTAGTTAAATTCTATTTGGTTGACTTTTTATTTTTTCTTCATATACCTATCTTATGGCGGCGAGGCCGTCTCCTGGGTGGTGCTGCCTCCCAACGTCCTCCCCCTCCTCCTCCTCCTCCTCCTCCTCCTCCTCCTCCTCCTTCCTCCTCCCCCTCCTCCTCCTCCTCACTCCTCTCACCCGGTTCAATGCTCATGAATCTGGTCAAATTGTCCCATCAGTGACGCTGTGTGAAAACTCCCTGAAATGTTTTGACAAAGTTTCTAGTCTTTGCCCTTTTCTCACTTACCTCTCTGTCTATTCATTAAGCCGAGCTCTTTTCAAACAGTTTGAGCCCATTACATTTACAACCTTATCAGATACCGTCAACCATCTCCGTCCTACACAACCGAAACCTTGACAAATACCATTGTTTTTTTCCCCTCATAAATTATGTCTTGTTTTTCCTTTTGAATTGGAAAGGCCTTGTTCAACCTTGGCTGTTTGGTCACCCCTGTAACCAGCCTCCTGAGTGGTGCTGCCTCCCAACGTCCCACCCCACCACTGGGGCAACAGGGTCCTCCTCCTCCACCTCCTCCTCCTCCTCCTCCTCCTCCTCACTCTTTTTGCCCAGTTCTGCCTCCTCCTCCTCCACGGTGGCGTGCTCTACTGCCATAGTGAATAAAGGAGGAACAAAGTCTTTTTTTTTTTATCTATTAGAGGCTTGTCTCCTTTGTCTCGCCTGACTTTTTTGGCAATTGTTTTGTCTGTGTTTTTGCTGTAAAGCACGTTGTGCAACAACTGTTATAAAAAGAGTTATATAAGTAAAGTTATTATTGTCATTATAATTATTACCATTGTTATTATTATTGTTATTAGTATTATTACTATTGCTATTATTATTTGTGCTGCTGCTGCTGCTGCTGCTGCTGCTGCTGCTGCTGCTGCTGCTGCTGCTGCTGCTGCTGCTGTTGCTGTTGTTGTTTTTGTTGTTGTTGACTCCCTTGTCAATGCTCATGAATCTGGTCAAATTGTCAGTAACGCCGTGTGAAAACTCCCTGAAATGTTTTGACAAAGTTTCTAGTTTTTCCCCATTTCTCACTTACCTCTCTGTCTATTCATTAAGCTGAGCTGTTTTCAAACAGTTTGAGCCCATTACATTTACAACCTTATCAGACACCGTCAACCATCTCCGTCCTACACAACCGAGACATTGACAAATACCATTGTTTTTTTCCCCTCATAAATTATGTCTTGTTTTTCCTTTTGAATTGGAAAGGCCTTGTTCAAACTTGGCTGTTTTGTCACCCCTGTAACCAGCCTCCTGAGTGGTGCTGCCTCCCAACGTCCCACCCCACCACTGGGGCAACAGGGTCCTCCTCCTCCACCTCACTCTTTTCGCCCATTTCTGCCTCCTCCTCCTCCACGGTGGCGTGCTGTACTGCCACAGTGAATAAATGAGGAACAGTCTTTTTTTTTTTTATCTCTTAGAGGCTTGTCTCCTTTGTCTCGCCTGACTTTTTGGGCAATTTTTTTGTCTGTGTATTTGCTGCAAAGTACGTTGTGCAACAACTGTTTTAAAAAGAGTTATATAAGTAAAGTTATTATTATTATTATTATTATTATTATTATTATTATTATTATTATCATTATTAATATCATCATCATTATTATTATTATTATTATTGTTGTTATTATCATTATTATTGCTATTATTATTACTATTAATATTATTATTAATATTATTATTGTTGTTGTTATTGTCGTTTTTGTTGTTGTTAACTCCCTTGTCAATGCTCATGAATCTGGTCAAATTGTCAGTAACGCTGTGTGAAAACTCCCTGAAATATTTTGACAAAGTTTCTAGTTTTTCCCCATTTCTCACTTACCTCTCTGTCTATTCATTAAGCTGAGCTGTTTTCAAACAGTTTGAGCCCATTACATTTACAACCTCCTCAGACACCGTCAACCATCTCCGTCCTACACAACTGAGACCTTGACAAATACCATTGTTTTTTTCCCCTCATACATTATGTCTTGTTTTTCCTTTTGGATTGTAAAGGCCTTGTTCAACCTTGGCTGAATTTAAAATGGGCTATTTAAATAAAGTTGATTTGACTTGACATCCATAACCCCTGGAACTCCTCAGGAAGGCTGCCCATCTCCCTAAAACCGTCTCCATCTGAGGAGTCTTCAGTTGCCTCTCCACAGCGTCGCGAAGAACCTGATCAAGGCGTTCTTCTTCTTTCTTGGCTTTTTTAAGCAGGACACTATGTCTTGTACGACGGAGGTCTTCTGAGCTGTCAGAGCTCCAAGAAGGCCCTCCACACCACCAAACTTGTGACAAAGCTCCTTGATGATATCTTTTACATGGTGTTTGGTTGACTTGACGGTGAAACCAAGATCCAGGTGCTCCACCTCCTTCCAGACCTCTTCTAGAAGCCAGACGATTACAATCTCCTGCCTAGTTCTGCAGTGAAGCAGGCTCAAACCAGCTTTCTCAAACAACCTGGACACCAAAGCATGGACCATCAAGACAACACACACTTTGTCTACTGCTGCTCGTTGTGCTGGTTGTTCTGCAGGTTCTCCTGGTTCTGCAGTTTCTGCTGGTTCTACATGTTCTACACATTCAGTGTGTTGGACCTCACTTCCAGGCAATGCTGGCTGTGGTCTGGCCTCAGGGTCGGTTAAGACCTGCAGCATCATGTCCTTGTGGCGGTCGCACTGCATCCTGAACCACCATTCCATCAGTGCCAGGAAGCGCTTCACTTTGTGCTTGACCTCCATTTGGATGCCAGTATGCGGTACAAGTGTGCCAGATGCACTCACCCTGTCCCTCTTTCCAGACTTTACAATGACTTCTTTTTCATTGTTCAGATAATTCAAGAATAACTCCCTCAGGCCGACAACAAAATGCAGATTTTTGCCTGTGGTGTTGTTCTTCAGCCTCCTGAACTCACTGACTTGGGTGCCATCTTCGTCCTCTTCCTCCAGCAGCTTGTCAATGCGATAAGTCAGTTTTTGTACTGACAGGCTGCTCTTGGAGGACACCTCATGTTTGGTCTGCAGTTGTGCCACAGCCCGATGTATGGCCACTTTGGCAAACTGTTTAGCGAAGAAAGTCTTGATCTTCCTCCCCAAATCATAACGTCGGCCCATTCTGCACTCAGGGCTCCTTGAGGAACTTCTGACAGGGTCCATTGCTTCATAGATTTCCTCCGCCATCACTTCAGTCTGCTCATCAAAGGCAGCTTTGACATAAATATAGTCTGACTTCGTCAACTCCTTTGACAAAGGCTTTGCAATTTTATCAACTTCTGTTATCATGACCTCCTGAATATGACCATTTGAAACAATGATAACATCCTGGTCCTGTTCTGAATCCGCTCTGTTTTTATGTGTCCTCGCAGACACCATCACACTCTCTTCCCCTGCTTCATCCCTTGAGAGTGGGGTATAAATGACCTGGGACGACATTGTGCTGTCTCCGTCCTTTCTCCGTCGTTTACGCGTGGACCGACATGTGATCATCCCAATGAATGCTTTGATCATCTTGGTGGCATGACACAATATTGTGTGGAGTCTTTTAGGAGGGGGAGTACGTGAACTGATGTCCTCTGCATCACCAGAGTGGTCAGAGTTCACCTCTTCCAAGACTTCCTTTGAAATTGAATCAACGATCTCAGTGTAGCTGATGCTGGAAACAGTCTCCTCCACATCCAGCACTTTACCAAAAGCCTGGGGAACTGTCGCTTCTACAATGGAACTAACCTCAGCCTTTGACATTTTGCCATCATTCAAAAGACCCACCAAAGCATTAGATAGCTTGGCAATGATGTCCACCAACAACTCTGCTAACAAACTAGCTGTAGTAATGTCTGGTTTCCCTTGTTGCATCTCTTCCCACTGAAGAGGATTCATCCTTTCAAAAAACGCTTTCACCAATGGCTGCAAAGCAGCAACGAGCTCCTCAATTTGTACGTCCTGCATCTTGAATATGACTCCTTCAAAACCTAAAACTGAAAATATGAATTCTTTCTAACACACTTCTTCTACACTGCTTATAGAAATTTGAAGAAACTGTTCACTGTTTAGGAGTCCCGTAATGTGTGAATTACACCCTGATGCTATCAACACTTCAATGATATTATGATGAGATCAAAGCTTTGAAAACAAATGTATTCAGGACTTGAAAGAAATCACACATCAAAGCAAAGTTTGCTTTCATGTGATTTGTTGCTTCTCCTTCCAACATCCTTTGATCTCAATCTCCATGGCAACTAGGAATGGGTACTTTTAACATTTGAACTGATACGATACTGATACCCGATAACTGGGAATTGATACCGGTACTCAACAGTACCAATTTGTGGTACTTTTCTATGTTTACGCCGTAATATGCTGACTCAGAGTGATGCTGAAAAACTAATCCATGCATTTGTTACTTCAAGAGTAGACTATTGTAACTCCCTATTATCAGGGTGTCCAAATAACTGCTTAAAAGTCTTCAATTGATTCAAAATGCTGCAGAGTCCCGAGAAGAAAGAACCAGCATAAGAGATCACATCACCCCAATACTAACCTCACTTCATTAGCTCCCTGTTAAATCTAGAATAGAATTTAAAATCCAACTTCTAACTTATAAAGCTCTTAATAACCAGGCCCACATCATGTCTTAAAGAATTGTTCGTCCCATATCTCCCCAGAAGAACACTTTGTTCTCAGAGTGCTAGCTCACAGGTGGTTCCTAGGTTTTCTAAAAGTAGAACAGGAATCAGAGCTTTCAGCTTTCCCGCCTCTCACTCTACCTCTCTCTCTACCTCACCCTACTCAAACTATCTATCTGTCCTATCCTTTCCTCTCTTCTACCCCCCCCCCCCACCACCACCTCTGAGTCTGGTTTCTGAAAAGGTTTCTTCCGTTAAAGGGAGTTTTTTCTTTCCACAGTCGCAAATGCTTGCTCATGTTGATTCGTTGGGTTTTTCTTGATTAAAAGCGTCTAGAAATGACTGTGTTGTATTTGGTGCTACATAAATAAAGTTGAATTGAATTGACTTGAATTGAATTTATAAAAGTAAATTTGCTCGACAATAAAATCTCAAATTTTTTAACCTAACATTTATTTCCTAAAATGAAAACTTTAACAAATATATCAAAACAACATTCAACTTCTTGTATTGTAACGTAGTAGTTGTTTCACAAATTTCTTCAACATCAAAACCCCTAACTACAACTATGCAGTGTTTTTTTTCTTAATAATCTTGAGCTTTTACATTGTTCATTGACCACAAGCAAATTTTATCTTGATTGGGCTGGACTGGTAAATTTATGATGGACCTTCAAATTGACATAACATTTTCTTTGTTGTGGCACAAAGTGTATATTTTGAAAAAGAATATCAATAAAGTAGAACCTGTGAGGAGCGGACACCCTGTAGTGGGCGGACACGTCACTGTGCACGGACACATATTTAACTGTTAACACACCTTAATGAGCGGAGAACCTGCCAAACAGAGACAACGGACAGATTTTCCTGGCAAATTTCAACTCGAGCGGACACTAAAACGGCTAAAATAGTTGGGCTGGACCCGATTATTCGAATATTCAGACATTGTAGTGTTGTCAGGAGATTAGTTTTGAGATCTGAATAATCGCCGCCTCCCCACAGCATGGTGCTGCGCTATGAAGCTTCTCTCCATCAGCCTCTCCCTGATCTCCGCATTACACGTCTGCAGACCTTGCATGGGCCGTGGGTGCTACACGATTGCATCCATACTACTCTCTGGGCTCACTTCCATGCAGGTTCCATAACGTAGCCCAACGATCCCGAAAGTATCGCCATTTCTGCTGCCCTGGGCTCACTTCCATGCACGTTCCATAACGTAACCTAACGATCCCGAAACTATCGCCATTTCTGCTGCCCGGCGTTGTCCACCTTTCCTAAAGTAGACTTCTTCTCCTCGACACCAGCAGGCGATCCTGCGAGTGGAGAACAGAAGGAGCAGGACACAACAACTGGTTGGACATTGCCTGTCACTCGCGCTGCAATTTCAACTTGAAATGAATTGAAGTGATTCTTTCTGACACCACAGGGACTTGAACTCTGCAGGACAATATACTTAGAAAAGATCTGCTGGAGGGCTGAAGAAAATACAGCACTTTATTAAATTTGCGATTCAACACTGTGTTTTTAATGCACAGACTCACAAACACTCGTAGTCGCAGATAAATATAGCCTGTTACTGGGAGGGAACAGATGGATTGGAGCTTTCTCACTGCTGTCAACAAAACCAAATTAAAAGCACCTTAGTGTGTGTGTGTGTGTGTGTGTGTGTGTGTGTGTGTGTGTGTGTGTCACATGGGGGGGTCACAGAGAGGAGCTGGAGACAGAATAACACCTTCTGGACCTTTTTCTCTCTGACCTGAGAGAGAGCTGGTAAAATCACACCCGAATGATGATTTTATCAACTTCATGCATGTCAAAGCAGCAGAGACTGCTATGTCCCGGGATTGAGCGTGAAGTCATTTTAATGGCTCACATAGTTTGTACATTCTATATATGTCGTGTGTTACTGAGTGAAAAGCTGTGAGCCAAACATGAGAAGATCCACAAGGTAACAGAGTATTCCTGTACGACAGTATTAAAAGCCTATTCACATTAGAAATGGCCTTTCAGGGCAATAAAATATTTAGGAATTGTCCATTTGTATGACCTTTTCCTTGTGGCTGCCTGAAAGCCGCAGAGTTAATGGATTTCTCATTAGGCACCTTTAATGTTTTTGAATTCTAATGACCAATTTTTTCTTTTCCTAACTCGTGATGACGTAATGGCAAAGTCTGTTATTGAAGGTTTTGCTGAGAGAAAAACAGTAGTTTGCATGTTATAAAATGAACAAACAAATGTGAATACAATCATTTACCTTTTCAAACTCACTTTTTTAAACCGCTACTGTTTCCATTTGGCACTCTTTTACTTCTGGATGTTAATCTGTAGGAAATCAGCCACGGTACCCATCCATCCTGCAAAAGTCAACAACATGTGATCTGTCAGCACAGAAACATTAAAAACATTCAGTTTTCTAGATTAGCAGAATATTTTATATATATATATATATATATATAGAGAGAGAGAGAGAGAGAGAGAGAGAGAGAGAGAGAGAGAGAGAGAGAGAGAGAGAGATATGTCCCGATCAAATCGGTAGATATCGGATCGGGGCCGATATTAGTGATTTGTGAGTGATCAGGGATCGGCAAAACCAGCCGATCACCCCGCCAATCTAAAAAAAACAAAAAAAAAACGCGGTCCGCAACGTCACCTAATAACCACAACAATCACGGAGTACAAGCTCCGGTCGAGCTGCAGAAGCTAGATGCAGGCGGAGTGGGGCCATAGACCTATAGAAAAAGAGTTATAATAGTGGTTTATGTGTTTATGTGCAGAAGTCTACTTCTAAATTTCTATGTGGTCTGTCTTCTTCTGCATTTTTATTGTGTTTGGTGAGTCACAGTGCCCCTGAAGGCCTGGCATGTGTACTACATGCCATGAAGCCTCGTGTTGAGCCGTGTTCATAGTGAGGTGTGGACAATTTTTTCGGAGAAGGCCAGGGAGAAAAAAGATCGTTTTTTCGTTGTGTGTATATACCCTCAGTTTACAACAACTAAAGCGAAAGAGAAGAATTTTGATTCAATAAGTGAGTTTTACAATAATTTCTAGATCAGGGGTCTCAAACTCAACTTACCTACGGGCCGCTGGAGGTAGAGTCTGGGTGAGGCTGGGCCGCATCACAAAAAAAGGCTTCAAGTATTCCAAAAAAAAGATCAACTGATCCAATCTTCTCAATCTTAACAAGTCAGAACATGCAGAACACGAACAGTTCTTCAGAACATAGGCTTCATTACTTCCTTCTACTCCTTGCTACCAGAGACTTGGCAGCGCTTCCTCTCACACAGCTGAGCCACATTTGGCTTGAGGGAGGAGGCAACTGAGACCCTCAGTGTAGCTTTAAGGTGCTCATCTTTAAGTCTGGACCTGAACTTTGACTTATTGAAGTTCATTGTGGAGAAGAGCTTTTCACACAGATAGGTGCTGCCAAAAAGGCACATGGTCCGCTTGAACATCCTGGAAAGCTCAGGGAAGGTGGGGGGCAGTTTTCTCAAACATTGTTCAAGCTCCACTGTTTTTCCACTCACCTCCCTGAACTTGGCTTTGAGTTCAGTATTACACTGCAGGTCAATTAGCTCCATCTGCAGGACAGGGGGGGGGGGGGGGGGGGGGGCATCCTCCACATCAAAGGAGAAGGGGTCAGTAAAAATTTGAAAAGTGGCTCTGTGTGTCTTGAAGTCTGCAAACCTGTGATCAAATTCTTCTTGTAGCTTTCCGGTAGTATCAGCATACTTCTCACCACTGAATGTTGTGCCTGAATCCATGAGTGCCTTGCATGCTGGGAAATGGCAGAGGTTTGTCTGGGAAAGCTGGGCTTTCCATAACACAAGTTTTGTGGAAAATGCTCTGACACTGTCATATGCAACACTGACAAGCTGGCCCTGGCCTTGTAACTTCTTGTTCAGTACATTCAGCTCCTGTGTGATGTCAACAAGAAAAGCTAAGTCCTTTAGCCATTTAGTATCACTTAGCACAGGAACAGTCATCCCATCCTTCTCCATGTAGGCTTTCACTTGTGCCCTCAACTCAAAAAACCTCTTCAAGACCTTCCCCCTGCTGAGCCAACGTACCTCGGTGAAGTAGAGCACGTCCTCATATTCTGACTCTATTTCGACCAAAAAGTCGCGGAACTGCCGGTGCTTTAAAGCCCTGGATCTGATATGGTTGATGAATTTCACGACGTCAGACATCACATTGTCAAACCTCAGGATTTTGCTGCAAAGGGCCTGCTGATGGATAATGCAGTGCAGAGCAATGGCATCTTCCACACCCTCCTCTTCCAGTTTTCTTCGAACAAGTGCTACAAGTCCGTTTTTCCTCCCTGTCATTGATGGCGCTCCATCGGTAGTTATTCCAGCCAAACACTTCCATTGTAAGCCGGCATCCTCAATGCAATCACACAGCTGGCGGAATATCTCCTGACCGGTGGTCTGGCCACGCATTGCAATCACTGTGAGCAATTCCTCCGTAACTTCGAAATGGTTATCAACACCACGGACATATATTGCGAGCTGCGCCGTGTCAGTGACGTCTGTGCTCTCATCAAGAGCGAGTGAGTAAGAATGGAAATGTTTAGCTTTCTCACGCAGTTGATCATAAATGTTACCTGACAAATCAGAAATGCGCTCTGCCACTGTGTTGGCTGAAAAGCTGATGTTACTAAACTGAGCCTTTTTTTCCGGGCAGACTATACTTGCAGCCTGTAACATGCATTGTTTGATGAACTCGCCGTCTTTGAACGGCTTTCCTGCTTTAGCGATCATCTCACTCACCACGTAGCTAGCTTTGACAGCCGCTTCACTCTCTTTGCTGGCTTTCTTGAAAAAATCTTGTTGCCTCAGTAGACATGTTTTAAGTTTGGCGACCCGGTCCTCTCGCTTATCTCCCAGGTATTTTGCATACTCCTCAGCGTGTTTAGTTGAGTAATGACGTTTAATGTTATACTCCTTGTGCACCACAACTTTATCCGTGCATATTAGACACGTTGGGATGCCCCTGTGCTCAACAAAGAAATATTGCAGCTCCCACTTCTCCTGAAATTGTCTGTGCTCATCGCCAACTTTTCTCTTCACGACAGGTTTTGAAAAAGACATGGCTGGGGCTAAATAAAACAGTATAGCATTAGTTGACAAGATATTTTACTTCCAATCGTTCATCCAAACATTTTTAAGTGATTCGCGCTGTTCTCGCGAGCCTGAGCTACGGGAGCCCACAGGTGTTAAAAAATATAAAACCCCCAGATGCGTGCGAGAAAAAAATGCGCGGGCCGCACTAACACAAAGCTTTGATTAGAAGCAGAGGGCCACAAAATATTGACCCGAGGGCCGCAATTGGCCCCCGGGCCGCGAGTCTGAGACCCCTGTTCTAGATAAACAAAGCTTCTTTCAATAGTGCTTTTAGCTTCAGACATCTTGGTTGCTCCAAAAATAGACTATTGAGTGTATTTGCAATAGCAATTTGAGCATCGGATCGGGAAAGTATTGGTATCGGCCGATACTCAATTCTGAAAAATCGGATCGGTATCGGGGGCAAAAAAGTGTGATCGGGACATCCCTATATATATATATACTGTATATAGCCTTTCTTTATTGTCTCGAGGATTTGCCATGAGTATTATTTTATTTATCAACAGGAAATGTGGATGAGGCAGTGTATGAATAATAAGAAAAGATCTTCAGGGAGAACCGCTGTTGTGGTTTGTCTATTTCTGGGTTTTCTCATTTGAATGGCAGCGACGCCTGCTGTGCTTCCTGCATGATACTGACCGTGGATGGAGCCTCTGTGTGTGCACATGTGTGTGTGCATATGCATGTGTGTGTGTGTGTAAGTGTTACCAGTCACTACACACCCATGCTGTTTGTAGTCAATAAATCATTGTTGGTGAAGCTTCAATTTTTATTTCTTCGCATATTGTGGTAGATTGAAGAAAGATGTTTGCGGACAACATAAGGGATAACACAGCATATAGTTACTTATTTTTTAGTCGGCATTGCGTACACCCTCTTCCAAATCACCCATGATGCACCACTCAGTAGTTATCTATGAGCCTCATTCATAATGTTTTTCACTAGGATGACGAAGCCATGGCCTGCCCCACTCTACCTTCTATTTTCTATTACTCGCTGCATTAACTGCTTTGGTTGGTTAATGTCGATGATTACCATGCCAATTGAGGACTGACGAGCCAATCAGAGGCAGTATAGGCCAGCAAATAATGCTACAGTGGAAAAAAATGGAAGAAAAAAAATTCAAGGTACTTTTACTTTGAATTAAGTGAATAATAAGAACAAATGAAAACTGTCTTGAAGTAAGACATGAATGAGAATGTTGAGATTGAAAATTAGCAGGAAACACTTATTTAAAGTTATGTTTTACCAGTAGTTTCAAGCTTGGTGTCTTAGAATGAGCCACCAATGCTAAAATCATCTGTCAAATATCTATCTCATACAAACAACTCCTCAACTTGAAAAATGTATAAAATCAAAATAAACTTTGTTTTTCTGAAATACACCACAAAACAAGTTAATTTCATGATTGTTAGTGTTAACAAGATATTTAAGAATGGAAAATGTCCCTCTATCTTGCTGCAATATTGCTTGTTAGGTGAATTTATCTCAAATCAAATGGGATGAGACACTATAAAAAGGTAATTATCTAGGTAATTAAACTTGTGAGAAAAACCTATGGATGGATTTTCACTAAATAGAACCTCTGTTTCTTAAAAAGAAAAAAAAAAAAAAAGCTATCATAGCAGTGGAAGGCCTAGAGGTGAGAGAAGTGGACTGCGGTTTGGGAGTTTGCAAGTTTGAATCGAACGGCTGACGGGTGGGTCTCTGAGCAAGACCCTTGACCTCCATCGGCTCTCTGGAGCTCCGTAACGCCGCCGCACCTCCGCATCCAAGAAACAGGATTGGTCAATGCGGAAAATAAGGAATTTCCTGAAGGGGGTTAATAAAACATGATTAGCTTAGTTGAGTTCAGGGATCGGCAACCAGAGGCTCTTTTGCTCCTCTGTGGTGGCTTCCTGAAGCTTTCACAAAATCATACAGAAATCTTTTATGCGATTCACACACCATTGTCATTTTCAAAATGATGTTTATATCTTAGATAAAGAAGGCTTAAAGAAAACCCACACAACTTCTAAGTTGGGAAAATTTGCTAAAATCACAAGAAATGGTCGAGGCCTTGAAATGGATAAAAAGTACAATATTGCTTCAAAAGGAACCAAAATTGTTACAATAACTGAAATGTTGACATTATCTCAAAATGCTGAAAAAGAAGAGTGAGACCACTAAAATCAGTCACAAAAACAGCTGAAAACCAAACGTTTCCCATCCTGAATTGTGATTGAAACCTCCTAAATGTAATGTAAGATACAATTTTTTTGTGTGCATCATAAGTATATCTGAAACTTAACGCTGTGTCAGCCTCATTTTAAAGGTTAAACATGTTTTTCGGCTCCAGTTGAATTTGTTTTGGTGGAAAGTCACAAAACGTCAGGGTTTTTTTTTTTTGTTCTAAAGGTTGCAAACAGCTGGTTCTGTTCTAACGTTCAGCCACTTCTCCAGGGATTAGGACACCGTTGGACACTGTCCTCATGAGATGATGACGCTGTGTGCCAAGTCATGTCAATCAAAGATTCATGTGTCACTTGCAGAACTTTGAAGAAGATGTCCACTCCTGTGAGTTTTGTTGGTCAACCTTAAAGTTACCTCAGCATTGGTCCCCGCCATCGCCGGGAAAATGTGAGCGAAGGGACGGACGTATGAGGGCTATTAAGGTAATCATTGTAAATGAGCTCCAACTGTAAGAACTCACTTCACTTCGTGAATGTTTGCAACTAAAAAAAAAACATTTAAAGTCGAATTTATGCAAATGTCTCCCAAGGCAGGGGTTCTATAAATGGATTGAGAGTTTTGGCTATGCCTGTGTTTATTTATTTCAGAAAGCTTTTCCAGAGCCATTTACTTTGAAGATAAATTTGAAGGAAACTC
Source organism: Lipophrys pholis (assembly GCF_963383615.2). Lineage (NCBI taxonomy): Eukaryota > Metazoa > Chordata > Actinopteri > Blenniiformes > Blenniidae > Lipophrys > Lipophrys pholis. The sequence continues at coordinate 24,437,022 of NC_137627.1, read as the reverse complement.
ATTTGAGCTGAGGCAGTGTCCTCTGTAATAATTAAGGAGGATTTGAGTGTGAGAGTGTGCACTGGTGATGAGGAACGTCGCTCTCGGTCCCATGTTTAATCTTGGAAAATGTTAAAAGGGAAACGCGTTGTGTGCGCGCACATCCCGGAACAAGCTAAACGAGCATGAACTTTTGAGTGGGCGCAGACAGTTTGATCCCCCCCCCCCGTCCTTCTCCTCCGCCGCACTTTATGAACCAATACGTTTCTCAAAAAGTTTTAGGAACTCGTGAGCTCTTGCACTTTTCAAAAGGGTGCCAAGTAAGAACTGCAGAAGAAAGCATTCAAACCCTCTGTAGTTGAAACATTGCTTCTATTTGCACCCCTAAACTGAGCACCTGTGGACTTTTTTGTCTTTCCCCTTGCCCTGTTCGGCAGCTTGGGCAAACAATAAGATGTGATTGAGAGCCTTTTGGTGTCAGAACAGTTTTTGATCTTGCAACAAGAAGAGACTTGGACTCTCCTCCTGTTGCTGCCGTTATTAGAAGCTGGCGTGGCTGCCGAACACGCCCGTATACCATTTACAGTTATCACACTGATCCGAATACTTTCCAACTGTTGTTAGATTAAAGGAGCCTGAGCAGATCTATCTAGACAGTAACATGATTTTCAAGCAGGAAAATAAATTAATAAAGAAGCAACACCTGACACCACCACCTCGGTGCCCTGCGGCCCGCCAGACCCAGGAAGGCCCCAGCGAACCACCGCAGAGAGCACCAGAGGGAGAATGCAGGGAAGTGACCCCTCCAGTCAGCCAGGAGGAGCCCTCAAGAGAAGGACAAGGGACTCTGTCCCAAGCTGAGACTGGACGGAGCAGGGCCCCCGGGCCGAGCGGACCGAGAGCCCTATCAATCCCGGCGACGAAGCCCACCGCACCCCCAGGTGGACCTTACTTGTTATTTGCAAGCCACCTACAGCGAGGTCTGAAGGTGTCAGAACGTCACAGTCACACATAATTAAATTGGTGAGGGGAAAAGCATGATTTTCAGAACTTATATCAAAATCAACATGTTCACAGCAAAGAATATTTTATCCCTCAATGAAAGACAAGAATGATGAACAGATATCCAAACATGTCAACATTTTGGAAATGCTAAATTAGATAGATCATTGGTACATAGAATTAAAAGAATTAAAACCTCTGATGTTGGGACGCCCTAAAATCCAAGGGCAAGTGTCCCCTGAAGACAGGTGTCCTGTCTTCAGAGGGATGGGCCACAAAGACAAATTGTATGACCGGAATGAACCAAACACCAAATATGTTATGGAAGAAACACTTTGCTTTAATTTAAGAGAACATAACTGAATACTATATGTAAAAAAATATATACAAAATAATTACTGTGCAAAATTGAATAAAATATAATTACCGGCACTGTGTATTTATATATGATGTTTAAAATATGTATAAAAATTAAATATATAAAATTTGAAATAGAATAAGTATAAGTATAATCTATGATTACAATTACTGTATAAAAATAAAAACTGTTGAAAACAAGATGATATCATACAACAATAACTGTGTAATATTTGGAAACGGTAACCTGCCAAACAGTAACCTGCAAATAAAAAAAAAATAACATGCAAAACAAAGCATTTGGAGTATACTGTAATGGCAACCATTCCCCCAGATAACATAACATAAAGAAGAAACATTATCACACTCAACATAATGCCAGAATTTATTTGCACAGAAATTTTTACAGCAACATACATTAACCTGAAAAGAACACCCTTACACGATGTCTGTGAGAGAAGACTGCACCATGACGTCCTGGCCTGCTGTAGACGGTAGTCCTTGATGGCAGAGACGAACTCCCAGGCAATCCTCAGGATATGCTCACCCCCACGTTTTCCTTAAACAAAGGAAAATCTGGTGACCGCATAATGGAAAACGCCATTGGTCTCGTCAGCCTCACCAGAGACCCCCGAGACCCCTCCTGTAAGCTGCACTCCTACACTTCACTGCCAGGGAGCTCCACCAACTCCGCCACACCCAGAAGAGGAGGCTGCTCCTGATACCAGCGCAAGGTGATTGGTTAAGAGGCGGCCCGGCGCCACGGGGTGCCCGAAATTCTAACGGATGAGACCCGCTTCCAGCCATCGCTCGCTGCCACTTCCCCCGAACTGCCGCCGAGAGACACACGTCTCTGCAGCATCGGAGGAAAAAGGAATGCGCCAAGTGGACCTACAGAACCAAACCAAGGTTCAGCAGAACGCTCTTTGGAATAGTTTTTACCCTTTCGTTTTCCTTTTTTTTTTTTTAACCCTTTAGACGCAAGCCAGCGTCTCTCTGCACTGCTGGCGGTTCCGGATTTGGGACGCCGAATCCAGACTCGGTAACGGACAAGTTACCAAGGCCTCACGGAAGCGTACAGCACCACTTGGTGTCACTGACGACCAGTATGAGAGATTTTGTCTGGGCAGCGTTGTTAAATTAGCCTGAAGCTAATATGCTATGTGTTCCTGGGTCACTTATGAAGCTGCAGCCGGCAATGGAGTTGCTATCTTTTTGTAAACACAACGTTCACGCGCAACATTGCGAGTACGAAACTCCTTTTCATCGCCTCAGACAGCAGAGGTGTGAAGGTCTCTGTGTGAAGGAACCGGGAATCGGAAATGAACTTTCTCACCGGAACTCTCCTTCTTCTCTCCCCCTTTGACTTACGCAAAGTCGCACACGCGCCCCGCGCACACTCGTCACTTCTCAGCAATCGCGGTTTGATAAACGTTCACACACAGACAAGTAGCAACCAAACTGCTACATTTTGCCATCGTACATCCGTTTTGACACGAGAGTTCTAACTGCATGTTCTGACTTCCAGTTAAAATTCCGGCATTCAGAACCGGGCCGACAAAGCTGTTTGGTCGTCATGTGATCTCGGGAAGCGTTTTGCATTTGCTCCAGCAGCGGTTCTGCTTCGTTGAAACCGTGCCACCATTTTGGCTCTGTGAGAACCCCCACTGCACATGCGCGCGAAGAGGGTGTCTTGTTTAGCTGGTCGCTAGGCAACCGCCACGCTCCCAGAAAGAGCGAGTCAGATGTCTCAAGTGGATGCACGGATTATTGCAGTCTCTTGGTGTACCGCCGCCCGGTGGACGCTCGAGTCATTGCCTCACTCGATGCCTTCTCGCGGCAGCCACGCTCATCACCCTAAACCTCCGTCTGCCTCCGTCTAGTGGACGTTTGAGGTCATTACACCCATTCACCCTCAGACTTCACTCCACTTCGCGCGCACACACACACACACACACACACACACTGTACATAGTTTGCTATTAAGTATAGTAGATTAGAGCTCTGTGTTAGATGACATTTGTTACTTAGATGTGTTGAATTATGGAATAATTTCTGAATAATTTCTGAACTAATAATTAGCTGAATTGAATGATTCTTGGTGATTATTGTGTATTTATTGTTGACAATCACTGGTTTGTAACAGTCTGTGCTTGGATCTCACACCTTAAACACCACAAATCATGCAGTTAGCATGTTTGGCCACTAGTTGGCACTGTTTTTTCTTTGTTTTGGTAATGAAACCACACAGACATGCACCAGAGAACAATCCACTATAAACATTAACAACCGGAGAACAGAGACATTCTAGTGGACAGACGACCAAGTTGGATTGTTATTACAGTGACTGTCAACTATGAAACTACCAAGTCCCAGGAGAATATGGACTGGGAGTCATGACACCCCGGAGGAAAACATTTTTAAAAAGATGGGTTTTCCGTGGCTTCGAGCACTGTTGTCGTGTAAATGGACCCCCAGAATGCAACGGAAGTTTTCTGTTTTCACTTGATAACATTGTTGTATAAACAGGGCCAAAAACAATTGACAGCATGAGACTTCTCAATATCAATAAACGTACATATATCATAAATCAAAATACCACAGGAAACAGATGAGACAGAAAATGGACCATAAACAACCAGATCAAATTCTGATCAAGCCAAACAAGTTGTCATGTAATTGACAGATCTATCTGATTAGATTAGGATTTTCCAATGGGATGGAAGTAGGTTTTGTAACCATTTTTTACGATCAGATCAGAGTCCGTACAAATCTCGTGTCAGATCGGTTCCCACTGTTGGAGCTTTGCGGGATTGTCTGTTCTGTTACGTCACCAGATGAGGCTTCATGCAAACACTTTTTTGGCTTGTATGCTCAATTTCCTTGCTACAATCGTATGTCTTTGTTAATTCTCTGTGTTTCTCAATGAAGTCATAATCATTTGTAATTTGGCCCCAGCTTCTCCGTCAAGCAAAAGCCGAGATATAGCGTCTTTAAGTGTCATGAAAAAGCGCTATATAAAACCCATGCATTATTATTATCATTATTATTATGTAAGGCGCACACACACACACACACACACACACACACACACACACACACACACACACACACACACACACACACACACACACACACACATACACACACACACTCTAAATGGAAATTGCCTATATGACCATGACATAACACAACAAGTATTTGTACTTCTACTACTTCACTGGCTCTTCCCCTGCAGTCAGCAGAGTTTTTGCTGCACTCAGTTGTCAGACTCCGATCCTTGAATTTTCAATCTGAGGGACAGTTTTTTTGTTTTTTTTCAAGTGTCTACTTTATAAAATAAATGAGTAGACAAACAGTTTGGGGGAAAAAAACATTATTTCTGAGATTTGATTTCTCCATCTGCTTTTATCAAAGAAATCTGAGGATATTTTTACAATAGAAAGGAACAACTTAATAGCCAAAAAAAACCATTTATTTTAATCATTGAGGTCAATGAAAGAAGAATAAAACAAAAAAATACAAATTGTCAAAAAAAAGAGTCTTGTTATCCAAACGATTGTGGATTCAAAGACAACTGAATGGCCTTGTAAATGTGGCCTGAGCAAACTGGCCTCAAAGCCATGCTGTCAGGGGGAGTTTGTAAAAACACGTGTAATGCAACAGCAATAGAGGCTGTCTGGACATTTCCCTGTATTTTACACCAGAAGGTTTCATTAAAATTGGATTCATGTCGAGATTAGAGTTATTTCTATGAGTAAATGTTTGGATTTAGGTAAAATATCAACAGTTCCATCATGTATAATCTGCGCCACAACACCTCAGCAACCTCCCCTGGTGGTCGTTATGGCCATTTTCCTCAAAATGGCCGCCAATTTATTGAAATACATATAACTTCAGAACTATACATTGTAGAATCATGATTTTTGTGTGTAATTGTATAGTTCTGAGGTCAATATAAGGTATTATCAATAACACCAAACAGCGCATTCAAAATAAACAGTAATTAATGACATCACAAGGTCCTCCTTTCAGCAAAACACGCAATCAAAGCTTTGATGATTATCTACTGCATGGCATCTCATTGCTACATATGATAATCAAGTGTGGTCATGGCTTGCCAAGAGGGAACCAGCGGGGCTTTCAGTGCATGGCATCCAAACAGTGATGCATCTTTCAAGGCTTTAGACTGATTACGCCCGCCTGTTCCAATATAAAAACCCGGAACAAGCAGCCGTAATCGGACTAGCATGGATTCTGCTGGGAAACATCAAGTGTTTAAAATATACATGATATAAACTGACTTTGGCCCTTGTTTTGTATGTTAGAGATACAAGAACACAGACAATCAAAGCAAAGACATAGCGTTGGTGGTGGTTTAGACTAAAGACAACTCACCATGCCAAAGCAATATAAGCTCTGGAGAAACTCTGGAGCCAAGCTGTTCTAATCAGACTGGCAATCCAACTGACAGGAAATGATGTATACTTTGCCAGACAAAAACTTCAGAGACCCTTCAATGTCCTACCGATTCAACAAGACAGGATGTTTGTGCAAGGTACAAATATGTTGCTGAAAATCTTCTCATATTTCAACAACTTAATGCCATGCCCCCAGATACACAAGTCTTGTAGGAATAAAATACGTAATGCCAAAGAGTGAAGAGTTACAGGAGCCAAGTCCGGTGAAAACAAGAAGATCCCGTTCTGAGCACCAGCAACAAGAACAAGCAAAGGACACATGCATCTTTTGTGACAAAGTTGCTGGGTCTGCCGGCCTTCACCGGAATTCTATATTTGATGTAGATTTCAAAATAAGAAGCATCATGCCAAATGCTTAGCAAAACTGTCCAAACAGGCACAACTATCAGGGAAGGGCTTGGCGGAAAGTTCATCAGAAAGTGTGTTACATGCCATCGCTTTTGCTGAACTAGTCTCATATATAGAAACCTACAGAGAGTCAATGGAAGCCAGGCCTGTGTTCCGTATGGGAGACCTCAAGAACCTTTACATATCGAGGCTACAGAAGCCTGCTGTGAATGATGTTTAAGTTCATACCACAAGACCTAAGAAGCGGATCTTGGCTGCCATTCCAGACCTGGGATCTCATACTGAGGGCAGATAGGTTCTATTTGCTTATGATCAGGACATTGGAGCAGCTCTAAAGCAAGCATGCACTGAAGATTTTGATTCTGAGGCACTGACTCTAGCAAAGGCATCTAAGATCATACGACGTGATGTCGTTAAATTGAAGCAGGCTTTCAATGGACGATTTCCAGTTGACTGTCAGGAGAGAGCTGTTCCTTCGACTCTTACTGCAGAGTGGCACCACATCCCAAAATAATCAGTAGGGTTCATGCCATCTACTGAATGTGCCAAGTTTCATGCTTTTAACCCAAAGTGCACGATTTTTTGCTTAACCGCCCCACTATAAATGTACCTACCCAGATGAATTTGAACTGTATGTAGCCCTTGAACTGAAATATGTTTTACAGCCTTAATTTAAAATGTGTAACAAAATAAAAATGTACTCACTGATGAATAGGTCTCTTCAAAGTGGAAGTCGTTAATGAGAACAAGCCACTGAAGAGACTGAAAGAATCATACTAATACATCATTAGGTGATGAATAGTTCATGAATAGCTGTGAGATAGTAAAAGATGAGATCAATTTCTTCATACATGCAGAAACACTCAAGAGAAGAGGAAGAGCTCAAATTGGATGAATTAGTTTTTTTCCCCCAGTGGGCAAACCCCAGATTTGAAGGAATTACCAGCTATAGGCAGGGCAGGCTAATGGTTTTATCATAACTGTTTGTCATTATAGCAGCTCCCATACTCAAGGAGAAACAGTAATAAGCTACAACTCCTGCACTTTGTCTTTTTCTGTCCGTGCATGTGCACGAGTGACGGGGGAAAATGGCCACAAACAGCCGCTGAGCTAGACCAACAGGACTTCCACATAATGCTTTTATTGCATTTTACAGTGAAATGACAGAGCAAAAAAACAAAAAAACCAACTAATTTCCAGTGTGCCATGATCTGTCTATGCCATAGTGTCTTTAAAAGGGGCCGATGAGGCACAATGACTTGTAGAGGGCTGTATGTGCATTCACAGGGATTATGTGTGGTTAAAAGTGTGTTTTAAGACATTTGTGTTTTTTTGTAATGACGTATCTGTCAGTAGATTTGTAATTACACTTGTGCACATGGGCGTAAATACTTTCGTAAGTCCGTACAAGGATCTGTTAACGTCTTCATCTCTGGCTGTTTGTTTAGGTTTGTTTCCTGCTGGAAGTCTCACGTCATGTTTTCTTCCAAGACTGTCCTGTGTTTGTCTCCATCCATCTTCCATCAACTGAGCAGCCCTCCTGAGGAAAAGCAGCCCCACGACATGAGGCTGCCTCCACCAGGTTCCACAGTTGCGGTGGTGTGTTCAGGGCACAGTTTTAGGAAGAAATTGGTGTTTTGGGTGTCCATCTAAAAAAATCAGGGTGTCCAAAATATATTAGGGCGCCCCTGGTTACATCCCAAATATATATATATTTAGTTATTACTATACAATCATAAAATAAAATCAAGTAAATAGTTAAGGATAAACATAAATGGAGAAAAAGTGTGTGTGTGTGTGTGTGTGTGTGTGTGTGTGTGTGTGTGTGTGTGTGTGTGTGTGTGTGTGTGTGTGTGTGTAGCCTTAAATGGTGCATTTTAATGCAATGTAGACGACTAAATACTACATTTTGAAATTGTAGGACCAGTTGATATCAAAACATCAACACTGAATATGCTATGGAAGAAACATTCTTATTTTAAAACACATAACTGAACAAATATGAAGATATATACAATATAGACACATGTTTATAATATATACAAAGATGTATACAAAATAAATAATACATAAAATGGCACTTCACAGGGCACATACAGTCCAGTGTCATCTTGACTGCGCTGGTCTGATAAAATATTGCTCTGAGCTTTTCTTTGTTGTGGCGCACAGTGTACATCATGGAATTGTCTATAATTATAATCAAACAATTACCACTGAAAATGAATACAATCTCAACATAGAGTCAATTTTAATTAAACATTCTGGTGGAAAATACAGTGAATTGTCAGAAAACTCTTATAAATCCTACATAAGCACCTTGCTTGGTGGTTTGTGGGGCCGGATTGGAGCCTTTCGTGGCTGGTTTTTTCGCCCACGGGCCTCATGTTTGAATCCCTAGTGTAAAGTGAAACTTCAGCTTAAGAGGAGTCACAGCGCAGCACCACGCTGCAAGGAGTCTGTCGGTTGTCAGTGTTAACAGTTAAAGCCTCTCCGCACAATGATGTCTCAGCTTAGTACAAGGTGTATGATCTTATCAGGTCCCCTCGTTCAAGGTTCTACCGTACACATATTTTTGTTGGCTTTGAGCAAACCAGAAACCTAAAACTCTGGTTCAGGGTGGTGTGCAGTGCTCGTTCTCATTCAGTTTTGGTCTCTGACCAGGGCTCCATTCTTCACATGTTCGCCGTCTCCAATATGGCTCGGTTCAAACCGGAAGCGGGACTTCCTCTGGCTTTGTTTCAACAGTGTCTTTCTTCTCCTCTGTTTTGTGGACTGCAGACTGTTTTGTGGACAGATTGTGGATCTCTGCAGCTCCTCCAGAGTGACCATGAACCTCTGGGCTGCTGCTCTCATCATTGCTCTCCCTAACGGCCTTCAGTTCAGGTGGACATATTAGTACACAAACTAAATAGATTTTAACGTTTTATAGCGAAAACGTAAAACTTCCGTTGTGTTTTGGGGTCTGTTTACAGGACAGCGGAGCTCAAAACCACTGAAAACAAAACGTTTTGAAAATGCTGAGGCACCGTTGTTGTGTAAACAGCGAAAAAGAACTTTCTTGGAAGGTTCGCAGCGCGTTTCCACCGTCAACCAGGAGCACAATGGCCCGCGGCTGTAGTAAATATTTCTTCTGCACATGCTCAGTAGATGGATAATCAGAACAATGTTTCCTCCGTAGTATTATGACTCCAAGTTCATATTCTCCTGGACTTGGTAGTTTTATTTTGACAGTCACTGTAATAACAATCCAACTGGTCATCCACTAGAATGTCCCATTGTTGATGTTTTGAACCGATTGTTCTCTGCTGCTGATGTGTGTGGTTTCATTACAAAAACAAACAATAGCACTAACTTGAAAACTACATGGTTTGCCATTGCCGTTGCCATGGAGATGGACATTGTTTTCAAAACATTGCCTTGTAAATGTGAAACTTTTTTCAAGCAAACGCAAAAACAATGCATTTGAATTTGAATTGTCATGTAAACTGGCCTGTAACAATCGATCTCTGTGCGTAAACAAGTTTATTCGCACACAAACATGCACATCGACGTTCACAATCAAATCTGTACTCGCAGACATGAAGTCTGAACTGTCGGACATCCACCTCTCCTCCGCACTCGTTCTGCTCATGCCCCTGTGAAATTCGCCTCCTCGCTCCCGACTGCACCTCATGTGCCGCTGCACACAAGAAACTTGACAGTCATTTTGATTTGGCCACCTCGTACTTCCATTCCTCGCCACACTTCGACCTCCACAGGATTCGCCGGTGAAAGAGCACAACGCTCCGGTGACGCTGCGACTCGCATTCCAGGCATTTTCCTGGCAATGTGTCGACCGATGGAGGCAAAGTGATGGAGCGAAGGAGGCAGCAGGAAGAGTGATGGAGCTGTGTGTGTGTGTGTGTGTGTGTGTGTGTGTGTGTGTGTGTGTGTGTGTGTGTGTGTGTGTGTGTGTGTGTGTGTGTGTGTGTGTGTGTGTGTGTGTGTGTGTGTGTGTGTGTGTGTGTTTTGTCTCAACGTAGGAGGAACTGTGCGTGACATGGTGGTGGGGCGTTTATGTGCACTTCAAGGTGTGCTTGTATACTTTTTTCTGTGTATTATCTCCTGGCTCAGGAGAATCTATTTTGCGGTTCAGTCCATTTCTGAAGGATTTAGATGCTCCCTTCAGCATCTCACGTGTGTGTGTGTGTGTGTGTGTGTGTGTGTGTGTGTGTGTGTGTGTGTGTGTGTGTGTGTGTGTGTGTGTGTGTGTGTGTGTGTGTGTGTGTGTGTGTGTGTGTGTGTGTGTGTGTGTAATGGGATTATTTGCCTGGATAGGATAGTGTCTGTCACCTGGGAGGATCTAACTCAGGCTGTGGCTGAAATACATAAATTGTAAAAGAGGGAGAATCAATTGGGATTCCACAATCATATTTCACAGGCATGCGCACACACACACACACACACACACACACACACACAGAAAACAGGCCCGAAAAGCTTCATTTCTCCAGGAACGATCCGTGACGATGACACTGAAGATGCTTGTGAACGTCAGAAAAACCACACGTTTCTTTGTTGGCGGCTGGAAACGTTACTTGATGCGTTTTCATCGTGCCTGAGCTTTCAGAAACACCTGAACATAAGAACCCACCAAGACACACCGTTCAAACTCCTCAAAACAGAAGTTTTTACATGCAGGGTTCTCACCAGGACTTTCTGACATCGGAGGGGTAAAACACTGAATTGAAAAAAGCGTAAACTATCTCATGTGAACAATTAAGTCAAGTAAAGCCACAAAATGACCTGATGATCATTGCCCATTATGTCGTGACAATGGTAGTTAAACATATAATATGATCAGACTCACTATAACTGCATCAGTACATTAGGCTGTATCCTTTACATTAGGCCCTCGGTCTATGATAAAAACTAATTATTTTATGCTGTTTATTGGTATAAACAGGGTTCATGGATCATGTAAAATAGTATACTTAAGCAAATAAAGGCTCAGGCTAAAGGCCCCGGCATACTCCCAAAAGAACAAGAATATATTAAATAAATTTTGGTTGCTGACAACAGCCAGCTGGAGAAATCATTCCATCTTCATCAGCACATATCATACTCCGAGAAGAAACTGGATGAACTCACAGGCCACGCCCCCTCACAGCAGGCACACGTTCGTGAAGTGGCATTTAACTTTTCAACTGCACAGCTTATTTCTCTTTAGAAGGTTTTTGTCCAGGTTGGTCCGCTTTTAACCACCGGGGCTGACAGCCCCGAGTGACGCGTTCAGGGACATCACGTAACACCGAACCGCGCTACATGCTACATGCTACATACTACATACTAATGAGCTGCGTGGCTCACACAGTAGGGAGGCTACATGCTAAACATGATCAAAATATGGCAGATACGTTAATTAGCGAGCTGGAGTGTGTGTGCGCAGCACACGGCGTAAATGTGTAAATAGATGACGCGCATAGAGTTGTCACGAACTTGCGGCTGACCAGTCGATTTTCCCTGGAAATACGCACGTGCGTTTATTATTGACTGTCGCGGGGTCCTCTCAACAACCTTCCCAAACTGGGAAAAACGATGGCGTAGTCGTCAGCTGTGTTTGTTGTTTTTCAATTTATTTTTCAGGCCTCCCAAAAACAGTGAATCATAATATTTACAAAGTGCAAAACCCGAAAAATACCCAAATGTGAAAATAAACAAAGCAAAGAAAACTCTATATACAAATCTGTACAGGCTATTTACATCTGAGTTCTTCCTCAACCTCAGGATTCCACAATGACACTCCACAGATCCGTACTGGTCACCACCTCGAACCAGAGTCCAACTCTCCCCTCAGGCCCAGCACGGCCCGTTTTATCTGTTTAGCCCCTCCCACTGGGCGTACCCTTTCCCTAGCAAAGATCATTATTAACCCCAAATCCTAATGCATAAATAAATAGTTTTTCCATAATTAAATACATATTATCACTTACTGACAGGATTATGCCCTCCCACAATAACCCCTCAGTACACCCGGCAATAAGTTTTAAAGAAAATAAATAATAATATTGTTCACGTGCACCCTCGTCTGCCTACAGCAGGGAAAAATGTCCATGGACCCGGGAAAACAGTTTCTGGAGTTGATCTCCACCATAAGATTGACAGCGCCGTGTGCGCGTGCCCCCAGCGCCGGCACTCTCCGGCCAGCGGAGAGAGGAAAGGCGCACCGCTCCGGGCATGACGGTGCGTTCATGAGTGCTCCGTCACATTGACACACTTTGAAACCGACATAATTATGATAATCTTTACCTCTGAGGTCGTACGGGGGCAAAAGTTACGCACAAAGGACCCTCATAAAACCTCTTATCCTGGAAGGCAGCGTAATGGCCGACACGGCACGGCAAAACATCCATTGCATTTTGAGGGTCCGTTTACACAATGGAGCTCAGAGCTACTGAAGATGCAACCTTTTGAAAACAGCTCCCAAGGTGGACTGGACAAAATCACTTTATTTTGACAGTCGCAATAGTAACACTCCACCTTGGTTGTTTGTCCACTAGAATGTCAGTGTTTTCCCATTGTCTCTGCTGCATGTGTCTGTGGTTTCATTCGGAAAAAAACCAACAGCTCAAACTAGTGGCTCAACATGAAAGCGACTTCTTTTTCGGCATTTCTGTCATTTGCATGTAGACAGACATCGTTTTCAAAACATGGCTGCGTAAACGCGAAACCTTTCTGAAACGAAAATGTAAAAACGATGCGTTTTCACTGGAAACATAGTGGAATCAGGGTTCACGGGACTTCTGCACATCTAGTTAATTAACTCAGTTGCCCCAGCAAGTCTTCTCCTCTGACTCTGGTTCTGCAGGTCTCTTCCTGTTAAATGGGAGTTTTTCCTTTCTACCGTCTGCTACTTTGAAGACCATGTTGTTCTATGGGATGTAGATTCCGTCACGCAACACATTCTTTGATCAAACATGCTCTCTGCCCGGTTTGCATGCTTCCCCTGGTCAGACTGGTTGGGGGGGTCTCTGGCTCTGCTCTGGAGGAAGCAGGGCCAGAAGAGGGTCGATGGACGGATGCAGCACGAGAACATTAGAGCAAAGTGAATTTGGTGGAAGAAAAGTGTGTTTCAGAGCAGAGGAGAAGTGAAGGGGATCGGGGAAGACAGGCGGCGATTATGGGAGACATAAAAGCGAGTTGGAGACAAGAACGGAGCGGGAGACATCGTTTGCGATGTTGTACGGAGAGGTAGCCAGGTGTTGCTGAGTCTTTGCTCCTCAGAGCCGGACCCTCCAGCAGCATCCCCGCTGCGCGCGCCCGTGTGGCGAAGCTCCCGCTAGCCTCGCTCGTTACTCTCTTAATGGAAGAGAGACATCTGCTGCATCTCTGTTTCCCCCCTTTCTCCTCTGTTTTTCTGGCTTTCAATCACTCTTTCATGTCCTCCTTCCATCCTTCCCTTGAAATGAAGAAGCGGGGGAATGGCTGAGGAGATGCGGCATGAGTGCGAGCTGCCAAAGTGGAGGAGGAAAAAAAGGAACGATGACGATGCCAAGTGTCCAAGAGGGACACTGGTGAAGGGAGGGAGGAAAAGAGGGAGGGGAAGAGTGCCAGATCAGCCCCAGGCTGGGTAATAATCATACTAATGAGTGAGATCAACACAAGGTTTGAGTGCCACATGATATGACATATTCTGGCATGCTTCACAAAAAAAAAGAATTTTTATCTCAAACATTACATGCTTGCATATGTCTGCATCTTAACAATGTAATCAAACAACAACATTTTGAAGGGAAACAGAAATTCACCAATTCACTTAATGTTGACCTTTAGCGAAATGCATCCTGAATTTTAGGGCATGTCCAGAGAAGGCAGTTGAAACAAAGTACAATGATATATATGTATTGTAGTGGCTATCTTTAGATTCCTTTCTTTCTGATGAACGTTCTGACTGACTTACTTGGTAACCACTCGTGAAACAATCGTGTTGCTCCGCTGCCATCACTCATTTATTGTTTTCAGCATTTCAAAATAAGACATTTCACATCCTGTTTAAATCACATGACAACGGAAGTCTCAACATAACTTCAAAATAAGAGAAACAAATAAATCATAGCCACTCTTCAAACGTATTACTCTCAATTATATCATCTGCTTCCTTTTATCAAACTAATATTGATACATTATAGACACAGCTATTCAACAGAAAAACATACATATGTGTGTGTGTGTGTGTGTGTGTGTGTGTGTGTGTGTGTGTGTGTGTGTGTGTGTGTGTGTGTGTGTGTGTGTGTGTGTGTGTGTGCGTGGCGGCTGGTGATAAATTCCTTAGGTGGGGCTCTTCATTATTGCCCCCCCCCCATGAAACATTGAAAAGCTATTGAACAGACAGCACTTATTAAGACTCTTTTACCAACACACTTGTAAACAAATACAAGCAGAAGCTTCATTAATCCTTTTTAGAAAAGGAATGTGTTTTGGGGCTGGTTTACTGGAAATGACAGTTAGTCTGAGTTTAAGGAAAACAAAAGGTATATCCAGTGTATTTTCAAACAACGCATCAATTCCTTTCTCTTGAAAAGAACCTAAAAAAAAAGGAGAAAGGTGAACATGTCCTGCAACTATTCAGCCAAATTTCTTCTTTCAAACGGTAAATTAGAAGAGATGTGACAGAGTTAAAAATCAGACACTCACCGCTTGTTGTCTTCATATCAACATCTCGTAGAAACATGTGAGAACAAACAAAAACGGACTTTAAGCCAATCACCGAGCCACGGGTGATTTAAACAGCACCCCAAGTCTCGGACATAAAATGACGCTGATTGGTTTAATTTCATGTCAGTCACTCTGACGTTAATCAGCAATAGGTGAGATTGCTACTAAACCCTGCCTCCTCAAGAGAGAGAAATAAAAAAAATTAATATATATATATATATATATATATATATATATATATATATATATATATATATATATATTCTCCCTTGAAAAGTACAATAATATATATATATATATTTCATTGCAAAATCAAGACTTGGAAGTGATTTTGAGGATGTGAAGCGAGCAAATGGAAATGCAAAGTAAATATTGCATGTGTACCGGCTGCTAAGCTGCTTTACTTTCAGCTCTCAGGCTCCTCTCATGTGGAAGCAGCTTCCAGTTTCAGTTCAGGAATTTGACACAGTCTCAGCATTAAAGGTTAAGATTGAGACTCCATTCAAACAACAATTTCAAATGAAAAAGCAAAAGGTTTTTTTGCATTTTGGGCAGCGGTTTACAAGGACAACAGTGCTCATAGTCAGAGTGAAATGTAACGTTTTGAAAAAGGTGAAATTTTCAACAATGCTGCGATACGTGTATCCTCAAAGTCTGCTAGTTTAATGCTAACGCCTCTGTGAAAAGCTAGCGACATGCTAGCGGTTAGCATGGCTGTCGCAGAAACTACTTAAACAAATTAAACTGAGCAGCATTCATCTTGCTCAATAAAATAACAGACGGTAATTACAGTGAAGAAAATAAGTATTTGAACACCCTGTTATTTTGCAAGTTCTCCCACTTAGAAATCATGGAGGGGTCTGAAATTGTCATGGTAGGTGCATGTCCACTGTATGAGAGATAACCTAAAAAGAAAAATCCAGAAATCACAATCTATGATTTTTTAACAATTTATTCGTGTGATACAGCTGAAAATAAGTATTTGAACACCTGTCTATCAGCTAGAATTCTGACCCTCAAAGACCTGTTAGTCTGCCTTTAAATGTCCTCTTCCACTCCACTGTATTACCCTGAATCAGATGCACCTGTGTGAGGTCATTAGCTGCATAAAGACACCTGTCCACCCCATACAATCAGTAAGACCCAAACATTCAGCATGGCTAAGAGCAAAGAGCTGTCCAAAGACACCAGAGACAACATTGTGCAACTCCACAAGGCTGGAAAGGGCTACGGAGAAATTGCAAAGCAGCTTGGTGAAAAAAGGTCCACTGTTGGAGCAATCATTAGAAAATGGAAGAAGCTAAACATGACGGACAATCTCAATCGAAGTGGAGCCCCATGCAAGATATCACCTCGTGGGGTCTCAATGATGCTAAGAAAGGTAAGGAATCAGCCCAGGACTACACGGCAGGACTTGGTCAATGACCTGAAAAGAGCTGGTACCACTGTTTCCATGGTCACTGTTGGTAATACACTAAGACGTCATGGTTTGAAATCATGCATGGCACGGAAGGTTCCCCTGCTTATACCAGCACATGTTAAGGCCCGTCTTAAGTTTGCCAATGACCATTAGGATGATCCAGAGGAGTCATGGGAGAAAGTTTTGTGGTCAGATGAGACCAAGATTGACCTTTTTGGTCATAATTCCACTATGCGTGTTTGGAGGAAGAAGAATGATGCGTACCATCCCAAGAACACCATCCCTACTGTGAAGCATGGGGGTGGTAGCATCATGCTTTGGGGGTGTTTTTCTGCTCATGGGACAGGACGACTGTACTGTATTAAGGAGAGGATGACTGCAGCCATGTATTGTGAGATTTTGGCCAAAAACCTCCTTCCCTCAGTCAGATCATTGAAGATGAGTCGTGGCTGGATCTTCCAACATGACAATGACCCAAAGCAGACAGCCAGGAAAACCAAGGAGTGGCTTCGTAAGAAGCATATCAAGGTTCTGGAGTGGCCTAGCCAGTCTCCAGACCTAAATCCAATTGAAAATCTTTGGAGGGAGCTGAAAGTCCGTGTTACTCAGCGACAGCCCAGAAACCTGACTGATCTAGAGAAGATCTGTGTGGAGGAGTGGGCCAAAATCCCTCCTGCAGTCTGTGCAAACCTGGTGAAGAACTACAGGAAACGTTTGACCTCTGTAATTGCAAACAAAGGCTACTCTACCAAATATTAACGTTGGTGTTCAAACACTTATTTTCAGCTGTATCACACGAATAAATTGTTAAAAAATCATAGATAGTGATTTCTGGATTTTTCTTTTTAGGTTATCTCTCATACAGTGGACATGCACCTACCATGAAAATTGCAGACCCCTCCATGATTTCTAAGTGAGAGAACTTGCAAAAAAGCAGGGTGTTCAAATACTTATTTTCTTCACTGTACTTCAGTACTCACAGGCATATATTTTCCTGACTAGCGACAAGACAAACAATTTGAGAACAATGTGGCACTGGCGAAGGTCTGCGCGCTGCTGAGTGCCTGTTTTAGTTACTTAGGTTTGTGAAAACGTAGACATTTTCATCACTTATACTCTGCACCACAGCAAAGAAAAACTAGTTTATATTCAAAAGTTATCATGTCACTAGTTTACCGGTCTGGCTCACTCAACATGCGGTTGGGCTGAATGCGCCTCAGTGAGTTTAGAAGCATGTTGAAGATGTATACCGGGCAGTTTTCCTCTCTAACTATTTTCACCTCCACAAAAAAAATGCCCGTTATCGACGATGCCGCTTCCACCTCTTGGATGGAAATTAATTGAATTTCCATCTGGCCGACACCGGCTGAAATCTGACGGATCCCATTCCATTCTCATCGTTGTGGACACCGCGAGTGCGTCGCGGAGGAGATTACATGCTAATGCCGACTGTAAACTGATGGGGAGCCGCTGCAGATGGTGGCCCTTCTCCAAATCTCCACCTGAACGGAAAGAATATGGATGGGAAAAGGAAGGAAGAACGGAGAGAAAGAAGACGAAGAAAACAACCTGCATGAGTAAATGACAGGATGGAGAGACGGGGGTAAAGATGGAGGTTCCAGCGAACAGGTGCCGGATGGACAGATATGGGATGGAGAGTCACCCTCCCTCTCTCGCTCATCATGAGCGAGAGAGGGAGGGTGACTCTTTAAGTAAAGGAGAGACGGGAGGATAGAGAAAACAGGGGGAACCTGAAGAGAAAGATAAAACTGAGAATAGAAATGAGGGGGCTGACAGACACAGAGAAGAGAGAGAAAGAACACGGAGGGAAAAAAAAAACATGGAGAATCTTCTGCGTTACACATGTACAGTTTATATAATGATGTTATTTGCTCCTGAGTGCAGCATGAATATTCATGCGGATGTATATTTAGCCACATCAATCAGTGCCTGAATCACTTTCACGGAGAAAAACAGCACGTTTTCTTTCTCCTGGATGGAGTTTGAGAAGGAAATATCCAATTACTGAAATCACTAATTTGATAGAGTACTTAGCAAATCTCAAGCATCTTTGTAAATACCTCCAAAAAAATAAAAATAAAAATAAAAGATTCCTCATTGAGATCGGCCTAATCATGGCCTCTGGCCCGTTTAAACATCATCATAATCAGTTCAGAGCCTTGCCGTTGCATTAAAACTGTTTACTTTTAGTTTTTTCTCAACTGATTTCTTCAAAAGAGTTGCATGTTAGATGGTTTCATCTGTCTTCTCTGGCCATGAACTAAAATTCAGGATGCATTTTGTGAAAGGTCAACGTCTTGCTGGAGAAATTCTTTTTTTTTTTTCTTCGTTTAGTCGATTGAACTTGATACGCCATCAGAGGAGAGAACATTGAACGGTTTCTCTAATATTCTGCAAACCATCATAGTTGATATTTAATTTTCAGAATCCTTGAATTTGTCTGTACAGAGCAGAAGAAATACGATGAGTCTGGCATTTACAGCGCAGCCAGCGCTCAGATTTCAGCTTTTTAGACACAAGAGAAGAGGAAAGTTTAATCAGACAGACTTTTGCTGGGCTTCAGATTATGAGTCTTAGTGGTCTTCTCTTTCATTTGGTGCTCTCTTTCCCCGACATGTGGCATTTTATCAGGGTGGAATAATTTCCCTAAACACTTGGCTTGTATATTCTCTTGTTGACTGACTTCAGATTTACTGAGCTCTGAGTCCAATGAAGTCAACAGATGAAAGACGAACCTGCTTCTCACAAAAAAACTGTTTTTAATAGTCTTTCAATATCAGATTTCTCTTGCAGTTGCAAAAGCAGGAAGATAAAGATACAGAAGATAAAGAGGCTCTATAATCTTGATGTTGGAGGAGGAAGGTGCTCTATAATCTGGATGTTAGTGGGAGGAAGATGCTCTATAATCTGGATGTTTGGGGAGGAAGATGCTGTATAATCTGGATGTTCGGGGAGGAAGATGGTCTATAATCTGGATTTTAGAGGAGGAAGATGCTCTATAATCTGGATGTTAATGGGATGATGCGGTTTAATCTGGATGTTAGAGGAGGAAGATGCTCTATAATCTCAATGTTAGTGGGAGGATGCGGTTTAATCTGGATGTTAGAGGAGGAAGATGCTCTATAATCTGGATGTTAGTGGGAGGAAGATGCTCTATAATCTGGATGTTCGAGGAGGAAGATGCCCTAAAATCGAGATGTTTGGTTGTTAAATTGGACACTCTATCTTATTAAAAAAATACATCAGAAAAGTTTTGTTGTCCAACCTGCGGCGGGGAATCACGATTTCCGACCACCACTTGCTCAGTTGCGAGGGGGCTGATGAAGTGATCCGACACGCTTGAAGCAGCAATAATCAGGACACTGGAGGTCAATGAAGCCCACTGCTGCTTCTGAAAGCTGCGAATACGATCATGTCCAGAAAAACACTCACACACACCTGCTGCTGTGTATTCCGCTGATGAGGCAGTTTGTGTGTGTGTGTGTGTGTGTGTGTGTGTGTGTGTGTGTATATACACTTGGCAAAGTGGGCGTGCGGGATACAATATCGACAAAAGAAATGAGGAGAGATTGCGTCTGGCCACGCGGATGGCTACAACGATATAAAGGCAAAGACGAGTGGTGTGACAAACAGAAGAAAAAAAAAGGATAACGAAATGACGGAGGAGATGGTGAGACACAGCGATAGATAGATAGAGAGATAGAGGGAGAGAGAGAGCTATCATTAGTCATTGTCTACAACTAATGACATGCATATCTCGTCGGGTGCGCTGAGATTAATTAGATAAATCAAATCAAGATCCCACAATAGGCTGGGATGTAAAGGTCAGAGCTTGAGCCCGCTCTATCAAATTACCATCTAAGCAGAATTAACCTTCATGAGTTTAACATGAAGCAGGAACTCAGGTCACCTGTGCACGCAAACACCGAGCATCAGAACAGAACAAGACTAATCTGTGAAAAATATTGCTTGAAGGACCTTTAAAAAGGAGGTACAGCTCATTCTGAATACTGTCAAACTGGGACATTCCTGCTGGGTAAGTGGTAAGTTTTTGCTGAACTTCACAGGAAACATCTGTTATAATTCATTCTAGCAGTCAATGTTAAATAAACCTCCCTGCGTAGCCTTTGTTGTTGTTGTTGTTTAAATAATCCCAACTTCATTTTAGCAGGGTTTTTTTTGTGCCCGTTCCAAACGTTATCAGAAAGTTCTTCAGTGGCTCCGAGCATGCTTGTCGTGCAAACAGACCCACAAACAAAACCAAAGTTTCTCGTTTTGTCTTGGAAAAGTCTTTCAGTCTCTTTGTCTTTGTCCTATGATGTACTCAAATCGGTATTTACAGACGATATTGCCTGTTTCTGCCACTATGATGTATTCTTCGTGGACGTCATCATTCTTTACCTTCGCCAACAACCGTTGTGGCGAAGGTTTTGTTTTTGTCTCCGTGTATTTTGTTTATTGGCTTGTTTGCATGTATGTTTTCAACTTTTTGCAAAAACTTGCATGAAATTTTCAGGGATTATACGTCTTTATCCAAGGATGGTTTGGTAAAATGTTGAGAATAATTGGGTCAAAGGTCAAGGTCAAGGTTCCGAAAAGGTCAAAAAGGTATTTTTGTCATAAGAGGATTAGTTTTAATCGAATTGATGTCAAACCAATGCCAAAATGTTCCGTTTTAATTCCCTATCTTCTGACATGGCACATGTTACAGTGACGTCTTTACCTTGGTCGGCGGTCGGGGTCAAAGGTCAGGGGGAGGGTCACACGGAAATTTAAAAATGTGTGTACGTCTGTGTCAAACGGTGATAATATGAGGAAAGTCAAACGTCCATGACAAATGATGGTGGGAGTGGTGTGGAGGAGCAAATCACCTGGTAATCCATTGGTGACAAATGTGGCGTTGGCAAAGGTATGCCACTACCAAGTGCCTGTTCTAGTTTAGTTCTTCATTTACATCATTATTAATACTGATTATCTTTACTGATCAAGAATATAGTAAATTTACCAAAGTGGTCATGTTGCTCTTTTATTTATTGCAGATGTTTTTTTTGCTGCCAGCATGACATGAATGCTGGAAGCATTCTGCACTCATTGTTTTTGGGAATGGAAGCATGAGGACACACTTTCTCTTTTTTTCCCCCCCAAATCTCAGGTTGTATAACAAAGAAAAACACTCTTTTTTTCTTTTGATGTCACAACTTGTTCAGAGTTTTGGGAGAAAAGGTCATTGCTCACTTTGTTTACTTGTTAAAGCTCCAGATTTGTGACAATGTCCTGGATCGGTCTCATTAGAGGTCTCTTGCTGAGGGATATACTTTCCATCCTTTCTCTTTTCTCTGGATGTATTAAAACGGCACAGGCCACCAAACACTGACCCTGGGGTCCTGTTTTCTTGGGTTGTGGTCTATCAAAGCCGGTTGTAGCTGCTTTGCACTCGATATGTGGAGCTTAGTTAAAAAAAAAAAATCCTTGTAAATTGTGGTCGTTACGAAGCAAAACTTTCAGATCCTTGTTCGTGAGCCTTTAATCTCAGATATTTGAGCTTTGAGCGCTAACAGCTGACACACATGTTGTGTAATGCTAAAAAATCTCCAGAAAGGAAGGAAAGCACATGTTCATATAAAATATTACAGATGGAAGAGCCGTCAGTCCGGCGATGGCGTGTATGTGATACGCAGGTCACACCCGTCAACCACTAGCATGAGTCAGCTATTTTTGTATACCCTCTTAAATATGTGCAAGGATCCGTAACAGTGTTTTTTGAGGGAGCTTCCTCTTTGCCATTGGTTACAATCACTGACTTATGGATACCTACGATTGTTGAGTGCCTGAGACGTTTTTAATAGCTGACATTTTAATACCAGAGACTTTGGACACGTGAGACTATAGGAAACCTAAAATGTTGCTGTGGAAACGTTGTCATGTAAACGGTGCCTGAACGGTTAATGAAATACTTTCGCATCAATTCTGGCAGTCATTTCGTAAATGTCATTGCTAAAGTACATGAAAAATTTGCATTACAATGTCCAGTCAAAAACTTGTTTAATTCCATGTTGTGCTGTTATCATGGAGAAACAGGACCATGCACACATCAGCTACGTCAGTACATAATCAATTAAATTATCAGTATGTCCACTTCCACTTCCCAGTCCTCAGTGTTTTGTTTTCCCATTTTTCAAGCTTGTGCAGGGACACAGTGTGAAAATATGAAGTGTTTCCTCCCACCTCATCCATTAAAGGGAAGTAATTGTTATTAAGTGTTGTTTCCTTTGCTTTGAGGTTGACAGTAATTTGCCTTGTATCACTTCCAGCATGCAGGAAGGGTGAATACAGGAGGAGGAGACCCACCTCGAAAAAAAAAAAACTACAGTCCAGCTTCAGTGCTGAAGCCTCAGGCCACGGTTATACATCTTTTGTTGGCCCACCACTGAATCCAGTGAAGCTTCCACCCATTACCAGGTCCATTAGAGCAGCCCGGCCAGGCTTGGTTTCTCTTTAACATGTGTGAATGTGATTTTCTCTCAGCACCCATGACTCTCATGGGATACTTCAGAAGGTACTTTCCCCGTAGTTTTACCCGCATATTAACTCTGAGGTTTTCCTTATTACAGAGCATATAGTGATCCCTGCTGGGAGAACAGAGACACTGATGGGGTTTTTTTTAGCCTTAAATGAAGAAAAAAGGATGGAACCGTTTCAGTTTTAAAAGCTCATTCAAGACATCAAGTCATTAACCAATCATTCTGTCTCTCACAATAAATCATGACTTCGCTTTCTCCCCCTCTGTCTATATCAGAAATGTCTGCTGGGAAGGTGATGAGGAGGAGGATGAAGAGGAGAGAGACACGGTACACTAAATGGAAAAAAGAAGCCGAGTGTGAATGAGCGAGGCGGAGTAATAAAGTTTGGGAGAAGCCGGCCGGCCACATCTCCCACCTCAACAGTCACGCTCACCTCCATAACCAGGTTACTGTGTGTGTGTGTGTGTGTGTGTGTGTGTGTGTGTGTGTGTGTGTGTGTGTGTGTGTGTGTGTGTGTGTGTGTGTGTGTGTGTGTGTGTGTGTGTGTGTGTGTGTGTGTGTGTGTGTGTGTGTGTGTGTTGTGGCTCAATTACCTGCAGTGTAGTGTGAAGTGTCTGTCTGCTTCAGGTGAATAATGAAACTACACACACACATAAATCCACACTAACATAGTTATGAAATATAGAATACTGCAATGTGTGTGTGTGCGTGTGTGTGTGTGTGTGTGTGTGTGTGTGTGTGTGTGTGTGTGTGTGTGTGTGTGTGTGTGTGTGTGTGTGTGTGTGCGTGTGTGTGTGTGTGCGTGTGTGTGTGTGTGTGTGTATGTGTGCGTGTGTGCATGTGTGTGTGTGTCCACTGTAATAAAACACATGATAATGAGATTTCTACATCGTCATGAGGAAGACGACGTGCAGCAGTCCATCTTGTTGGATTTGTTAGAAACACATTCCTCAATAAATAAGCAAAGATTATTCATTTCTTTTCATCCCACACATCTTTCATGGACGTGATCAAGTTTTTGGTTTGAAGTACTCAAGAGGGGGTGAGACAATCTCAGCGCAACATGGCCGAGAGGGCCGACAGGCTGGTGACGTGTACTGAAGAGATTTTTTGTCCCCATAGGAGATGAAGAAAATATACAATAAAAAACCTGGCAAACAGTAGAGGAAGGAAGAAGCAAGAAGAAAAACCTCAACTCTTCTACTGAACTTGCGTCTTCGTGGGTTTGTACATTTCCTCTTAAAATTTGAAAGGATGCAAGTTAATGTGAACGTGATCTCAGCGAAATCTTATTCAGGCGACATAAACTTTGCTTTTCCTGACGAAAATGCTGGTGCGAATGCTGAAGCTGAAAGAAACTGAACTTTAAGGCAGAAGAAGCTGCAGAGGAAGTTAAATAGACTGGTGGTTTGAGGGTTTACAGTTACTCGACCAGACAAAATCTTTAAAATCTACTTCCCATAAAAGGAATCACTTCTGCACAGAGAATGAACCAAAACTCCAAAACCAGACCGTCATCCCTCATTTTCACTGGTTTCAAAAATGCAAGTTTCCTAAATGTTACAGCCGACAAGCTGTATGGCTTCTGTGTGTGTGTGTGTGTGTGTGTGTGTGTGTGTGTGTGTGTGTGTGTGTGTGTGTGTGTGTGCGTGTGCGTGTGCGTGTGCGTGTGTGTGTGTGTGTGCGTGACGTTTGATAGGAGGGACCCTCACCAACTTCCTCCTCCTGTCCTGATGTGGAGCACTCTGATTGGAGGATGAGGGCTGATTGGCTCAGCTCCGCCCACCAGCTGAGGCCATTCAAACAGCTCCAGCTGAGTCCTCATGGCGGCTGAGGTGGGAAGTGTCCGCTCAGTCTGCCTCAAGAAACCTTGGCGTGTGTTTGAACTAGTTTGTGTGATCTTTTGAACGCTGTCCCACTCCAATCTTTGTGTTGTCTCAAACTTTGGTGAACAGCCTTCTGGAGAAGAAGCTGCCATTTTGTTATATTAAACCTATCATTGTATAGTCAGACATCGGGTATCGTTTTTCCAGTGCGAATCAAGATCCTGCGAGATCCAGCGTAGAAATGTGATCTCGCCTCGGGAACCTTCTGGCATCTCCATACAGTAAGACGTCAACAAAGCCATGGTTGTTTCACAGGAAGTGTTTGTCTGCATGTATTGATGAATTACCTTCAGAAAGGTTTTGACAACCACTTAGAGATAAACGTCAACAACGTAAACTGGCTTCTAAATGTATCATTATTCCCATGTGGATTCTGGTGGAGGAACTTTAAAGAACTGGTAGTTTAAAAGAGGCTAAAGGACTAGTAATGCCAGAAAAGTTAAAAAATAAATAAATAAATAAAATTCCCCAACAGTTTATATGGTAGAAAAATGTAGAAAAGCTTTTGTACATTTTTTAAAAGGTTTAACATAGCAGGAATGTCCTTTAAAAAAAGCTGCACCTTTTGGTATTTGAATGTTTTAAATATGTTAACTTTATAAAAAAAACCACACATCCACACAACTATGGAGTCATTTAAAAAAAGATGCACTAGAAATAATTTCACAGGGAAGAATCTTTACACGATTACAACGTTGTTTTCAGCGTTTCTGCCATTTCCATGGAAACGGACATCATTTTCAAAACGTTGCCGTGTCAGCGTGGAATTCCCAGAGTGTAAATTGGTGTCCGAATATTTGTACAGTGGAAAACTTGTGTCGCTCAATTTATATTCTGCATTTCAGGAAGAGTTCTTTTGGAATCTCTTCCCAACATCAATACGGATCATCACAGATGGAGACGATTGTTGTATCGGGTTCCGAATTTTATGAGACTATTGTTTAGCATTAACTTCAAAATAGCAAAGAGAACAGTGGTGAACAAAAGTCTCAAAACAGCGGCAGGAAGAACCAGAGAACGTGAAACCGGATTCCAGTGGGAGTGAAGACGACGCCTCGTCTTTTCTAACAGAACCAATTGAAGCCGTCCCCTCAGCCTCCACGAGTCGCACCATTCCGAACCTTTCATCACTTTTCATTTCAAACCGAAGCATTTCAACCGTTGCTGTTCCACTCCTGGTTTGTTTCTGAAACCCTCTGGCATCAGTGAACAAGAGCCAGAAGATTGGAATGACGTCCGGCAATTTCTATTTGTGTCTTTGGGCAATATGGCATTGGATGAGCACGTTGGAGGAAATAGTCCTCTGTGGCAGCTTGGAAGTTTTCTGGTAGGACCATAATTAAATGTCATCAAATAAACCAAACAAGAGGGAAAATCTGGAAAAAAAGAAAATGAAAAAGCCTGTGAAAATACACGACAACGTTTGAGACTGAAAACAGTTAGAATGGACAACAGGTTTGCTCCAGTAGTTCAACAAGAGTAATTGATTCCATGAGTAGCATCTGTGCATAGTTTGCATTACACACTTCTGTGTGTCCACATTTTTTAGTCACTGAAGTGATTTCTTTTTTTCTTTTTTTTTTCCTCTCAGATGTGATTGTAATTCACGTTGCTCAGAGTGCAGCTCATTTTCACTCAGTTCCTGAAATTACTTGGCAGGATGATTTGTTGAGCATCTTAGAGAAGTTGCCACAGTTCTTCCGCGCGTTCAGTCTGTCTCAGCATCTTCTGTCTCTCCGTGTAATCCCACACCGACTCCACTGTGCTGAGATGGGGGGGCTCTGTGGGGATCAGACCATCTGTTGCTGGACTCTTTGTTCTTCTCCTGGCTGCGACTCCGCCTCGTGCAACCCGGATGATTTCCACACTGATCACAGAGCTGAAGACTTTCCGGGCTCAGTAATAGAAAATGATGTGAACATAGCACTACATAATACATGCCAAGTAAGATTAAAAATCTGTTTTGCTGTAAACATTAACAACGGGAGAGCACAGACATTCTAGTGGACAGACCACCGAGTTGGATTGTTATTACGGTGACTGTCAAAGTAAAACTACCAAGTCCCAGGGGAATATGGACTGAGAGTCGTGACATGACGGAGGAAACATTGTTCTTATTCTTTACTTTTATTACTATCCGAGGAGGCTGTTTAATTGTGCAAATGGTGAAGGCATCCTCCGGTCTTTACCCGACTTGAACCATTTACGTAAGTATTAAATGTGCAGCTTGTTCAGGACATCCCTGCTAAAAACTGTAAAAAAATGCCCCGTACAAAACGGATGGGAGAGAATTCTAGTTGCCCAGCAACTGCGCATGTGCAGGAGAACTATTTACCAAGACTACCCATCTCAGCAGAGCTAGCGTCGGAGGGTTTAGAGAGCGTTTGGCTTTTAGCAGCTCCAAGCACCCAAAACGCAAAACAAAATTCCCCTTTTCACTTGAAAATACCTCGGATTGTGTTTCTATTTACATTTTACATAACGACCCAACTTTTTTGAGTTTGGGCTTATATGACGTGAATTATTGTGCCTCTTTAGTTTTCACTGTTTCGACAGCTTTTGATGGATTTTCCCATCGTGCATTGCAGCATTGCGCTTGGTGAACTCTCGTGACCATCATCTTTTCAAAGCCGGCCAGTAATGATAACAGCCGTGGACTTATTGTGGGGTGGAATTGCTAATAGCTCATTTGGCTTCTGGTTAATGAGGCCAGTTGAAGTCAATGAGGGTACTGGGGTGGTGTAATTGTCTTGATTTATCTGCAGGGAGAGCCAAAGTGTCAGACTTTGAAATAATCTGATCTCCAGCGTGTGTGTGTGTGTGTGTGTGTGTGTGTGTGTGTGTGTGTGTGTGTGTGTGTGTGTGTGTGTGTGTGTGTGTGTGTGTGTGTGTGTGTGTGTGTGTGTTGTGGAGGGGTGTGGTTCTCCAAACAACACACTTGCTTGAAATCAAAACTTCCTCCCCTCTCTGTCTTCACAATCGTTTCAATTTTCAGCACCGTCTAAAACTAAATACAAAACGTCTACTGATTATAATGAACGACGTCGGATAGGTCAGTGAGCGCTCTCTGTTCTCGTGCTCCTAACACACACTAGACCAAAAAAAGACGTTGATAGTGTCAGCTTTAGAAGCATGTATGTCGTTGTTTTAGAGAGGCGACACTGGAACAATGACCAGCATGGTGACGACCATCTCTTCCTGACTGAGAAGACTCCTCCTTCAACCAGGACAGTCCACACCTACTCACATCAAGACAAGCATGCATTTCCCTCATGGACTCTTTTGTGGTAAAGCACAAGCCTACCTCAGAGACTTTTTTTTAAGCTTTATGAACACCACAGGGCCATTTTATGAGGTAAAACTGTCTCGGTAAGAGTTTTTCCCCAAAATGTGACCATTGATTGAAGTTCTTACTGTGGTATAGTTCCATAGCCAGCAGATATTACATTGCAGTACATCTGTATTCTGTAGGTATAAATGTGTTTTATAGGACACTTGTGTACATCACAGGGCTATCTTAAGTTGGAAAAACACCAGCCGACCTTCTCCCAAATGATGCACATGTTCAGCAAGTTCTTACTGGTGTGTATTTTCACAGTGGTATTAATCCACATCTTCAAAATCTTGTAAAAGTGTGTTTCACAAACGTTATTGATGCAAAGTTTCAGAATGTTGTGAGTGATGCATCTTTGCACACGGCAGTAGCACTAAATTTAGAGACCGTAAACACTTTAAACTTTGTTATGTTTGTTTGTGTTAGTTCATCTTTCTTTACTTATGTACCCACATGTCCGTAATAAACTGGAAAAAAATGAAATAAAGTAAAATGAGACATTTCCACATCGTACATAGAAACCCTGCCTGACGTAAAGCCGAAACGTGCCGGCCTCCATTGTACAGTGGCGATGTCTGGCTGACGGCAAGCCTGAGTACGCCTTGAGTAAGACAGTGGAAGTAATTCTTTTGCCTGCCTCAAGGAGCACAGATTACTATCCGAGGCGGCCGATTAATTGTATGATTGCATATTCCTGCACCGTTGGGAGCACGGACACAAAAAGCACATCAGAACGTGCGAAACGTTCAGGAATAGATTGCAGTGACTTTTAACGATTCGGAAAAACGTTTCTGAAAAAAATTGCAAAAACCTGCAGAAGAAATCTGCGTGTGTTGCCATGGAGAATCTGGAATTTCCTAGTAAAATATTTCTATTCCATTCTAAGCTGTGGAAAGTCCGAGCACTGTTTCATTGAACTTTGGGCAGCTTTAATGAGCCTGACGCTGAAGCCTGAAACACGAGATCAGTATGAGATATCACCAAGATTACTTAGAATAGAATAGAAGTTTATTTATGCAGATATGACTGATGACAAACATTTCTTTATTCACCTTGTTCTAATAGCTTTTCTACATTGTTTTTTCTCTAAATACAACATATCCACAATAAAGATTCATGGATGTAGTGAAGGGAGACGTAGAAGAGGAGGAGAGCTTCAAGATTAGGGCTGCAACCAAACGTTATTGGAATTATATAGTAATCTCCGTACAGATGTTTGGAAAATATATTTAAAAAATGTCCAAGGTGAGTTTTTTGTTTTGTCCGTCCAATACCCAAACATTCAGTTAATGTGATATAAAACAAACAAAAATACATGCAGGAAATAAATTTTTTCATGAGAAACCGAAGCTGCTGCTGCTTTTTTTTTAATTTTTTTTTTGTCAAACAAACAACTCTACAACATGTTGCAGCTATAATATCCAAAGTTGCAACAAGCACTGAAATGTACCTTCAATCATGTTAAGAACCATCTCCCTCCTCTGCCTCACGATGGTCGGTTCCTCTTCTACTATAATTGTAAGTGAAGACGGCCTTGAAGGCTGCTTTTGACAGAGGATCCTGCACGTTGGTGAACAAAAGGCAGGAAGGCAATCCAGTTGTCCATGACCAGGTCCCACAGCTTTTTGTTTTTTTCAAAACACAGATGTGTGTACGTGGTCATGTCATGACGTGAGGTGAACTGACGTCACAGCCAACCACACCAAGCATGACTGTAGGAAATAACAGGATGAACTGTTGACACAGCGTACGATGGGATCATAACCTGGACAACACCGCACCCGACGATCAAAATTTCAATGTGGTGGTGCCAATATGATCAGATTTAAGTGTTAATATGGTGCAAATTTAATTGGGTTGGCATTTAATCAGATTAATTTTGATCCATGTAACCACATGCTCATGTCAAATAATTTTACCTTCATTGAATCAGTTTTTTAATCATGATTCACAAGGGTTTGCCAATTGCGGCGGCCATGACCAGGAAAGAAAAAGAGAAAGCCCAAGCAAGTACACTTGCCTCAAGGTTGACAAAACAAATGTATCCCCAGCTGGCAGCTTCTCTTTTTCTACTTGGATTTTGTGAAACAATCATTATTATATTTGATCAATTTCATGTTGCCTTGGTAACCTCTGTCATTTCTCAGTGACTCCAAACTTTGTTAGCTTTCCGCGGAGATAAATTATTGTGTAAATGTTTTTAGTATATAATGTGAATTACGAGACGCAAATTAAGTTCATATTTCCCAAATTTAAGTTACCAAGCTATTAACGTAAGAAAGTAAGGACAGTGTTTTGTAGTAGTTCCAACTGCAAAGCTTATTCCACGTGTTTACCTGAGGAAGATGTGGTGCTTCACTACATATGCATGGACTTTTGGCATGTCTTCCACTGTAGCATCAAATATGCCAGGGACGCCACACTCAGCAAGTGTTGCTGTAGTGCAGCCTGGTTCTCTGAAGACTCGCACTGCTGGATCTTGGTCAGAAATCTGAGCGAACAATGGAGCTTTCTCTGTTGAGGCTTTTGATAAATCAAATGTCAATTCATGTTTTTGTCAACTCCGACCAGAAGTAATAAATTGGTTGTTTGTTCAAGATCCCAATAAATATTTACATGATTATTAAGTAGTTGTTTGAGTTTTCTTTGCACATCTGGATCAGGCAACAGATGCCAGTCAAACTGCTCCAGGTGCAGCTCCTGGCCACACATCAGCTGATTCAGGGCTTTGATAGCTGGACCTCCGTATCCAATGAGTTTGCCACCATAGAAGTATTTGCACTGGTCTCGTGCTGCTTGGTCATATGAGAGGTCTGGAGTTCTATCATCAAGAGTGTAGAACAAAACAGGAAAGACTACTCGTATTACTGTGGTGTTTACCTGAAAAAATTCTAGTTGTCAAACTTTTCATAAATGACTTGTGGTTTTCAGAAAAACTCTCATTGTGGTCCCCCCCCCCCCCCCCCCCCATATCATCTGCATCTTCCCCGACACACTCAGTGTGCGGCAAATGAGTCCAGGAAAATGAGACTCTGGAGACAGCCTTAATGGCACTGTCCTTTTTCCTCCTGACGCAAATGACGGATATCTGGTCTTCAGAAATGTGTTCCTCTTTAAAAGTCCTTAGAATCGTGGAAATATCCAGTCCTTCCTAAAGGATAGAAAATCTATAAAGAACATCATTAAATGTCCAGTATTCAATTAATTCCACGGGCCTGCAACATTTGAGACTGAAAGAGATGTTATTGTCACGTTCCACCAAATTACATTTTCAGCTGTTTTTGGACCCGATTACAGGGATTGGAAACTTTTAGACAATTTTTAAATTTGAGCTTTATAAACCACAACTCGGCTCACTTTCTGTATTTTTTATGAACGTTGTTTTGAAATTCTTGTCTAATTTATGGTGGTTTTAGCTATTTTTCTCATTTTAATTACCCTTTAAAGCTCTTTATAGCCAAGTTAAAGGAGTCATATCACACAACTTTTCAACACTTTCACATGCTTCCTATTGGTCCAAAAACATTGTATTCAAAGTTTTTTGCCCCAAATCCAGCTTGTCCTTGATTTTCAGCCTTTTGAATATTCGATCATTGGAGCCACATCCAGTGGCGTTTACACTGCAGCAGCGGACACAGAGACAACGATGTAGTGAGTATGCCGGGCCACTGGAGGGTGCTGTTGCTTGATTTTGTAATGAAACTACACAGACGTGTGTGCAGAGAACAAAACACTATAAACGTGAAGAAAATGAAGAGCGCCCGACATCAGCATGGACTGATGACGCATCGGATGCTATCAGGGTGAGTCTCAACTATTAAACTACTGATCTGGATGATAAAACTAGAATATGGACCGCGGGTCATCCCACTACGTGGCCGCCATGTTTATTTACAACTGAATGAGCAGGAGGGAGGGGGAGAGATGTGCATGCGCAGTAACAGGCTCTGTAGCCTCCATCAGTCTCTGCAGGAGGGATTTGCGCCGTGAAAGAATCTTTCCACTTTGGGAGCCGGATTAAAAACTTTGCGGATACAGTGCATCACCAAACTGGTGCCGTGTAAACGGACCCCCCCAAAAGTGAAGAAAGTTTTGCGGATACACTCGAATTCGTTGTCGTGTAAACGGGGCCTCAGAATCTGCTGGGTTTCAGCGAGCTGGACTGGCTCCGCCCCACATGCCCATCTTGGGAAGAGGAGGAAGTGCTTTCTCTCCTTAGCCATGCGCCATTCTTTACATTCTATCTGTTGCGACATTACGGAGAAATGCCGTTCAACCAAACCAGTTTGAATTAGAATGTTAGTCAGAAAGCGAAGCTCCCGAAGAAGTTCTGACTCTGCTGCTACAGCAGGACGTTTCAGAAGGTTAGTAAAACATATTGTGTGTCTGGATATGTTAATTAGCTGCACTGAATATTTGATTTACAAAGAAATGTTCTGTTTTAACAGCAAATAAATTACTATTCAAACCAGCCTGAGTGACTATGCACTTATCTAACTATGTGCATGCCACACTGAGATCGAATAATTTAATTATCCTCTGCTAATGATCATAATTAGTAGTGGACAGGAGAATATCCTGAGCCACCATTGAATCATAGAAAGAAATAAAAAGATCACCTCACAATTATCAAGCCTATACGCACACCTCTGACTCTGCAAAGCCTCCATTTGATCTGCAGTCTCTATCAGCACAACTTTGCAGACATGAACAATACCTCACAATAAACAAAAAGAAAAACTGGCCTCCGCTGTTGCAAACTAACCAGCCTGGTGCTTCGAAGAGTAATATAAAAGCATAGAAATCTGAATATTTTACTCGCAGTCCCACATTTGCTGTCGAGTCACGGAGAGTTGGTACGATCCACGCTTTATTAGAAGTTCTGCAGCGAATCCAGCGTTGTTCTGGCCGACGTTATGAAAACACTCCTCCATATAGTGCTGAGAGCAACATACAGAACTTTGGGAAGTCTTGTTGGTGGATTCCCATTAAAAATAAAATGAATCCACTGGGTCCTCACAGGCTCAGATGACGGCAGTAAAAATCGACTCCTCTGACACAATTTATAACGATGCTTCTATCGTGTTTTGCTGGTGTCTCTGCCATGTTTGTTTACTTGCACCGGTAGCAAGGTGAGAAAAATAAAACGGAGCGCACGCTGAGCGGCCTGATTGTGGGCGGGTCAAAGGGAGGGTCGACCTGGATTGGGGTTGGCTAAAAAAAAACCCTGGTGACACAAACACAGGGTTTCTGATTCGCTCATTGGAGCACAGAAAATTAAGCAAGCCAGGCAAAGACGACAGACTTTCTTCACTTCTGGAGTGTCATTCTGACGTATGGGGACGCATATTACTGCTGGAAAACCATTAGAAAGTGAATTTTGCATGATATGTCATGAAATTTGAAAATCTTGTTAAAAATAACTGGTGTGTAGATAAGCTAAAATGCTTCTTTACATGTAATTTTCAGAAAGTTTCAAGGAACCACTGCAGGGGGGTTAATTAGCCACGTGGCTCCAGAGCTGCAGGTTGCAGGCCTACGATTTAAAGTTTGTGAATTGCATCGTCATGAAAAACTCTTGGCAAAAATATTCTCCCAGTAATCTTCGGTGAAACAAAAAAAGAAAAGCTACCAATAGAGCAGCAACACTCAAAGAGCCATTTGGGCCTGCTTGAGACTGAACACAACACACTGGGCGCCGCACCTCTACACAGTAATTCAAATATGGAAGTACTAATGAACAGCATATGATATGGAGTGATTTAGATAGACAGAAATCCTG
This sequence comes from Lipophrys pholis, assembly GCF_963383615.2. Lineage (NCBI taxonomy): Eukaryota > Metazoa > Chordata > Actinopteri > Blenniiformes > Blenniidae > Lipophrys > Lipophrys pholis. The sequence goes on along the minus strand of NC_137627.1, from coordinate 24,403,197 downwards.
AAAGAAAAGTACATTTTCAAGTTAAAAGTTGTTGAATTTTAGCTGTCATTTCCTCTTTTTGCTCGCCTTCAAACAATGTGTCCGTCACTTCAGTCATGCATTCTTTCATTATTTCTGCGTCTGTGAATGGCTTCTTGTGCTTACCCCAAATCCACGCCACTCCAAGTGAGCACTCTGTTGCTTTCTGTTGTTGTGTCATAGATGTGACAAGAATACTGCTTGCAGCTTGATTTGATGATTTCAGTGCATTTCTTTTTGTTGTTCTCGCCTCTGAGTTTTAAAGGAAATGTTTCTTCGAAATGTCCATGCTTCGTCTCATAATGTCGTTTCAAATTGGAAATCTTTATCACAGCTATGCTCTCCTGGCATATTAAACACACATGGGTCTTGGTTGCGTGGAAAATTAAAGCTGATTTTTCTTTCCATTCTTCTTTGAATCGCCGATTTTCATGGTCCACTTTTCCTTTCACATTTAACTTGGAACACGCCATTTTCGTCCAATCTAGACCTCTACAGCCGGCAAAATGTCAAAATGTTGACTGCTCCCAAAACACAAATGAAAGTTAAAAAAATGCACGCTCAGCACTGACCCAGTCATAAGCAGTCTGTTTATCATTGGCATGAAGAGAAGTCCCGGTATACAGGTGCGGACAAATTTGGCGCAGCGATCCAGACGCAGCATACCCAACCAAAAGACGTGTGAAGGAAGTTCGGGGGCCAAAAATAGGCGGCTGGTGGCCCGGATGTGGCCCGGGGGCCGCCTATTGAGGGGGCACTGCTTTAGACCATGTTGGTGGAGTCTTCTCCTCTTCTCCCGACTTTCCACTCTTGATAAAGCTTCATGGAGTTAATGAGGCCTTCAGAGCAGCAGGAGAAGCAGCAAGGCAGAGCTGTGATCCTGGTAGAAAGAGGATGAAGATGGTTGGAGTAATTTTTAACTTCACACACAGAACAGTGACACCAGTAGAGTCCGGTCCACTTTCTTGTGTGTGCGTGTGTTTGTGTGTGTGTGTGTGTGTGTGTGTGTGTGTGTGTGTGTGTGTGTGTGTGTGTGTGTGTGTGTGTGTGTGTGTGTGTGTGTGTGTGTGTGTGTGTGTGTGTGTGTGTGTGTGTGTGTGTTGATAATAAACCAAAGCTGCTGAAACTGTGAGTGACCTTGTTTGCAAATCTATTCTCCAGTCAGTGTTTCTCAGTCAGTGTTGAGGAGGAGACGTGAGGAATCTTACTTCTGTTAGGGTGAGAGAATTACATGTGAACAATACAGCCTGTGTCACCTGGTAAAATGTGCTGGTCAATAGTAATATGTAGTTTAATTCTACAATAGCATTCTTGTGTCAATTGCAATCTAAGTCTGTATTGTGGAACATGTGATTTATAAAGTCTCAGTTGGACTAATAGCAGGTGAACAAGCTGTAAACAAAGTCGAGCTCATGACAGCTGCTTCCAGTTCACTGGTGGACAGAAATACAGATCAATAGATTTCTATTCACAAAATTCAAACAATAATATTGTTCCATCTTCCCTGTGAAAAGTAATCCCCCGAGCACGACTTTCTACAGTCCGCCAATTTCTCCAGAAATACTCCCCACGTTGCTCTGGTGTCTTGGATTCTCTGCTGCTGCAGTTTGTGTTTACAGACTTGACGCCTATGCGGCGTCTACTCTTTATAAAGTCTACGGTGGAAACAAGACGAGTCGGGAGTTCAGTGAGCCAGGAGCAAACTTTAACATCCAGAGCCGCCCTGTGTATCCGAATATATTCACTTGCTCTGCAGCAATCCGTTATCTGAGATCGAGCTGCTCTGAATTGATATGCAGGGGAACCAATCAGGTGTCAGGATCCGCCCACTGAGTTTGATGGGTGAGTTTGACAGATACCAGATATTGGACCATGAAATAATTAAATAAATCGTGAAATAATTATATGTGTTTTGACATAAAATGAATTCATATTTTAATTAATTAATGACACATTTATGTCTTTAATTCCAATTTTAATTACTTATTGACACATTTAATAAATAATTTAATGGTGTATTTATTTATTTAATTTTGGCACATTTTGACAATTGGCAATTACAATGTCAAGATAGTCTACTCGGAAGAGTAAAACCTTCTGTGCACAGATTATATCTACAAAATCTTTAAGCTGCAGAGTTACCTGCCACACGTCATTTTCTGGCCTTTCCACTTTGTCACCAATTAACACAGGTAAGTAACCTTAAGAAACCCCAGTTCTGGATCACTTGACCAGAAAGCTTAGACCTCTCAGAGTTGACAGCACATGACTCTGTGAGGGCATCAGCTCTTTTGTTCTTAAACTGTTTGATGTTTCGGTTCAACACGGAACATGTAAACCATTTATTTTTCTTAGTAAAATACTTCAAGTATAATGCAACATCATATGATAAGACCCCTTGAAATATGCCGTGGCCTGAACCAGGTGGGAGACCAGGCTGGCAAACATGACAGGACTTCAGAGCATTGAAAACAGATTTGACCTTTATTCCTTTGCCGTCTTGTCGGGCTTCAGTTTGTAGAACTGCAGAATCATAACTTCCAGCGGTGCGATGTGGACCACACACACTTGGGTCAACATTCTAAAATTCTCACTTCTCTTGATTTCATAGTATCTGCAAAAAGTATTCAAACTGGCTACAGTTTTACTAATGTTATGAGACCCCAAATGGTCCCTCGCGATCCAATAGAGAGCCCCTTTGACTGTTTCATCACCAACAGTTATTCCATTTTCCTCCAGATGTTTTAAATCCAACAACATCTCTGATAGTGAGGCGGCATTACGCTACATATCAGAACAATTGTTACCAAACTTGGCAGTTAGGTTCAAAGATCTATTATGTACAAAATTGGATATCGGGCCACTTCAAATTTACACCCTGGTGGCTGTAGCGGCCATTTTTATGGCTGCTACAGCCACCAGGTTGGCTGGCCGCCAAAAGTTGGTAAAACTTTGTCTTGTTGGACTTATATGCACCAACTGGCATAATCTAGATCCCTATATGCCTAAACACCAAATAAATATAGTTCATTATAATTCTATGGACTTTTACAAAGTAATTCGTTTCTCATTATTGCATTATACAGTACTGTGAATCAGTAAAACATTTATTTTGTTCAAGATCAGAAATTATAACAATATGATCTGTGTCTATTGTTGCTGTTTGATTTCACACAAGTATGTCAAATGAATGAATGAATGAATATTGTTTATAAACCATTTAACTGCAATGTATTGGCCATATCAGGCCTTCTGGGCACATGTAGGAAATGAGGTGATGTATATGAGTGAAACACCCAAGCCAGATGGGGATTCACACGGAGGAGGTTCTCACTCTAGAGCTGTGGACAATAGTCTCACAGCCACCCCTGTCCCATACAGGAGTCGATCAAAGACAGAAGGAAGCTATTTCCTTGGAAACATCCACCACAGCAAATCCCACCTTCCCGAGCTGCTCTAGTGGAGCATGTCAAAAGAGCAGTGTATCAGGGTGGTCACATCTGGGGAAACGACACTGCTACCAGATCCTGTGTTGCCATCACCAACTGACTGGGGATGGGCGAAGACAGAGGGAGTCTATGAACCCCACTGGACAACATTGCCACACGCATCCATATCCTGCCATGAGCCGATCTCTTGTGGCTGCAAGAGTGGTTGCAGAAAGCGATGCAAGTGCAAAAAGGGCTGCTCTTCAGTGCACTGGTCTGTGCTTCTGTGAGGGAGAATGTGCCAAGTGATGAGCACACTGTCATGATCCATGGCCAGTTAGCTTGCCACAATGAACAGTCTGGAATAATTTACAGGATAAAGATATGTTCAAGCAGATCATGTGCTATGCAGCAGTAATGCTCGTCATTTCAGATATCTTCATTAGTATAGTGTATATGTGTGTAGATAGTACATTGTCTATCCAGCCATGTCAAAACATAACTGTATGTGTTACAGCCATGTATATTAATCCAGTAAACAGACAATTTTCCCATTCTGTTGCATATTTAATTATTTGTTATTACTTTTGATTGTAATAAAACTTATTTTCCACATTAAATGGTGGCTAAATAGTATTTTGGGGCTGAAAACATAGAGACAACAGCTTGGTGCTGGCCAAAGGGTTCCATGCCAGTAACCGTTGGCAGCCATTTTGGAAAATGGCTGCCATGGTCAACACAATTAGAACTTGAAGTGGCCCAATATCTGAATTTCTTCCAGATATATCAAGCAACATATGTGCCAAATAGTTTAGCAATGCTGGCCCACTATGAGAAAACCTTTAGGCTTTAGGCCATTCTCTCCACACAACAGGACAAGAGGACAACAGGACAAGGGACATGTGATCTGTATCGGATCGCACTTGTGGAGGCAAATTTGACAAGATAGACTGCAACAACTTTGTTTTTTTTAACTGAACCAAAAGAATTTTGACAATTTCAAAGGCAGAATCAGTTTAAGGCATCCTGGATTGTCAATGAAAAACTGCTTGGACTTAAAGTTTTGACCATCACTTATGTCACAAAGGTAATCTGCACGTTTCATCAGGCTGTTGTGACACTGAGTTATTCCACGTCTGATTCTGGTAAGCTTTTATCCGTTTGCATTAGAGGTACATAGTAAGCAAGCCTTTCTGTCATGTTTTCATCATTTTCCTTTTCAACTTTTTCAGGCTATTATGTATTTATTATGTATTTTGAACATTTTTCGAAAAGTCTGCACCCTTGAGTATGTTGTTCTCAGTGGTCCCTGATGAGAGGCACACAACAAATCGGAATCCTTCAGACAGTCACAGATCTTTGCAATGGCGTCATCTGAATGTCAAGTGAATGTAGTTTACTGAACGTGTGATCCTGCCCCAACTAATGCAAATTTTGCATCTCTTCAGTAATTGTCTGTATTGTTGAAACTGGAAGTACCAGTTGTCTTTGCAATTTTAGGTAGAACAAACAAACATTCCTGAGAAAACGTCTCACTGAAATCCTTTGGCAATTGATTGCTTTCATTTGATGTTCCATCATTTGAGGCTCTGGAGAACAACTTCACATGCACCGACAGTGGAATACTGAAAAAAAATGTTACTTATACTATCTAATGAACATGTTCTGTCTCTTCTGGGCATATGAGCTGTAAATGATGACTTCACAGTGAATGTCTTTTGACAACCCGTTACTAGACAAACCACAGATCGCCCCTCTGCTTTGTGGTTTTTCAGGTGAGTAATGAGCTCTTTAAGGGTCAGTAAACTACCGCCACTAACGGATTCCATAAGTGAAACAAAAACTGCAACAATAAACATAAGATAACTCTTTTTTTACTAATTGCAAACATGCACGCATAGAAGAGATCCTAAGGAATCGACAGATCGGCAGCTTACCAGGATAGAAGAAACTCACTCCGCGAGGCGGCAGGTAGTCTGGGCGCGCAGTCAGCACGCTGTCTCCGCCCGTAATGACGTTGTCCAACTAGAAGAGAAACAAAACGCTCCTGCTCAGTGAGTGGACGAGGAATAAGTTTGAGATTCAAACAAAGAACTTTATTTTGCGGGGATAAAAATGGTAAGATTTACATTTAGTTTAAAATGTAAACTATAGGCTGAAAATGAAATGACCCTAATGTTAATGGTGTAAAAAAGAAAAAGAAAAAAATCGGCAAATTGTAAATTTTTTGCATTTAACGGGTGAACAGTTTTGAAAAATAAGACTTAATTGGAACAGATAGATTCAGTCCGTACTTGCTTCACCAATCACCTAAATACCCTCAAATTTAAAAAAAACAAAAAAAAACGTCCAAAATCACTTTTGGACATCCCTTTATATAAATGACTTTATTCCTCTTTTTCACACAGGCCTGTCATTTCACACACACCTGCAGTGTGAAGCCAGAGCGCAGCGAGACAACAGCAACTACATTTCCCAAAACCAAAACATGCTACAACTCTACTTCCCACAATGCAATTGTCATTTAACGTGGGAGGCTAATAAGCACGTAACACAAATATCTATCCATCCATTCATCCATCCCTCCCTACCTCAATTCATTTATTGATCCATTCATCATCCCTCCATCATCCTTCCCTCCATTCATTCATTCATCCATCATCCATTCATCCATCCCACCATCTCTCCCTCCATCCATCCATCCATCCATCCATCCATCCATCCATCCATCCATCCATCCATCTTCGCTTATCCGGGGCTGGGTATGCAATAGTTGGCACCCATGACTTGCCTTGCCCCCCATGACTTCCCTTTCACTGGCAACATTGACCAGCTGAGGCAGAAGGATATTCCAAGGTGCTCCCAGGCTAATAATATAGTCTCACCGCCTGGTCCTTGACCTCCCAGCTAGAAAACCCCTGACTAGTCATTCTGACCCCATGACCTTTCATTTAACATTCATACAAACCATGCAATGTCACTGAAAAGTAGAACATTTGTGAATGAATTATTACATTTTCATGATTTTCATACATCAGTACACAAACACATGGTTAAAAACAAAAGCAACACCAGACTTCCATGTTCTGGAAAAAAGGGTGATCGACAACTCTGTTCCCCCGAAAAGTGAATACAAGTATTAACACAGTAATACTGTCTTTTTAATGTTTATGTTTGATATGTATGCATCTGGTGCTGGCCCGTCCCATCCGTCACATTTTATAAGCCAAAGTTTGCCTCCTCCTGTCTCCCGGGTCCCTTCTTCCCCTTGATCCTCACCAACGCCCGGCCGTGCCCAGTTGTCCCGGGCCGGCTCGGATCCCCTCTCCTGTAATAGCCCTCTTCCATGATGCTGATTCGACTTTTCCTGACACCCCCCATATGTAGAAGGAATGAAGATACATCGGCTGTATCTGTAAGTTGAGCTTTCACTTCTTATATCACCGCCTACTTTATCTGTGAAAGCTGAAACTACAGTATGTCCGAAACTGAAAGTTCAACAAATAAACCTCGAGCATGTTTCTGGATTGGCGCACAGAACACACAGGAAGGTTGTTGCATTTTGAAAGTCTGTTTACATGACAGTGCTCTGAGGCACTGAAAATGCAACTTTTCGAAAACAGTTCCCAAGGATAAACTTTTTGAAAAGGCTGCTGCTACTGGTCCCGGTCACCCCGGTCATATTAAGTAGTACTGCACATGCTCAGTAGCTGGACAATAAGAACAATGTTTCCTCCAGAGTGTCATTAATCCAAATTCTCCTGGGACTTGTTCGTTTTATAGTCGACAAGTCTCCGTAAAAAATATCCAAATAATCAATCAGGTTTTGTGGCTGCTGGTTTGGTTTTTTTAGGTGTGAAATGGGTCCAACTGATCCTGGTTCATAAGAATGTATTTGTATTCCCATTGATAATGTTTATAGAAAACTGTTAACACATTTTTCAGTATTTCAGCCATTTCCATGGAAATAGACATCATTTTCAAAAAGTTGCTGTATAAACAAAAAAATGCTGCATTTTCACTTGAAATGTCTGCGGTGTCTCATCTATGTGGCTAAATTGATTTCATCTATCTATATATTTGTTTTCACTAATGTGAAATTGTGGTGAAACAGATCAAGAAAATTTGATCATATTAACTTAACATCAAATTTCTGTGCCGATTTACTTGAAACTCAAAGTTGTTTTCATCCCACAGCTGGAATCCTCTTAATACGTCAAACACTCCTTCAATGCAGACGAGAAAACTGATCTGCCCTCCGAAACATGCACCTGTCACAACTCTGCAGGATATAACCTTCATGTGAATAACGGGCTTCTGCTTTCAGCTCAATTTCTGTCGGATACTTCCAGCAGATGGTTGTAATGCTGCTGACAAATTGCCAGAACCATGTCAGCGCTGCCATCTTTTTCCAGTGTAATGGGATTATTAGAGGGAGATTCATCAGTATTCAAGACAGGATCTTTCTTATTGACACATCAAGGGAATAAGGGACGACTAAAAAAAGACTACATGTTCTGACATAAAAAAAAACCTGAAAAAGTAATTTAATCAGCGGTAGACATGTGTTTGTTTCAGGCAACAGTGCCCCCAAACCAGCAGCTGTTGTAATTTTACATTGGTCTGGTCTCGAAACTGATGCTTGAACGCAAACAGAACCAAATGAAGGTGTGAAAATTATCACGTCAAAATTTGTATTTTCAGCTGATTGATATGATTCAGGGCAGAGGCGTCACGGGCCATCATGGACAGTCGCGACATGTTTTCATGTGTAACAAGTAACAGATAGAAACAGTGGCAGGTCATCACGAGTCATTAGGCACGGTCAATGGACCAAGATTGTTCCATGGTTTGCGCGCTTAATGCGCACAGCTGCGATCTGCCGTGCACCATTGCTCATCGTCACTTTCTCTCACCAATCCGTCCGGATTGTGGCGAATCGGGAGGATTCGGTGAATACGGTGGTGTATTTTGCGAAGCAGATCACGACTTTAGAAGCGATCGAAGCAACTCCTCTTCGATCGTCCAATTCATCCATATTTGTAGCAGGCAGCTGCAGCATGGCAACGCATAACGACCTGCTGTCCGCCGGGACTCGACATGAAAAGTCATTTTAAACACAAAATATGTAACTCTTTTCACGGGAATTAGATTAGATAGGCCTTTTTTTATAGAACTGTGGAGAAATCACATGTTTTCAGGTGCAGTACAGACTAAGTTACTGGTATAAACCCCTTCCCGAGAAACGCAGTGACTTGATCCAGAAATCCCGTCTGCTCCTCGACGTCTGGGCACAGAAAGCACCGCCGAATAATCGTTTTCACATAAAAACTCTCTCGTATATGTCATTATTCATGTTACATCGGAGAAATTCTTGGAAATTCATGTTCAGAAATGTTGTCCCGAGCTTTACAGGCAGAGATGCCCATCTGTGCCACCCAGCAGTTGGCATCACACAGCCGACTGGCACCGCCTGTGCCCCCACTGGTAATTAGTTTATGCGCCGGTGTCGTGAAAACTAATTTACACACAAATGTTTTGTAAGAATTAGATTAGATATGCCTTAATTCATATTTTATTTCATGTTTGTCTCTGTCAATATAAAAATCTATCTTTTATCTGCTCATATTTTGTATTTTCTTTGCAATTGTAGGTCTAATATGTTCATCTAGTGAGTCAAAACGAATAAATAACTGTAGAATCAAATAGGTGAGGTTGTGCTGAAAAAAATCATATGAAACACTTGAGTTTTAACAGCTTCAAATAGTGAAATATGAGGTAAAATCAAAAGTATAGTCAAAATGGTGACTTTATACAATCGTCTATATATTGTATTGAATTTGTCATATAGTTGTATAGATACATCCGTGGATGCTCTGGGACACATCATCAGTGATATTTTCTAATATCATTGGATGTTTCGGGTCTTTCAACATCAGACACCCTCCTTCAGACGACCCAGGCTCTCTGGTTTCTGAGGTGGAGAGACGGGTGGTGTGCATTTCGCGTTCAAGCGTGTACAGAGACAAACATTGCAGCTTAATGACACATTAAAACACATTGCATATTAGCCCAGACACAAGTCGGGGGCTGATCAGACCCTGACTTGTGTCCCAGCAGCATTGGCCCACTTCTCAGACCTTTTGATCCAGATCCACCTGGAGGCTTTCTCTGCAGCCTCTATGCTGGATCTGATGGCTCTCTTCTTTGTAACTCCTGTGATGCCAAGCATGGAGTAGGTTTTGTAGGGGAAGCGGGCTGCAAAGCCTCAAACATCCCACCTCTATTGGCTCACAGCGGGCTGGGTAACACATCATATACCGCTTGGATGATGAACTTCATCCGCTGTGGCTCTGCCTTCCAGATGTCATTCCAGGTCAGCTTCCTCTCCAGAGCTCCTTCCCACCTCGTTGAGGCCCCCTGCTGCTGCAAGCTCACCATTCTGCTAGTCCACACCTCCTCCATGCCTGCTCGCACCTCCTCCAGGACAAGATGATTTCTGTCCTTGCCTTGGGCCAGGTCGCACCGTGGCTGTGCGACCTGGCCGACCTCCTAGCCTTGCTCGCCCGACAGCTACTGTGCCCAAAAGCGCCTTGTGTCTTAGCCGGGACTCGGCCAGCTCCAAACACTCTTGAGCTCTGAACTTCCGGGCGGTCCTCACCACGATGCATGCTGATGTAACTCTGGTGTCACTGGAGTCTCGATAGGCTAGTGCCTCCCTTGTGTGGGAAAGCCTGAATTCCTCCTCCAGGCTACTGAAGGGAAGCAGGAGTTTGTTGCTCCTGCCGTACAGGGCTGCAGCGGTAAGACAGCGTGGCAGGCCCAGCCATCTTCGGAGGTAGGAATTTACCTTTTTCTCCAGAGTCTCCACAGTAGACATAGTTACCTCGTATACCAACAGTGGCAACAGGATACGGGGTAGGATGCCATGCTGGTATAACCATGCCTTGAACTTGCCGGGTAGGCCAGGTTTATCTCACACTGCCTTGCTCAGCGGCTGCAGCTCCTCAGCCTGCGGTCAGAACGCGAAATAAGACCTGGACGTGACGTTAGTTAAAATAATGTTACCATGAAAAGTGTGAAAAAAAACCGACAATGGAAAACTGCTTCTAAATTATATCCGACACAGCTCACTGTCATGGTTCCGGGAGGGCAGACCCAAGATGCAGAACACACGAGACCACGTTTGTTTAGAGAGGTGAAAAAAACTCAAAAGTTTATTAAACAAGGGGGATCATTCAGCTCCCAGAAAAGACTGCAGAGAAGCTTCTCCACGGTGCCGGATGGGAGAGGATGGCGAGGTCCGGGAGTGCACAGGAAAACCGGAACTGTTGGGGGCTCAGGAATCATCACCAGGGGACAAAACTCTGAAGCGAGAGCTGGCACAGACGACTATTCTCATAGGAGGTACGGACTGGCAACGACCACTGGCAGCTCCAGGCTTTTAAGGGCGGAGCCGCTGATGAGCCACAGGTGGAACGAGTTATCCTCCCCCACGGCTGCGCCTGCTCTGCTGTCACAATGCGAGGGGGAGGAAGGAACACTATACACAGAACAGAAAGACAACACTCACCAAAACAAACAGAACACAAAACATAAAACATATAACTGCCAGGACCGGACCCACCGGATCCTGACACTCACTGACAGTGGAGGAGCACTGCAGGGCTCTCGAGAGCCGCGGCTAAGTGATCGCGGATTAAATTATCTCGTTCCCTCGTATTATTAACTTCAGGGAACGACTTATTATATCGTTCCCACGCGTTATTTTAATTTTTTTCTCTCTAACCACTCTGGGGCTCCGTGTTTGCTGTAGTTTTCAGAAAGCCGGTTCAACCTCGCTTCCGTCTTGTAGATAGCGATAACTCCAGCGATAACTCCAGCGATAACTCCGCCCCCAGCTGATGACGTGTCTAGCCCCGCTCTGGCACCTCTCTGGCTCCGCTCTGGCCCTGCAGCGAAGTGGGGCCAGTGTAGCACCAGTTTAGCCTCTGATAGGCCGGGTCTTCGGTAGTGGAAAGACAAAGAACTGGTGCTCAGTCTGGCCCTGGCTCCGAACTAGAACCTGGTTCTTTCTGGTGGAAAAGCTCCACAGTGCGACGTGGGACCACCGAGTTAGAGCTAGAGATATCGCCACAATTCTCTCACCATTAATATCTTTTGTCAGGGATGGACAAAAATCCCACAATGTGTAGCGGGCACAAGGCTCAAATATGCCAATGTACAATATACTGTACATTACCACGACCACATAACAAAATGCTTCTATGCTGGGCGCAAAGCTAACGTGATCTAATCAGTATGCTTGCCTGGTAACTACTGGGCTTTCTGCACACTGAAACAAGATTTGGTTTAGGCTTTTCCGTCAACATCTCACAGTTTTGAGAAAAAGTAGGTTTGAAACAGAAAATGTGAACTGCAACAGTGGCAGCGGTGACCAGCAGGACGTCTGCGTCCCACCAAGCCAGACCTGACCGAGGTGGTCATGATTGATGCCATTTGGCACATGGAGGCTTATGGAGCTCGAGGCAGTGCACCAACGGGTGCTGATGCAGATGCTGTGATAAGCTTCTGGGATTTGGGGAGCAGGTGTTGGCACATGGGCTACTTTAGGCCACAAACCTCAGAGAATAAAGACCAAGTGGATTCAGACAGGTGAATATTGATGCTTTGATTTGCATTCCCAACTTTGAAGCTGATGCTTCCGCACAGCTGAGGACCTTGACTCAAGTTCATCCAAACTACTGGATCACTAAAAAACTCCACCACAGATGAGAAACAGTCAGATGCTGCTATAAAATATCCCTTATGACTTCTGATTGGATTAAAGAAAGCGTCAAACATGCCAGATTCATTGACTTTCATTAAACCAATTCAAACCTCAGTCAGGCTTTATTAAGTTCAACTGACTGTTGAGTGGTGGGGTACGGGGGGGTTGTAGTCATGATCAATGTCTGTGCACCTTTTGTCGTTTACGACACTGACTGCTTCGAATGTGTAAATGATGTAAATATCCGCTTTCAATACATTTACGATTTGTATTGATTTTAGAATGAGAAGTTTTTTGTGTACTAACCATTAGTGTTAATATCAGTCTGGTTACTGACCTGCCTGTTTTGTTCTTTTGTTGTTGAACGTGGGCTGCTGGAAAGTAGAATTTCCGTTAGGATTGATGACGCTTCCTTCCTTCCTTCCTTCCTTCCTTCCTTCCTTCCTTCCTTCCTTCCTTCCAGAGAGATTTTGAACAACTCTGGACACGAGACATCTGAGATAAAGTCCCACGACTTTACCTATGGATTGAAGGAAAGAAGGAATTATGGATGGATGGATGGATGGATGGATGGATGGATGGATGGATGGATGGATGGATGGATGGATGGATGGATGGATCTGATTTCCAGGAAGCAACCAGTGAATTCAGAGTAATCTAATGATTTGAGTCTTTTGTGAGTCTGTCAACTAAACCTGACGTTTTTCTGGTCTGCGCATGCTTGTTTCCAGCAAAGTGACGAGCGGCGGGTGAAGAAATAAAGTCTGCATATATTACATGTCTGTGTCCATAGACAGATTGTCATCTATTCCAGTCTTCGCCCTTTGAGGCCGCTGCTCCGCCCATGTGGGCTGCCCCGTGCTGAGAATGAAGCGACTCCATTATTCAGCCTGGGAGTCGGGGTGCAAGATGTGGAGGAGGCTTCCCTGGGAGGGGAGCCGTGCATACATTAGAGTAATTAATCTGCAAGAGAGAGAGAGAGAGAGAGAGAGAGAGAGAGAGAGAGAGAGAGAGAGAGAGAGAGAGACCGACCAACTGGGTATAAAAGAAAGTATCGGATCAGAGAGATAGATAGGAAAACGAGCATGTGTCAATGTGTGTGTGTGTGTGTGTGTGTGTGTGTGTGTGTGTGTGTGTGTGTGTGTGTGTGTGTGTGTGTGTGTGTGTGTGTGTGTGTGTGTGTGTGTGTGTGCGTGTGTGCGTGTGTGTGTGCGCGTGTGCGCGTGTGTGTGTGCGCGTGTGTGCGTGCGTGCGTCCGTGCGTGTGACAGAGAGAGCAAAGGCTGACAGAGAGTGATAGGGCGAGCTGCAGAAACATAGAGAGAGAAAAAGAGAGTATAATTACAGAGGTTGAGCCACAGGGCTTCTCTCTGGATCATTAGCCGGCTTAAAGAGCCCGGCCCCGGCACTGAGAAGAGAGACTCGGCACAAAAGGTCATAACTTCTGCTGCTCCGGATGAATTCGCCGCACTCTGTTTGGGCTACTTTGCTTTATTTATCCGAGCCGTTCGGGCACACAGGCCTGGAGATAAGAGGCTCCTAAACTGCTGTGATCGCAAACAAAAATCACATGTGGGAAAGGAACCAGGCAGCCTAAACAGCCAGTTGAGCCTTTTATGATTGCACATTTTTAAAGACATTTCCGATCTGTGCAGCGGCCCAGTGATGGAGGCTCAGCGTGAGCAGTTTTTTTTTTTTTTTTTCTATCTGTGGCGAAAAAAGCTTGAAGAGGTGCTGAATGTTCCTCCTGTTTGAGAAGCAGCTCGTCCTCAGCAGGGACTGCAGCTGCAGCATCTTTACAGAGCAAACACAACCCTGAGCTGAAGGAAAGAGTGGAACAGAAACACATTAGAGATCACAGATGCTCAGAAAACCTCACATTTCCATTTAACATAACAGAGCGAGGCGTACGTTGAACTCTCTCAATCTACTTGGCGATTACTGATTTGAGCTTCATTACATTACATCCACTCATATCTAATCAGTTCGTTTCTGAATCCGCTGGTACGTCACCTTGTATTTCCTTAGAGTTTTGCTTTCTGGAATTTTTAGATCATTTTCAAAGCAAGGTTGTAATAGTTTTTTGGAATTTTTCATTAGTTTTTATTGTAATTGCTACAATGAATGTTGGGGCAAAGGTCATGTTTTTGTCTGCGTGTATTCATTTATTAATTGGTTTGTTTGTATATGTATGTATGTTACCAACTTTTCGCAAAAAGCTACTTACCCGAATTGCATGAAATTTTCCAGGATGAGTTGTGATCATCCGAGGACCAATCAATTAGAATTTGGGACGTTAACGGCAAACCGTTTCACAGTAAATCCCCAAAAACCTGTATATAAAACTTCCTGCTGACACACACACTTAAAACTTTATTTTCTCAGGCTTTTCAATAAGCAACATAATTGAAGTATTTTCTTGCCTTTATCTTAATAAAGTTTAAACTTTTTATTTAATTCTGACTTTCTTATTTGTCTTGTTTTAATGTATTTCCTTTATTTCCTTGTTTCTGAACGCTGCTTTATACTGTGAATATAATTGCCTTGCCGTGCCTAACTTCTCTGCAGCGTCATACACTCGGCTTTCTGTCAGAACCAGCAAAATTTTCTACTGCAATTCAAGCTACGGAAGCTGGACTGTCTTTATTAGGGCACTCAGGTCAGCCTTCACTGCCCAGCTGCATCAACAAGCCCGTTCAGACCTGCCGTTAACCTGCGCTTCAGGTGATCAGATCACAAGTGGCGAGTCCTAAAGAAAAGTGTGAACAGGCACCAAAGCGTTTCCACTCCAACCACTTCCTGGGGGCGGTCAGGGACGCATCTGACCTCCGAGGCTTTGTAGCATGAACAGCATGCGTCGTGAATGTGACGGGCGGACGGTGGCGTCGCAGGAAAATACATCATATGAAAATGTCATCAGTGCACATTGTGTTTTTCTTTAACAGAATTCGTCAGACTGAGTTATAGAGTCTTTAAAACTTCCCAACTTTGCAAAGAAACTGGAAAAGAACATGGACGTTGGTACCTGGAGGTCTGCAGAGACTTTATAGTGGCCTGGGAAGAGAATACTGTCAAGAGAGGACTTGTATCCCAACCGGGCCATTTAGCAGAAGTGAAGTAGAGGCAGTGACACAATCCAAACTCAAACTGGTTAGTCTGAAATGCAAGCATTATATTGACCAGCATAAACATTCTGCATCAGGATTCACCTCACCATCACCAGAAATGCATATTAACACCAAGTCTGAACAGGCCTGATGAATCTTGTCTGCTCATGTCCCCATTCCACATTAACTGGATCACATATCTGGTTATAATGTTATGGAAGATCCATGGATTATGCAATTGAATGTAACAATTCTTATTTTCTGATTGAAGCTTCATGAGAAGCACAGAGTCTCCTGCCGGGATGATCACAGCGAGGAGCCCGGGCTTAGAAGAGCTCTGCGATGATATGATGACAAACTGTGGGTCAGCTGGAGAGCAAAGCATCAGTGAAACAGCTCAGACGGAAGTCGTGTTACTCCACAACCTCAACCAATACGATGCTGCACGGGATCGTTTTGATTTGCGCCAAATTTGAAAAAGTATCGACGTGATCTGAAATCTGTCAATTTCTCAAGTCTTTCCAGTAAAATACAGCGAGCATCAGAGCTCAGGCATCGCCCACGCCGTCTCACTCGCGCCAACTTTTACTCCGACCACCGAGAGGTGAGTGCTGGAGGATTATAGTCTTACATAGACCACACATGTTGTAAACACATGCAGTGAGGAGCTTGGAAGACGTCCACCAACCAGCTTATGCTCTCCCCCGTCTCTGTTTCTCTTTCAAAACAAAGTCCAGCAACATGAAAATTGTGACAACATGAATTGTGCTGCAGTATCATCAGCGTGTCTCGGAGCTTCTTTTGGCGTTACGGTGGCTCACATGGCGTTTGGGATTAGACGCTTGACTCGAAGTCAAAGTTTTTAGAAGAAAACAAGCTGCTCCAGGGCCGTCCTTTATACCAGCTCAGCTCTGGATGACATTCACGTCACTCGGCGACGGCTTCAAAAGCTCTCCATCCCTCAACACTCAGAAACACAGGAGAAGAACTCCAGGACCGTTCACAGCTGCTAAATTAGGACTAAAATGACCGTCAGCTACTGAGTTTTGAGAAGAAAACTGCTAATTGAGTTAGGTTTTATCCTGATATGAATGAAGAAATCTGCAATGGAAGAAAGAAATAACACAGGAAACTGCAAGAAAACTGTAGGTGATCCTAAACAAAGCTTAGTGTAGTAGTCCAGACCGCCTAACCCGAGACCGAATCAAGACCAAGACCAGAGCATCCCAAGAACCAACACAAATCCTGAAAGTGCAGTTATTGCAGTTCAGGACTTGACACAGTATATTGGTAAATCAAAGTCACATTTCAATCCACCTCCTTTAAAGCCTGATGTTATGACTTTGCCTCGTCACTGTTCTTGCATAACCTGCTGCCTTCTCCATACGCGACTTCACCTCGGCTTTAGTGGAGGTTTCCCATCATGCAGTGACACAAGTTAAATGTTCAGGAAATCCACACCACACAGTGTGTCAAGGTGCTGAACTGAAGTAATGAAGAGTCACATTTTGGATTATTAGAGAATCCTTTAACCAAGATGCTTTTTGACATGAACACTTTTTTGTGTGTATAATAATATTAAAAAAGAATAAAAACCTATATATTCTACTTTTACATGGTGTTCTTTGCATTCGCGGCTCCCTCATAAACTTCTGACCCATCTGCCTTGTCATAAATAACCCCGCCTCCTCGAGCATCGCATGCAACTCCATTAGAACAACATGTTCATCGACACCAAAGAAAAACTGTCAGCAACAAATTGCTTGATCTGGTTTTGTATTGATATATACAAATTCATTGATACCAAAACAGAGTACCATTATGAGTACTCATTCACGCTACTGGTTCATTGTCTTTATTGATTAAGTTGTTGGTGTTGTACAAACTATCATTCTCCTCCTCTTGGTATTTTGTCAAAACAGAATTTACAGTCTGTTTTACTTTTGTCATTCTCATGAACATCGCTCGTCCTCTCTCGTCTACTTGCTGCTGAAGCTGCTGATGAATAATGTAATGTAATAATCGCCGGATTGTATCCGGAAGCTCTCATGTGTACAAGCACAGATACTTCATGCAGAATCAGACCCGATACTGGTGTTGGTATCAATCCGTCCCTATTTGTTTAACCACTTTAGTTTTGTGGCATGAAGCAGCAGCCTCCCCTCCATCATTATAGTCATTGTGTAAAACTGTGAACTGTAGAGTATTTCTGACTGTGAATCCCGTCTTGCAGGTTCGCACGTCAGACTGCACTTTGTCTTACCTGACAGTGTGAACCGACGAGAAAGTGTACGCATGTAAATATGTGATTCTTTTGTCAGCATTTGTTTACCTGCTTCGTTCACACATCAGCTCGTTTTGATGCTGCTCTACATCTACATTAAGCTGCTATTTTCTACATGGTTGATTTTTAATTTTTTTTTTCAATCGATCCAGAGCAAACATGAAGACGATGAGTAAAGTTTAACATGCAATAACACACCTCGTCATGTACACCGCGTTGTGCAGAATTGTCCTGTTTACGAGCAGTGGATTAGTGATGGAACCCAGTCACAGAACGGCAGTTATGATCTACCGTATTTTTTTCCCATTCACAATTTGTGATTAGGGTCTGGATGATTTGAATGTGCTTGAGGCTGATCCGCTGTCTGAGCAGGTCGTGTTTCAGTTTGGTTCTGTAGCTTATTTTTGGTCATCGACTGTGCCTGATTACGCACATAATAAATCTACACGTACATATATACATTTACATTAACAAACATGTGCATATGCACCTGCAGAGAAAACAGACATGCAAAACCTCGATGTACTCATACCTATAAACCTGCACATGAACGTTGACATGCACATACACACATATTTACACAAACATCCTAAATCAGGACATCTCCATCCAGATATATGGTTTTCTGACCACTCAAACACATGCATATAATAAATATTCTTATGCATATGCATTAATTGAAGCAATGATTGCTTTGGGATGAATGAGAAATCCGTAGTATTTCCATGGATTGCTGCATTTACCTTTGCTGCGCTGCAGTGAGCAAACAGTGATCACATATCTAATTTGGAGGCAAAGAAAATTGCAGCCTAATAAATATTGGTGTGACAGTCTTGTTGAAGAAGGTCAATGCACCGTCAATTAACAGGCAGCAGATCCTTTTCCTCTTTGCCGTGGCTTGGGGGACAGTGGAGGCACGTTCAGAGGAGGTGATAATGGTCTTGACCTTCCTGGGTGGATCTGCTTGGGTTCAGCTCTGCTAATGAGGATAATTACTGCTTTGGAAATATGAACAAAGTGGCGACATGACACTGGTTTGAGTGGAGTGTCACGATAACAAGAATCTGTTCCCCACACACACACTGAATGAGACTTTCATACATCTATCCATTGTTACTTATTTGTTATTTCTTTCAAACGTTAACGTTTATCTTCTTCATACATGCTTGTTTTTTTGCACAGCATGAATCCGGCACTATTGGAAAGCCTGAAATAGCGTCACTTTTGTAAAGATGTAAGAAACATGTATTTCTGGGGGTCGTGCCTGTGGAAAAAAAAAAGTAGCCAAATTTGCGTTGCAACAACATAGTGGCTCCCATAAACTGGACACATTTAGCTGTCTCATTAGATTATGACTTGCTTCATGTTCATCCATCTTCAATACAGCTGTCTTATGTTCTGTTGTCTTCCACCTGGGAGGTATTTGAACCTGTGACTGCCTCGCTGCTGATGTTGGTCTCCACTGGATCAGAGGTGACGACGGCAACAGCATACTGACTCCATTCTCAACATGAAACCAATTGTAACGGAACATTCTGGTGTAAAATACAGTGAATTGTCCAGAAAACTTCTCCTACAGCTGTTGCATTATGAGTGTTTTAGCACCCTGACAGCATGGCTTCGAGGCTAGTTTGCTAGCTTTCATGGCAGCATCACCGACATCTCAGCTCGGGTCACAGTGTCACAGTGTACTCTTAAGAAAATTGTTAAAATAAATAAATAAATAAATAAACCCAATTATTTTCTGTGTAATTTTGACATTTTCTTGGTGGTTTGGCCGGATTGGAGCCTCTTCGGGGCTGATTTTGGCCCACCTGCCTCAAGTTTGACACCCTGCTCCAGTAGTATCTGTATCTATTGTTGTAATCTGATTTTGTTCTGCTGAACTTCTATTGGTTGTAAGTGGAAGTTAGCGCAGTACGTTGTAGTGAGATAAGAGATAAGAGTCAGATAATAATGTTCCCTGTGGTTGTGAACTGGTCTCACTTTCCAACAGACGACCACCGATTTTTATCCACAACTTCAGGCCCCGTTTACTCGGCAATGAAAACGTGTGAAAACTTTGATATTTCAGTGTGTTTGGGCCTTTCTTTAGACGTAAACAAACACATCATCGGCATTCATATGTCTGACATGTGTTTCTCGCTTCTATTGTAAAAACGGTCCAATACGTCTCTATACTTTAACTGACGTGATTCCCAGTCAATATTTTATTTTATTTTACTTGTGTTGTACTCAAACGCCACCTTTAGGAGGTGCTCCACTTCTCTATCAGTCCAAATAAATGACCCTCACAGCATCATCAGGAACAGGAAGTACTTTGCACTATTCGTTGTTGTTGTTTTCCAGGACTCCGATGGGCTGGCATGGCTTTATGCTTCTCATTGGCCCCTCTAGGTTTGACATGCTCACAGTAGCGCCTAACAAGTTTTATTATGTGGGTTATTGTAAATTTACCTTTTTTTTTATTTGATCTGGTGTGACCAATGTTCTTTATGAAAACACAGAGCGGAAAATATCCATTTTTGTAAATATCCATGTGTAAATGTACCCAAAGGTATTTCAGTCCATCTGACTCAGTCAAACTCTCCTTAAAATGTGTTACCGAGAAACATTGCAAAAAGTGATAATCTACAAAACACACATTTCCTTTCTTTTGGTGCTGTTTAGTTTTAATTGTTTACTTTTTCGTCAATAGCAATCACTGAATTCTTCAGAGCATCGATACAGAGATAAAAAGTCATTATTCTGTCCTGTCATGAGGACATTTATCTCTGATTTGGAGTGTGTGTGTGTGTGTGTGTGTGTGTGTGTGTGTGTGTGTGTGTGTGTGTGTGTGTGTGTGTGTGTGTGTGTGTGTGTGTGTGTGTGTGTGTGTGTGTGTGTGTGTGTGTGTGTGTGTGTGTGTGTGTGTGTGTGTGTGTGTGTGTGTGTGTAGCTTTATGTGTTCATTGCTTTCTGCTTTGGAAAGTCCAACACTCTCCTCTTTGTACGCATCCATTCATTGTTGGAGTAATGAAGCTCTCCCCCTGGGGTTTAATAAAATTCCTCTTATCTTAATGCAATCACGACAAAACAAATGAAGGGCCCACCGCCTTTTCAAAATAGGAAAATGGAGCCGCTTTGATTTTCATTATTGAGCACAACAAATTGCCCCACATGCTGCCGGTGTCTCAGAAACCGGCAGGTGATGTTAAATTGATGCTGAATCTGTGCGAGTGTAAAAACCACAGGAAAGACAAGCGAGGGTGCAGACCACTGCAGGATGAGTAACATCTGGACAACATCATGATTCACTCGACAGTATCTAAGGTCAATACCTTGAATAATTCATAATAGATAAATGTTAATTGCAGAAAAGACACATGGGGGTTGTTCTTCTCTGGTTACATAAAGTAAGGATGTGATGCGTCGCAGTCTCACACGTTCACACACTCTTCTTTTGAAACCTGACGATGGCGTTTGATTTGTCCATCAAATGACAGAGACGATACTAGAATTTGGACATTTTAAATCGTAATAAGCAGGTGGTTGTGAAGTTGGCGCTAACAATGGGAGAACACGGACATTCTAGTGGACAGACGGCCAAGTTCGATTGTTATCACGGTGACTGTCAAAATAAAACTACCAAGTCCAGGAGAATATGGACTGGGAATCATGACACCACAGAGGAAACATTGTTCTGATTGGCTCTACTGAGCATGTGCAGAACCACTAGTTACTACGACCATGCGCAGTAGTAGCGTTTCAGAAAAGTTTTGTGTTGTCCAAATGCTGCTGTAACGACGCATCGACGCCAATGTGGAACAAATATCTCATCTTGTCTTAAACCGTTGCCACGGAGACGGATTGTTGTCAAAAAAGTTCCACTTTGGGAGCCATTTTTCGAAGGTTTTTGCATTTCCACTTGAATATTTTGTCTAAATGGGGCTTGAGTGAAGATGCGACGGCTGACGCCAGACTCTGATAATCCATAACAAAAGAAAAATCATAAAGCTGACTGATTAAACATTTCGAGAGAAGGTGGAGTTACAGAAACATGTTCAAAACCTGCAAGTTGTTCCCTTGAAAGTAATCCAATCAGTGTTAATAAAATGTGCTTGAGGTAAAGTTCAGGACACCGATGTGACACGTGTCTGATGAAGTGAAGCCAGCTCAAAGTGAAAATGTCAGCGGAGCAGAGCAGCAGGTCTCACAGTTGCACAGGTGGCGTTTCCTCAGGCGCTCGGCAGCATTGATGCAGCGGAATGCAAAAAAAAAAAAAACCCAAAACAAACAGGCCGATCCAGACGGCTGCTTCTGCAAATTAATACGTGACGGCGCCACGCGGGGATCGAGCCGAGTCATCGTCACAAAGTTTACTTCCGTCACTGGAGGGAGTCAAAGTTGGTGGAAGCTTGAAGGAACGTCAGGCGTCGGTATTCCTTAATGTGACGCCTGGTTTCAATCACAAACAAACAAGCAAACAAACTTGCGATGCGTTTTTATAGAACAAAGACGACTCCATGCACTGCATGACTTCTACACATGTCCGTCTGCTTCCCCACCATGTCTCAACAGATCCCTACTTTCTTTTTTTTTTCCTTAATTCTTTAAAATGTTCCTTACAGATCAAATCAAATCGGCTTCACTTAATGTGACGTGGCAGGTCGAAGGCTAATTCGCTCTAAGCCAGTCGACCAGCAGCCTGTGCGCTGGAGCCGAGAGTAGCCGTCTGGATCAGAAGGGCAATGTTGTGATGTAAACTTTGAGTCTGATGAATGAGACCAGACGTCAGCTTCTTCTTACTTTGTTATTCCTGTTGTAAGAAGATAGTGATGAATCCCTTTATTTAAATTTAAGAAAACAACTTATACAATTAAAGACGAATCAAAATCTCAAACATCTGAAGATCTGTGTTGTATCTTTCACAATAGTGTCAAGTTTTTCAAGATTTTGCTCCAGTTGAGTTCTTTCACCATCATGGTCCCGGTGGAAAAGAGGAATATCTGCGATGAAAACGAAACATCGGGAGGTTTTCTGCACTCTGATTTGCTGAAAGTGAAACTGAGTTAGCATCACGAGCATGATAGCCATTAGCGCACATCAATGCTAACTTGCCTGCCAGGCAGCAACATCATGAGTGAAACACTGAGCAGCGAGCGTCTCCATGGCAACAGGCGCTGATCTCCTTTGAACTTAATCCATGAGGTCCTTCTCCTATCCTCTTTGTATGGGAATTTCTTTCCCCCCCAGTTTTGGGAGATTTATTCGGAAATGGTTAGCCTTTAACGTCCCCAAATCTAATTGGAAAACATAACCTTCTCGGCCAACTTCGTTGGCGAAGGTAGCAAAACAATAAAGGCAACAAAAGAACATAAAACTATGGTTGTGACGCCCGGATCTCCTCTAGATTCAGCAAAGACTCTTTTACTGATTATCTGCGACGTGCAGATTTAACGTTGTCTTTAACGTTGTCTTCCGGCCTCCCGGCGGCCTCCCGACGGCCCATCGCTAGTTCCGAAACGTCTCATCTAACCAACTGGTTCCTGCCAAATGAGATGGAAGGCTACTCAATGGTTCATGTACTGCGAGGACAGGAAATCATCTTTTTTTTTCGGTGCCCTCGCAAAGCCCAGCATTTAGTCACCAACTCACATGTGTTGGGACAGTGGAGGGAAACACAGTGTTCCACGTCTTAAAGCAAGAGAAAGATTTCAAGTGCAGTGTTCTGCAGTCGCCGAGCTAAATGACAGCTGGGAGAACAACTCATGCGGGCTGAAAGCAGAAGTGTGAACAAAGCACTTCGACACTGTCAAATCAAAATCTGTTTGGTTTAGTCTTTGTTGGTGTTCATGCACTTTTGAGGGAAACCAAGAACTTGAGACTGGCTTCGTGGCTCAGCAGACAAAAAGAGTGTCAACTGCGGAAAATAAAAGGAATAAGAGAAAAGAAAATTGAATAAAGACACAAAACATGGCACATTTTGGACTCACTAGGGAGTGGTGATCAAAGCCTTCCAGAAGAACATTGCAGTTCTGTGAAAACATGCCAGAAACAATATTATCTTTCAGTGTTCGAGGAAGAAAAAAACCCTACTCACATGTGTTGTTTGTGCTTTATTTATTAATGACTGTATCTGCCATGCAACCTGTGCAGTTATTTCATTCCATGAGGAAGACTTCAGCTGCAAAGTGTGTAGTGGGTAGCACTTCCTACCCGGGAGCTTTTCTGTTTGCACATTCTCCCTGTGCAGCAGTAATACTCAGATGCTCTAGTCTCCTTCCTTCGTCCAAAAATCACGTGTGTGAGGTGATTCGCTGTGACGCCAGAACCCCGGTTTGAATCCCTTCTCACGATCTGTCTTTTTGTTCTATCGGTTTCTCTCCTGCTATCCCCTAACCTCAAACGGAACAGCAGAAAGTCTCCCCCTCAGAGTCTGGTTCTGCAGGTTTCTTCCTGTTAAAGTTAAAAATGCCTTGAAATGACTGTGTTGTATTTGGACTGATAGAAGTAACATTGAATTTAATTGAATTGAATGTAAAATGATGTTCCACAAAGAGGCAGCAGTTCGGGCTCTCGCCACTTCCAGGAGTACAGTAAGTACACAAACCAGATCACAGCAGAGATCATTCAGAGGTTTTCCTGCTTCATGTTTGGTGTATAACAGTTTTAAGTTTTCAAACTCAAACAGATGAAACAAAACACACCAATGACTTCCAAAATAACTCCACCTCATCAGCAGATCTTAATGTCAAAGTAATTAAAAACAGCAAAGCTGCTGAAGAATCTGAGGCTCTAGTGGCTTTTTTAATGACAGTCTGAACAGCACACGTTACTTTAAATCTACCTCTTTTCTAAAGTTGTACGATATGAGATACACTCCTCAAAGCCTTGCAATGCAACTTTAGTTTGGTCACAATTCATTAAACTTTAAATCACTGCAGGGTGACGGACATCACAACTCCTCAGTATAGAAAACTTTTCTTTCTTTCTTCTGGTCAATCTCATCTGTCCGTGATACTTTTTGTTGTCGTCCATGTTTGCTTTGGAAATACTTATGTTTAGTACCATCGATGAATACATTTAAGAACTATATAACAACACCATATGTACAAATCTCAGATTGAAGATCTATGTAGGTCATTCTGATCGTAGAGGACATTACAAGAACAGCACAAGCGCCACTGCAAGGAAGGAATCTAACTTTGATGACTTATTACGATGACCTGGCCATAAAGCTCCAGGTCTTTATCTTGATCTGAAGGTCAGATGTCTCTAACGTCAGCGAGCTGGAGACCATGACATGTCTGCTGTGTCTCTGAGCAGCAGATCTATAAAGCCGGTGAAGCCGAGGGCTGCGGCCGCTGATTGACAGCTGGGTGGATGAGAGTTGAGTGTCGGTGCAGCAGTAGGGGGCGTAAAGCGAGGCAGCGGCACGGCGCGAAGAGAGTGATGCCGCAAACGTGTGATCTTTCCTGTTGGAGTTTCAAAGAGTTGTTATTGGCACCGCTCAAGGTCAGAGACCCTGTTAAAGGGAGACTCTGAAGTCGGAGGGAGACAGAGCGAGAGGGAGAGACAGCTGAAAGGTAAAGAAACAGGCAGTTAAATAAAGAGTGTTGTCCTGAAATGTGTTACGATTCCACAGACGCCAGCGGGACAATTTGCAAGATGAAAAGTGGCTGAAAAAAGAGCAGCCGCTGGGTAATTGATTGAATAAATGTCGTCAGTGCTCATTAATAAACAGCTAAATGCGCCCGAGTTGAAAACAGATGAATAAATGAACTTTTAATTGTTTTGTTTTGTTCTTTTCTTTTACGCCCCCCCAACCCCCCCCCCCCCAAAAAAAAAGTACTCCCCCTCATCCACATGCTGGAGTCCGTGCTGATATCACCCAGCATGACAAAAGCTTGTAACACCCGGCGCCCTGGCCTCTTCGGATCATTGATTCATGGACTTGCAGGAAAAACGTCTCCTACAATTCATCTTCATGGCGAACTGTCCGGCGAAAACGCCTGCTGTATTTTATTGGCTCAGCTTTGGATGAATGTATTGCGCCTCTGATCCACTTTTCTTCTTTTTTATTTTTTCTCACAGAAAACAGAGACAGGGACAGAATGGCTCTGTTTTACAGGATGAAGTGGACCACAGCCGCTGCCTGTGTTGGTGAGAAGATTAAACGCGAGTTGTGTGTTTTACTGATTCTCCAGCGTCCCAGGGGAGCTATCGATAAAAACTTTGTCATGTTTTCTTTTGATGAACTGTGTGCTTTTATTGATCCTGCAGCTCCCCTGGAGATAGGAGATTGCATTCTGTGGCCTTGGTAAAGGGACAAAGTAATGATGCGCCGCGATTAAGGCGCGATAGGATCCACATTCTGAACCAATCGTTTGTCATGCACGGCACTCCCAGAAGCTTCAATCTGACCGGGCTTCGGAGGTAAACGCTGCAGCAGGTCGAGCTGGTGCAGAGAAACACACACAGGTGATGCTTTCACTCACTTGTTTGCTCGAGCACCTTGAGACTGGCTCAGAGGAACAGATGTGGAATCAGATTTTTCAAAAGAGCACTAAGGCCCCATTTACACAACAACGCAAATGAGTGTATCCGCAAAATTTTCAACAGCACCCTCCTGTGGCCCAGCATACTAACTACATCGTTTTTGTAATTCTAATACTTTTTACGGATTAGGTGTTGTCACATGAAACGTTACAGAGCCTAAACCCATCCCCAAACTTCATTGTCAAGTCATGAAAAGTCCTTCAAATAACCCTGTTCATATTAAAAGAGAGTGTATTCTTTGGTTATTGCAGCTCTGGACAGCAGTTTTGTGTTATCATGACTCCCATAACCATTCGTATTAGGTATATCACGCCATAAAATCTTTTTTTACGCTACTTTTGACATCAACATGCTTTTAACTCACCACTGTAAAGGAGTTAGGAGCGTTAGCATTACCTGAAGTGTTACTAGTGAATGTTACCAGGTCACGAAACTTCAAGGGTTACTGTCTTAATAATCCTGAATAAAGCCAGTTCTCTTGACAGCAGCATGAAAGATGTCCCACTGTAAGCTACATTAGCATTAGCATTCAATAGTGACTTAAATTACCATTAGCATACTTAAAGAGTTAGCTATGTAAGAACTGCCTGTTTATATCAGCTACGTTTTCTCATCATTAGTTCATGACTGTTTCTGTAAGAAGAGCTAACATCCAGATTATAGAGCATCTTCCTGCTCTAACATCCAGATTATAGAGCATCTTCCTGCTCTCACATCCAGCTCCTCACTCATTTAACTTCGATCATTTCATGTTGGTTAATTAGTTTGTCCGAAGTCCCAACTTTTGATAGTCTGATGTAAGAACGCTGAAAACCTTTATGGCAAAGTTCTCATTTTCCATTCAAGACATGTACCAGAGATGGAAACTAAATATATGATCAAAAGAGTTAAGAGGAGAGGCTGGCTGAGCATCCTGCATGATTCACAATTCAACAATAACTGCCGCTTCAGAGCCTTTAGCAACTCAGTCTGGTTCGCTGTGTAAATAAAAACACACTCTGCAGACTTCACAATGAGAGTCTCCAGTTATTTATCATCATTGCAGCAGCTTCAGGCTATACATCTTGGCAACATGGCAGATTAGAGCTCCATCTCCCCGGTTGTCTAAGTTTGGGAAGGTTTTATCCAGCGAGGAAGAGAAAAAGAGCTCATGAATCTTTGCTGGTGCTTCCCTTAAGGGGCTTCGCTTTCCTTATTTGTTCCTTCTTGGTTTGGATTGAAGGCCTGCTTGTCCTTTTAGGGTGGTGTGTGTGTGTGTGTGTGTGTGTGTGTGTGTGTGTGTGTGTGTGTGTGTGTGTGTGTGTGTGTGTGTGTGTGTGTGTGTGTGTGTGTGTGTGTGTGTGTGTGTCTGTGTGTGTGTGTGTGTGTGTGTGTGTGTGTGTGTGTGTGTGTTGTGGCAGTTTAAAAAGCTGCACTGCAGACATTTCTCATGAACCCCTTCCGCAAAATGTCACACAATAATGCATAATATCTGCACATCTGAGGAGAAACACCATCCACCGAGGCTGACCTTTGCAAAAAATAAAAATAAATAAACAAACATTGTCAAAAGCCATGGACGTATTCTCAACTTATTAAAACGATGCCAATAGAGATGTGGAATATAAACCTGAGTTCAGTCTGGAGATCACACAAGGCTGGAAGGCCATCCTGCGTCTGCACGTCTGTGATGTAATCATTATTCTATATGAGTCCTTTCAAGAAACTCCCAAAACAAACAACACCTGAACTCACTACACACACACACACACACACACACACACACACACACACACACACACACACACACACACTGAAATACCACCTGCCATATCAGAGATGCTTTTATCTAAAGTGCTGTTCACTGCAACAATGCCTCCTCTATGTATGCTTGTTTTAAAATTGGAGACGTAGAGGAAAGAAATCCAATCTGCCGCCAACGCCAGAGCCAGAGCTGCAAGGATAATGCATGAACACTCGCCTGTGTCCATTGTTGTCCTCATTGGTGGGACCAGTGACTTAAACTCTTGCCAAAGTTCACCACCCTGCCACATCAACATCCTCAGAAAGGTCGATCAGCGCATGTCGCCTTATAACACATTGTCAACATTTTCTTATTTAACTTCTGCTGACATCAAGTGTATCTGTGTTCAGTTTTTTATGATGTGACCCGCCAGTGTTGTCTAAAGCCGCTGTTCCACCGCACAGTACATTGCGGAGCGGGGCGGAGCAGGAGGTTACGGTACGGCAAAGCATACCCAGGACCAACTCTGCCGTCCGGTCCCACCACAGAAGGTACGGTAAAAATGTAGGCGGGGTTGTGAACGACTCGGAGACACGTCCAGCGAAGAACACGGAAGCAGCCGGCGGCCGTCCGAGTCGTTCTCTGTGACTCAGGTTAAACTTTCTCATTGTAAACAGAAGCGTCCAGCTCCTGCTGAATCTCCTCCTCCTGTTCCTGAGAGGAGCGTCTGGATCTCGTTAAGAGACGCCATGTTGTGTCAACAAACCAGGTAACAATTCAACCAGTGAGCACAAAGCGGCATATGTAAACAACAACAGGAGGGTTTACGGTCGATGAAATAATTAAATATTGCGGCCAAGTCGAGAGTGACGATCGTCACTACCAATCAGCAGACGGCTGCGTTGTAGCTCCTCCTCACAGACCCGTTCCTCGGTGCCCTGAACCTCAACGGAGGGGTAGCGGAAAATCGTAGCCGGCGGTCGCAGGTTCTTTCCGTACCATCCACAACTTTTCAGTCAGACCGCGCGAGTGTGGGTGGAACCGCGTCTTAAAACTGGTTAGGAAGTGCTGAAAGCCTGCGTTTCAAAATACATTGCTTTTGTGTTTGTGTTTCAGAAAGGTTTTGCAACATTTTGAAAACGATGCAGTCAGCATGTTGGTTGTTTTTGTACACTGCAAAAAAAGGGTAGCCCAAATATAAGCTGTAAACACCAAGTTTGAGAAGTAAATTACTAAAAACAAGTGACATTTTCTGTCCATGCAGCAAGGAAATTTTACTTGATAAGAAATATTGAAATAAAACACATTTTATACTATGTCATACTATGTCAAATTGACTTTCTAATGGTTTTCCAACAGTAATAATCGTCCCCATATATGGAATAATGTTTTTGGACCAACAAGACATACGTGAAAGTGTTGAAGAGCTGGATAAAATTACCCCTTTATGGATTTACTGCAAAATCATTGACTACAATATGCAAATAACTTTTAGAACAAGCCAAATCATCTATCACATTTAAAAATAAGATTTTAAAATCTTGGCAAGTGACGAACTACTTTAAAACTACCAAGTCCAAGTGTTTTCCGTTTTCACTTGAAAGCGTCGTCATGTATGTAAGTGTAGCCTCAGTTCGAAGCTGGTCACACGTTTGGATCGCCTGTCAAAATGTTACAACAAATTTCAAATCCTCGTCCACCACAACCGGGTCAAAAGTTTGGGTCGTCATGGTTCCTTGCTGAGACGTAACGGCGACGAGCCGAGTTGTGTTTCCAATGACGCAGCCCCGCCAGTCGCATCGAGGGACACTGAATCCCTCAAGAATTTGTCTGACTGATGTGACGAGGCGTTCCCACTGCTGAACATGCCGTAAACAAAGAGCATGTGCACCGACTTCAGGCATATTCCATCTGTCCCCCAAAGCGTCATCGACAACAAACATGCGGCGGCAACTTCGGCCGCCTATGAATAAATCTGACAGCTGGCACAAATCAGATGTCAGCAATGATCCAATCTTTTACCACATTTTCTTTGGCGTGTTTGCAGGATTTATTTCCAGCCTTCATGGAACTGATTTTATGTGGTTTGGGAGTTGAACCCATGAATAACATCCATGCTTTGAAATGAGTGCAACTGATTAAGAAAAGTTTGATAAAGGCGGTGTGCAGGAAACGCCGATGGAAAGATTTCAAACAGACGTAACAGGCTTTCACAGAGTCGGTGCTCAGTTTGTCCAGATGGCTTTATTAGCTTTAAAACAAGGTGGATTTCAGTTATTTGCTGAAAACAAATCAACTAAATGGTAAACTGAGGCTGTGCTGACAGTTCCACCATGCTGCAGGTTTCAGTTTGGATGATTTTTAATGTTGGTGTGCTCATCGCCTATTTAAATTCTAAAGTTTGTATTTACCTCCGTGTGAAAATGATTCTGTCCACACTGCAGCTGCAACACTGCGATTCCTCACTTGTTAAAGGTTTATCTGATCTAATCAGGTCAAAGAAGTAATACATCTTTGCTAGGTTTTCTCAAACCAAAAACTGGGATGTTACTTAACATCCAGCCCTGCTTTTTCTAAAACAGCTGACATCAGTAAGACGAGGCCTTGAAGTCATGAAAGAAGCAGGAACATGCACGCACACACACACACACACACACACACACACACACACACACACACACACACACACACACACACACACACACACACACACACACACGCACACGCACACACACACACAAACAGAGCACTTCCGCCATCAACAAGGAGTAGGAGCGTTTTCAAAAACTTGTGTTTTCAGTGGCTCCATTGGCATGTAAACACACAGAAAACACAGCAGAAGTTTCCTGTTTTCACTTGTCACATTTTGTAAAGGAGCCTTAAAGGGCTCATATCATGCAAAATTCACTTTCGAATGGTTTTCCAACCATAACAATCGTCCTCATACCTGGAATGACGCCCCAGAAGGGAAGAAAGTCTGTCCTCTCTCTCCCTGGCTTGTTTCAAATTTTAAAAAGTGTGTTGCTCCAACGAGCCAATCAGAAATCAAACCCTATATAGTGTCATCAGGGGTTTAGCCAATCCCAATCAAGGTAGGCCCTCCTTTTGGCCCTCCCACAATTAGGCAGCTTTGTTCTGGCACATGGCACCACGAGAGGAAGTATTTCCTCCTCTTCCCAAGATGGGCATGTGTGGGCAGATTTTGAACACAGCTCCTATGATCCAATATTCAAATGGATAAAAATCAAGGAAAAGCTGGACTTGGGGCAATAAACTTTGAACATAACGTTTCTGGACAAACAAGACCATGTGAAAGTTTTGAAAAGCTGGATAATACAAGCTCTTTAAAGTTATGACAAAAAGAGTAGATCTCTAACAAACTAGGAACATTACATCGCAGTGATGAACCCTTAAACGATCTGAAATAAAAAGTGACCTCAGCGATACGAGGCGCTGGCAGCCACAGGGGTTTTTTTATTAAACGGTGTTAGTTTCCCGGCTGTGACCTCCACAGTGGACCGAGGTGAAACCTGTCATGTGAAAAACCCGCCTTGTCTTCAGCCACATTCGGACGGGTCCAAAACCCATCCTGGCCCTGAGTGTCTGTGTCCAACTCTACGTCACTCTGCCAGAGGAGGTTTTTCATTCGATGCATTTGACAGCACATGAATACACATTAAGATAAGAATCTTTTTTTTCTTAAAGGTAGCAATGAATTTTAGGAGAGCTAAAGATGAACATCACAAACACTCAGTGATTCAGAAGAGGAGAAAGAAAAGAGACCGATAAGAGGAGTGACATTTATTTGCTTATTTAGCCGGTGGGCTCCGCTGAGATTAGGAGGCCTTTTGAAAAGGAGAGCCGGCCACGATAAGTCAGCCCGAGCGTCCGCTGGGAACGCCCCTCTTAAAGAGCAGCTCTCCTTTTATCATTGTTTACTGGGGCGAGGAGGCCGTTACACAGAAAGGGTTGCAGCGTTGCACCATCCAAGACCAATTCCTTCCACCTCTGCTCTCAGTAGGCAAGAAATCCTTCCACACATGATTGAGGAGGTGATGAAGAATGAAAAAGCACAAGAGAGAGATTCAAAGTGAAGCGGTGGTGAAAGGCCTGTGAACTGCAGAGAGCTCGGATAAGTGTCTCCATCACCCCATTCGTCTTCTTGATTTTAGATTTCCTTCGGTCTGATAAAACCAGTGTGAAGTTACCCAAACGGCGGCGGTGTCTCTCCTTATTGAAAAGCACATTTTAATTAGGAACGCTGTGGTGCATTATTTAACGGCGAGTTCTTTTGGAAAAGATCCAGTATCATCAGTAGTAAAAAAAAACTGATGTAATGTTTCCGCCTTTTCATCTGTTGGGGCCGATGATTCCATGAACTCCTTTAGAGGCTTGCTCCCCCGAAGGAAAACACCAGCAACAATAAACAGGCCATAAAACAGCAGGGGAGCGAACCAGACCTAGGAAGTGGCCAATGAGGATGCTTGAATCCGACCCGAACACACCACAGGGGTCCAAACCCAAGTTGGTGAGACTCACTTCCTACCAAAACTCTCTGCCTTCTCAACTGACCATCGAGGGAGAGACATCGCTTTCCCTCCTCAGGATGGTAAAGAGAGCAAAAGAACAGAAGAAACACCAACGCCAGCCAGCTGGACGAGCAGGACCCAGTTTGGACTACATCTTCTGTTTTCCTCTATTTTTCCTGTTTTTGGGGGACTCTGGAGACCAGAGCCAGTGTCGCCTCTTCTCCAAAACCATCCTCTCAGCTGTCCACTGCTGCAGCTGGGGCCAGGCCTCTGAATTCAGGACGCTGAATTCAGAGCCGGTAACAACCAGTTACCACAGCCTCCCAGAACCAACAGCACCACGGACGGTGCTGTCCAAAGAACTATAAGGGTGAGAGCTTTTGTCTGGGCAGAGAATAGTTAGAATGATGTTCTGTTGAAAATGCAATGTGCTTCCATGTGCCGCTCAGAAGGCCGCACCAACCAAGTCCAGGACTCTGGTTTTCCACCTCAGAACCAGAGGTCCGAGTGAGCTCCAGGCCCACTGGGAACTCTGTGTGGAGGAACCAGGGTTCAGAACCGAGCCGCGCAGAATTCTCTGTCTTTCTCTTGTCTTCATCCTCTCTCATCTCTCCCCCTCTTTCACTAACTCGCAGCAACGCACCCCCCCTTATCTGATCAACATAAGCTCACACACACTGCTGCATGTAACGCCTATGAGTGTCAGCTGCTGCAAGAGCAGATCTGTTTTGATCACAAGAGTTCTAACTGCAGGAACCGACCTCCACTTAGGACTCAGGTGCTCAGAACCGGGCCAACGGAACCGCCCGTTCGTTACGCCCTCGGTAGACTAACTCGCTCCGAGACCGCCCTCGCGCACGCGCGCTCGACGGACGTCTTGTTTATCTAGCCGCTAAGCAACCGCCGCATCCCCAGAAAGAGTGAGTCAAACGCCTCTAGTGTTCGCGTGGGTCATCGCAATCCCTCTTGACATCCACCTGGTGGACACATCAAGTCATTGCGCTCTCCCTCTGCGCGCTGCCGCACGCCCCTAGTGGTCGTCACAATCTCCGCATTGACCCGCCAACGTCTGCCTCCACCTGGTGGACGTTCGAGGTCATTACACCCACTCACTCCAGACCACACACACGCACACATGCACGCACGCACGCACGCACACACGCACGCACGCACGCACGCACGCACGCACGCACGCACACACACACACACACTCTTTGTACATAGTGTTTGCTGTTTAATAGATTAGATCTCCGTGTTAGATGTCGTTTGCTATTTGAATGTGTTGATTTATGAGATGATTTCCGAATTATTTATGAATTAATACATTTTTATTAATAAACGCCTGTTAGCTGAATTGTACGCTTCTTGGTGATTATTGTGTATTTATTGTTGACAATTCACTGGTTTGTAACAGTCTCTCACACCTTCCATTCTATTTAAGATTGTTATATTTTATGCAGAAATATTAACTAAATTAAATAAACTTTTTACAAACGAGACTGAGATTTTGGTATTAGCTATTTCCAGTTTATCTGGTGGTGCCCCGATTTATTATTAATACATAAATAAGAAATTTATGCAAATTAATAATTTTATTTATTAAAAATTATTTTTGATAATTTTTCATTTTTTTGTTTTAAAGTAATTATTCAATTACTTTAGGAGTTGTTAATGAGTAAATGACCGTTTACTTCCATTAATAATTTCAATTTTTCATAAATTACTTCCAGTGATTTATTACTTTTAGTAATCTATTACTTACAGTAATTATATGCTAATAACCAACCATAAACCCCAACACATCTTTTGCACATAAGAGAACTTTTATCTTCTCTTTTTTTTAAAGATATGTATTTAAATATCATCGGCTTAAACAAGGTAGCGGGCAAGTAACTCATTTTTTTGTGTGTTTTTGCATTTCAGGAAAGTTTTGAAAGAAACGAGAGAGATGGTAAAAACAATGGAGTTTTCATATTCGGCCACTAGTGGGTGCCGTTGTTTGTTTTTGTAATGAAACCACACACACGCTGCAGAGAACAAAACGCTGTAAACATTAGGAGTGGGGGAACACAGACCTTCTAGTGGACAGACGACCAAGTTGGAGGAGATGAGAGGAGCTTGAATGAGTGCAGCATCACGTGGTTCCATCCATACTACATTTCAGGGTTCACGTCGGTACATGTTCCGTAACCTAACGGTTCCGAAAATATTTTCACTTCCTGTGGCTGGCGTTCTCCTGGCTGTCGCGGTCTGGTCCGGGACGTAGCGCATTTTAATCTGTTTTCCACTACATGTAAAGGTGATGTTGGATTTTGAACAAATCGTTCAAAACTAGTTCGCCGGTGTCAGTCAGCGGTTAGCTTAGCCACCAGCATCCTTATACAGTCTCCCTGCGTCCTCTTGTGGATGCACGGAAGAACTCGCTA
The DNA here is from genome assembly GCF_963383615.2 of Lipophrys pholis. NCBI lineage: Eukaryota > Metazoa > Chordata > Actinopteri > Blenniiformes > Blenniidae > Lipophrys > Lipophrys pholis. The sequence continues at coordinate 24,368,372 of NC_137627.1, read as the reverse complement.
TTCACCCGCTGTTCAATTCCTGTAACCTATATTAGCCAGAAGCCACAAGTGGCCAACCCCAGTTCCACACCACCCGACACTCACAAATTAACTTTGTATGTCCCTAGACTGTCAGAGAAAAGTAAAGTACCAGGTTAAACCCACACTGGGAAAATGATGCAAACTCCCCACACATCACACCCAATCCCGAATTCAAACCAGTTATTCTTGCTTGAGGCATGAGAGTGTTACACTTACAACCACATCTGGTTCAGATTCCCATTGATGATCTGGAGAAGTGCAACAAACATTTAAGGGATTTGTGTTTAGATTTTTCTCTCACTCATAAAAACAAAGATTTGATTGTTTGTAAAAGAAAGTGTTGCTCCTGACATGTACAAGACGTGCCAGAGGCAAAGACAAAGAGAAAGTGAAGCCATACGAGGAAGGGAGCTGGAGGAGGTGGGCAGCGTGTCAACATGAGCTAATGATTAATAGCTTAATTAGCCTCTGTTATCCAATTAATGAGCGCTAATGAAATCCTGCAGGCAGAGCCGCGTCTGCTCTGACATGACACTGTTAAAGGGAAAATCAGGAACGCTGTGTTTGCTCCTTTTTCTTCCTGACCGAGGTGCTTAAACACTGACACACAAACACACACACACACACACACACACACACACACACACACACACACACACACACACACACACACACACACACACACACACACACACACACACAGATCTGTCATTGTACATCCACATTAAAACACTCCAGCACACACTTAGACCGTGCTCTGTTCATTAGTGCCCTGTATGGGACAATCATCCAGCAAGAGAGCGAGCGAGCGAGCGAGGGAGGAAACAGACGAGCGAGCCAGAGAATCGTGGATAAAAATCACCTGCAGCCCAAATGAGTTGACCTCCTTTATGGAGTAATGAGAGCTGATTGCTTCACAAAGAAGCAGATGTCCATTAGTGCATCTGTAAAAAGAGTTATTAATGTCATTAAAAGCAATTAGCGCCACTGTCCAGATGAGTAGTTGGGTTCCTCGTGCATTTGACTAATTATGTGGAGGTGAGTGCATAGGAAGAAGAAAAGAGTGCTGAAAAGGTTTGACCATAGGCTCATAAGAGAGACTCAGGGTTTCATAATCAGCCAAGCACTTGTGTGTTTCAGAACAAAGTGAATAATCACCGACTTTTAACTAGCGTGTGTCCTCCAGCAGATTCATGTGGTCTGGACCTATGCAGTGAATGAAACGTGAATAAATGCACATGAGGAGAGTGTCTATTTCTTTTATTTTCCTCTTGAATGTTTCTTCAAATGAGGGATGCACCGATACCACGATTTTAAAGGACAAGTATGAGTATGAACCTTTGGCTTACTTATTAAAAGTACTAATTTATACTCTATACGTGATGCTGAGAGGCTGTGCGTTTCCAAGAACGACCTCCGTAAAGCATGTAGCATTGCCGATGCGTGAGCCATAAAATTCTTTAGCATGTGGCATCGCGCACGTCTCGGAGTTTCGTGCTGAGCAGTTCAACTACTAAGTGACATCGGGCTAACTCTACTGGTCCAAATGTCTCTGGTGACTAAGTTGCTGGAGTTGGACGAACTATCTCATCCGCTTGATATATTAGAACATATAATTTACAGTTTGTCTTATTTTTGTCATTCTCAATAATAATAATAATGGATTGACATCGCTCGTTCTCTACCAAGTCCCAGGAGAACATGGATTGGGAATCATGACACTGGAAGCCACCATTGATGTTATTGTCCATCTATTTGCGCTAGTGCAGAAGAACTATTTACTATGGCCGTGGCGTGTGTGACCAGGAGCAGACAAGTTGTGTTTCCCCTGCTTCCAGAGACCGAGTCGAAGCGTTTCCAAACAGTCGTGCTTTCAGTGGTTCCGTGCACTGCTGTTGTGTAAACGGACACCCAAAACTCTATGAAACACTATGTTAGTTTTACATTGTGTACACGGGGCCGGAATCAAGTTTTTCAATGCAGACTTTTATTTTTAGGATATTTTGTGGTGTGAACTACCAGTGATTGAAGGCCCACTCCTGTTAACCTGATGGAGGCATCTACTCCAAAGAGAAATAGGCTGACATTGCAATGTTGACTTGGCCATATAAATATTTCATGAAATGTTTTTTCCCTCGATTGTTTCTATTGGTTGTTTGCTTGGGGGGATTTTCCGGTCACTGGACTGGACGGTGTATGTATCCCGGAGATGTTGCATTGTGTGCTCTTTGGTAACAGTTTTTTTGGGAGTGAGAGCCTGTCACCCTTTTAGTGTTTACTGCTGGATTCAGAGGGCTGAGGTTGACCTTGCTTCAGCATCCCAGTGGGGGGTGGTGGTGGTGGTGGTGGGGGGGGTTCAGGGTCGGGGCACCACTTCTGTCTTTACCTTTCTCATCATTTGTTGTCCTCCGTTTGGTCCTCAGAGAGCCTGCTCGCTGTAACTCGTCCGGATTTCACAGTGCTTCCTGGAGCTGAAGCTTTTATCCGGAGACGTAGGTTGTGAGAACTCATATAATGCACTGTATCTCTTTATGTCCCTCTGGATTTCTGCTTTTGAAAAAAAAAAAAAAAAAAAAACTGTGCATAAATCACTCGACCTATTTAGTAGACTACATTTGCTGAATTGTAAATACAGGCGGCCTGAGAACGCATGTGATCGTTTGCTTTTGTTCTGTTCTGAATACCAGATGTGCCACACTGATAGACGCCCACGCTTTCTTTACAAAAAGTTTTCACCGTGTTTGTCAACCTTGAAACTGAAACGCGACATGATGACCCGCGTGGATGGATTTTATTCTGTTTCCACATGAGGGCTGTCATGTTGTTAACGTGGCAGCGGCTTTAACCGCCTCAATCCTACACAGAATGAACAAATGCGGCTATTGTGGGAGAACACTCGGGAACATCATGGGGCGGAGAGCGGCCACATACAGTATATCTTCAGGAAGGTATCATATCATTACATGTATTCCTTTCTTTTAAAATATTAAAAGTCACAATTGACCTAAAAATGTAAAAATACGTTTTTATGGACGTATTTTATGTATTAGTAGGTTCATGTCACCCAGCCAATAATTGGTTTTCCTGAAGGAACAGTTTGAGTGCACTCTCAAGTATGTTGGTCTCAAATACTCATTAATATTAAAACAAAAAGATAAAATGAATAATCAAAAAGCCAGATTTGTTTAATTTTTCTTCAATCAGTGGACCAGTTCATGCTGATGAAGCCACTTGGATAAGACATCTTCAAACAAAAGGTCTGTTGACTTCATTCAATTTGTGGACTAGAACGTCACTCGGTAGAACGCAGACCTTCGCCAACGCCACCTTTGTTAGTGGAACTGCGTTAGCATCGCTAGCATGTTAGCCTTTAGCTTATGTCTATGCTAACTAGCCTGTCAGGTGGGAACATCACTGTGTGAAACACTGAGCAGGTATGGCAACAGACGCTGATCTCCTTTGAGCTCCTCCATGAGGTGCCTCTCCCATCCACTTTGTATGGAAATTCTTTACGCAGTTTTGGGGGATTTATTTGGAAACGTTTTGCCATTAACATCCCAACATCTAATCGAGTGGTCCTTGGATGACGACAAATCATCCCTGAAAATTTGATGCAATTCGGGAGAATTTGTTGTTAAAATACATACATACAAACCAACAACTAAATACATGCAGAAAAACACATAACCTTTTCTGGCAACTTTTGGTGGTTGCCCAACTTTCATTGCCGAAGGTAATAAAATAATAAATACAAAGACATAAACCAAATGCAACATAAACCGCGAACTAAATAGTCTTTAGTGTCTGCCATTTCCATAGAAATGGACATTGTTTGTCATGAAAACGCAAAATATTTCTGAGATGAGTACTCACAAACGATGTAGTTTTACTTGAAATGTCGTCATGTTAACAAGATTTTAGTCCTTCTACCAAATATGGGGTTTTTAAGTTGTTTCTGGAGCAAAATGACCACTTGGATCCAACGTGAGCGCAGCTTTTTTGTTTAACTCAACTTTTTAAAAAAACACTTTAAAACAACAGAACCAAAGGGCTGTGCATAAATAGACATTAACACCTAAAAACAAAGTGCAAACAATAAAACAACAAAAATACAATAAGCACAATGAAAACAAAAAAATGGCAACAACAAAAACAGGAGCAGAGTCACAAGCTGGATTAAACGCTAATGAATCAAAATGAGTTTTGATATACATTTAAAAGAGTTTGGATTGTTAGTCAAGTTGTTGTTATGGCCGAAGCTTTATGAGCATAGTTCATTGATAGGGTATGTTGTACATGTGAGCAATCAATCAGCCAGTTTATAACAAGAAGTGATCCAATTATAAATTCTTAAAAAACTGAATTGTAAAGTTCCCTCAGGGACACCAAAGCTTTGATCGTAATACCTGGGGGATGCTGCGTGGACGTTTCACTCTTATGCAGCCAGTTCATTGCAGCGAAGCATCTTTGTTAGCCACTGAGCAAATTAAACACCTTCTTTCTCCAGCTCGAGTTTGCTCTGTGTGGAAATGGCAACACAATAGGACAGGATTAGTGTGAGAAGACCTGCTGCCTGTCTATTCTAACAGGGGCTCATTGTGAGATTAAACCACACCCACTACTGGTTCCAGAGAATTATATCATTAGAACAATTTAGTTGTTCTGGGGTTTATGTTCATTACCTGGGTCTAAAAATATATTCATAGGCTTTTGTTCCCCTGCATCCTTTCAGAAATTCTCCTTCTATGTCTCGTATGAACCTTTATGTGTAAGATTTTCTCTCTAAGGCCCAGTTTCCCCGACATTTCAAGTGAAAACACATCGTTTTGCATTTTCTTTAAAGCAATACGTCTGTTTAAACGGTGACGACAGGAACGCTGACAACAATGTATTTTCCATGTAAGGCCACAAGTTGGTGCTGTTTTAGTAATGAAACCACCCACACATGCAGCACAGAATAATCCACCTTAAACATTAACAATGGGAGAACGCAGACATTCTAGCAGACAGATGACCAAGGTGGATTGTTGTTATGCTGACTGTCGAAATAAAACTACCAAGTCCCAGGAGAATATGGACTGGGAGTCACGACACCATTGAGGAAACTTTGGCCTTTTCTCAATATGCGTACTTATTTGTGTTTACGTTCTCGCTCACATGTTAAACCTCATCAGTCGAAGACCATGTACTGATCCAATTCAAAGTATGAATCTCACTGAGAATGCATGAAATACCCTGACGTGTTCTCACTCCGCCCACTTTATTGAGAATGCTTCAAAGCTAGACTTGTGTAGACTTGGGAAGCCAAATTACCCAAAAGACTTTCTGACAGTCCGTACTTTCGAGTGCATACTTACAAGCCAAGCACATACTTGAGAAACGGCCATTGTTCTTATTGTCCATATACTGAGCATGTGCACAACTACTAGTTATAACGGCCCTGGTGACCAGGACCAGGAGCGGCGTTTCAGAAAAGTTGGGTTTCCCTTCAGTGTTTTTGAAAAGTTGCCTTTTCATTGGCTCAAAGCGCCGTTGTCTTGTAAATGATTCCCCCAAAATGATTTTCATTTGGAAAATCTTGTGTAAAAACAATACTCACATGAGTCATGTTTGCAAGAAAGCATTTTAGCGGTCGGACTTTAGCGGTCAAAAGTCAACTTCAAATACTCTGTTGGTCCCAATTTTTCAGATTTCTCATAAAAGCTTGCACACAGAACAAATTTCCTCCTGATAATCTTCATCACACAAGTTATGAAAGATGTTTTCTACCAATCGCTGCTTTGCTGGGAGGCAGAATCACTCCGCCACTTTGTTCGATTTTACTATTTATAGAAAAATTGCTCATCAAAACCACAACACTGAACATCCAAAATGTGCACCGAGCACGAATTCTCTTTCGTGCGTGTGACTGAACCGAAGCTTTTCTCGGGCAACCTAAAGGTCCAGGTTAAAGCAGCCATGGCCAAACACACTTGTGTCTGTCTCGCGCTTGTGCGTGAGTGTCATTCGGTTTGTGTTGCCTGTCAAATCTCGTCTATGTAATTAGAGCCTCCTGGCGATATTTGTGCTCCACTCAGCCTCTCTCGCTCACTCTTTGTTATCCATGCTGCTCGCTTGCTCGCTCTCTCTCTCTCTCCTCTCCACCGAGTAATAAAAGAGACGGAGCGTGGGCGTCGATCGCTGCTTCACGTTGCTGCTCAGCTGACAGCCAGGAGAGAGGAAGGAATGAAGGAGAGGAGGAGGAGGAGGACAGAAGGAGAAGCAATGAGATGGTGCACTAGAAAGAGAGAGAGCGAGCGAAAGAGAGTAGGAGGGAAAGAGTGTTTTGTGTCTGCAGCTGCTGGGGTGACGGAGTGGATGGCGAACAGCACACAATGTGCTCCATGCATTTGTATGCACTTAAGTGTGTTTGTATTCCAGTATGTATATATTTAGATATATATATACACCGCAGTGTGTGCAGCGCGTTTTGCCCCGTGCACGCCGAAACACTCGTGCACGCTCATGTGTTGCAGCATGTTCTTGATGCAATCGCGTGGCTTTGTGCGGAGGAAAGATGAAGGGGTTTGTTTGGATGGTGCGATGGAGGTACCATTGACCTAAATACTAAAAGTATGCTTCACGCAGAGGAAACGAGGCTCTCAAGGCCAATGATCTGCAGCGGCGGAGCAGCTACTTAGCTAACGAGGAGAGCTTTAATGACCCGGGAGGAACTGTGGTGAATTATAGATAAGAATTTTATACAGTTTAAAACCCCTGATATGTTCTGTCACTCCAGTCTCTTCGTCTCCGAGTAAATTTAAACTATGTTGGATGATGCTCGCACGATGGTCTTTAAATGGCTTCATTTAGATTTCGATTCTTCTGCGGTGACTCATATAAGGACGTGTAGCGGTGGCTCGGTTGGTGGAGTGGTCGCCTCTCAATATGAAGGTCGAAGGTCGCAGGATCGATTCCCAAACTCCCCCAGTCCACATGTTGAATTGTTGATTGATGGACTGAGTGCCTTACATTGCAGCCGCCTGTATTGGCGTGTATGTGTGTGAATGGGTTATTGTGAGTCGTGGTGTAAAGCGCTGCGGTGGAAAAGTCCTCCATCAGCTTCTGCAGTTCAATATTGTTTCGTTTGCTACGAAAGATGTAACAGTTGGATTTCTCTTCTTCTGACATGAAATAAACAGCTTCCATACTCCTTGGATTATTACGAAAAAAATTCTTTACCACTGATAGATGGGGATAAAAACCATGGGGTGTCAGATGAAGTGGTACATAAATTACTCAAACATACGTTCACAGTGTCTCTTCTGTAGCAGCAGTTGGCAGCGCTTTGCCAGTCAACACTTCAAACGAGAAGGTTGGGATTATGTTGTTGATTTTGTTGCGAGGTAACTCAGGGGCCGTTCACACGGCAAAGATCTCAAGTCAAAATGCAAAACGTTTCTTGTGTTTTTGGTGTCTGTTTCCACAATAACGGTGCGAGGAGCCACTGAAAACACAACTCTTTTGAAATGGCTCCAATGTAGAAAGAAGAAACTGCTCCTTGTCCTGGACGCCACGGCCGTGGTAACTGGCTTTTCTGCATACGCTCAGTAAATCGACAATAACAATAATGTTTTCTCCATCTTGCCATGACTCCCAATCCATATTCCCCTATGACTTGGTAGTTTTATTTTGACAGTCCAACTTGGTCTTCTGTCCACTACAATGGCTGTGTTCTCCCGTTGTTCATGTTTAGAGCCGATTGTTCTCTGCTGCATGTGTGTGTAGTTTCATTACAAAAAACAAACAACAGCACCAACTAGTGGCCTGGCCTGCGAACTACATGATTTTCAGTGTTTCTGCCATTTTCTTGTGAACAAGAAACTTTTCTGGAACAAAAATGCAAAAACCTTGCGTTTTCACTTCAAACGCTGTGGTGTGAATGGAGTTTCTGTTTATAGAGCAAGAATTAATTATCTTAAGAAGAAGTTTTGGTTATAATTAGTTCCACACATCACTTTGATGATAAAATGAAAAGACCCCCTCAATACAGATGAACAACAACAAGCAATTTCAATATTAGCATTTGAAATATAACACAAATCACAATATGCAGTAATATACATCACCATATAATACGGTTCTTTTATGTGGGGTTATAATCTGGTCCAGTACAGAAATAACACATGAAATCCCATCTGTGTTTGTCCTGCAGAGGATTACAGATGCAAATGCTCGCGTGGAAAGTGTGACATTTGTTTTGATTGGTGAAACATATCAACATTAACAGAACAGAGAATTATCTTTGCAGGCTGCATGTTGCCGATTTAGTGAAATGAGTTGTTGGTGCCAGGTGGTGTTACGACAGCGCTGCAGCATGGGCGAGTCTCCTGGCAGCTGCCATTGTTGCCGTCTCCACGCATGTGAAGGTTAAACGACGTCGACGCTGGAGAAGCAATGCTATTCATGTGACGAGATTCAACATCTTTCTATTCTTTTACACTTATATACCACATTCTTAGTCGTCAGTCTTACTCAGAAGCTTTGCATGGATCACACCATTGGGAGCAATTTTGGGTTCGGTGTCTTACTGACGCCTGCAGATAACCTTGAAAGATCTCTTGCATCTGTTAGAAAATGTAACATTCCCATGTGTAGAACGAGAACACATAGTAGACATTCTCTTGCAAGTAAAGACTAATAGAAAGAAATTGAAGAGTGTTGTCGTCTGAAGAAAAATCTTCCATCCTACATATTTTCCACCCACTTCATCGAGTTCAGGGTCGCAGGATTCTGGACTCATTCCCAGCTGAGACGTCTCTGCTTGTTTTCTCTTCACAGAAAGAAAAATCCTAGGCTGAAGTCCAAAAAGGTGCTGTAGACATTGTTCACGTCTGCAGATGGTCAGTCTCTCGAACTAGCCTGTCAGGTAGCAACATCACACTGTGAAACAGTGAGCAGGGAGCGTCTCCATGGCAACAGACGCTGATCTCCTTTAAACTCCTCCATAAGGTGCCTCTCCTATCCGTTTGTATGGGACATTTTTTTTGCAGTTTTTGGGGATTTATTCGGAAACGATTAGCCGTTAACGTCCCAAAATCTAATCGATTGGTCCTTGGGTGATGAAAAATCATCCCTGAAGATTTCATGCAATTCGGGTGAATCATTTTTTGCAAAAAGTTGGTAAATTACATACACACATTCAAACCAATAATTAAATAAATACACAAAGACAAAACATACCCTACCCTTCCCCCAACTTTCATTGGTGAAAGTAACAACCAACATCACCAACTAGTGGCCAGGCATAATAACTACATTGTTTCAGTGTTTCTGCCATTTTCAAATAGTTGTTTTGTAAATACAAAACTTCACTGAAACAGAAACGCCAAAATGATGTTTTTACATGAAACATTTTCATGTAAATGGAGCAAACAGACCTAAGCTACACACACACTCAATTAGTTTTTTTGTAGTAATTGATGCTTCTTATTGTTAATTTTTTGAATTTCTCTTTGAGTTGGTGCCACATTTGTGGGATGAACAGCAGAGCGGAGTATGTGGGTTGTGCAGCCTTGATAGACTGTGGGGTACTCCTGTTTAGTGAGATCAGGCAAACTCCACCTTAAAATAGGAAGCCCGGAATCGAAACCAGAGTACTCTCACTGTGAGGTGGTGTGTCAACCTCTGCAGCACGGTTCAGAATCCTTTGCAACTGTCTGTACTTCCAGTGTTGAGTTGTATCCACGGTGAGAGGTCTTGGCTCTGGTGTGTGATGGTTTGTCGTCACATCGGCTTTTATTTTCCAGTGTGGCGATATCTCGGCCTTTTCTGGCACAAATTGTGAATATTCCACCCCAGAATCTATATCACGCGAACAGAGGTTTGTTATTTCTGTTCTAACAGTGTTGGGTTAAATTACCACTTCGTCCCCGCTCAGCCCCGGGACCCTTTAGCCAGGCACTTACTCATCCTCTCGATGTGTGAAACCATGAGTGGGACGAGGCCGCTTGGCAAAAAGCCTCCTGGGATAAATGAAGCTTAGAAAAAGAGGACAAACAAATAAAGTAGCAAGCAGAAGCTGTTTTATCGACAAACTCTGGCAGACTAGTCATGATCTATTATTCTGCCTCCACAGTGCCCACGAGCAGAAAGCCCTGCACCCTGGCACAGTCATCTGGGATCAGAGAGGCTTTTATTTTGGGTGTTTTAAAAGTATAATAAAGCTCATGTGTGCCAGACTTTGATCCAGAAGTTCCTGAAACTGAATATTAATCATATAATTAGTATTAGCTCCGCTAAGAAACATCTGAGCGTTCTTTCTCCAGATGTTCAGACGTTGGATTCGTCTCTGTGAATCATCTCAACAAACATGTTGACAGAGTTTTGTTTTTCTGCCTCTTAGGAGACGTTCAGATTCATCCAGCGCTGACTGAAGGACTGTCAGATGTCATTTCACTTCTCTTCACTTTGCTCACAGCTTTTCCCAGAAGAACCAGCCACATTGACTCCTGTTCCAGCTTCTCGTTCTCTTTCAGCATTATTTCTTTTCTACTACACACAGCATCGTCCAAGCTTTACAAATCAAAGCTCTGGTGTGTCTGAGGGAACTTCACAATTGAGTTTTGAAATCATTTAGATTTGGATCACTTCTTGTTATGAACCAGCTGATTGATTGCTCACATGCACAGTATTCCCTATCAATAAACAATACTCATGCTGCTTAGGCAAAACTGATCGGGAAATTGCATCGTTTTTGCATTTTTGTTTCAGAAAGGTTTTACTGTCTGTTTTCACGGAAATGACAGAAATGCAGAAAATGTTGTAGTCTTCATATTGGGCCATTAGTGGGTGCTGTTGTTTGTTTTTGTAATGAAACCACAAACATTCAGCACACAACAATATGCTCTTAACATTAACAATGGGAGAACATGGACAATCTAGTAGACAGACAGTTGACAGACTGTCAGACAGACCACCAAGTTAGATTGTTATTACAGTGACTGTCAAAATAAAAGTACCACGTCCCAGGAGAATATGGACTGGGAGTCATGACACCACGTTCTGATTGTCTCTACTGAGCATGTGCACAACTACTAGTTACTACGACCGTGGTGCTCATACGCAGCACCAGTGCTTCCTCTGTCTACGTGGGATGTAGCCTGAGCGTTTCCTGAAAGTGTCCCGGCCGTCTGGTTCTCCAGTGAGGTTCGTTCTTCAGCCAGTGATGTTTACCCACAGCAGCCTGTCTCATGTTTTCCACAGCTGAAAACACATAAGAACAAGACTAGGGGAGCCTGCTGAGGGCAACGCCTGAAACAAAGACTGAAACTCCTAAAAATAGACTTTGGACCGAAGGAGAATTCTCTCCAGTTCAATTAAGCTCATTATCCCTTTAGTTTGTTTACAAGAATTTTCTCTGTCTTTCTCTTCAGGCAAATTGTCCTTTATTCAACGTACCTTTGAGAGGTTTCAGCCTTTCGCCTTTATTGATCTTCATGATGAAGACATGAGAACCTTGCCGAAACATGTCAGGGATCATTGCAAAGCCCCATTTGAGAACTTGTTAAACTAATCTGGGGCTCTAAAACCAGATTATCTAAAGTTTTTTATGAGCTCTTCACACTCCCAGCTCAGGAACAAATGCAAAGAATAAATATACTGTATATACATGTCCAAATGGTTTGTTTGACCATCAGTCAACCTGCAGCTTTTGGAGTTTGAATGAATTTGAGGTTGTTAAAATACCATAAATCCTCTGATGCCTGTTTATCTGCATTTTGTGTTTTTGATTTAAACTACCTAAAACAATAAAACCCTTCTGTGACCCATTTTATCAATGTGTCCCTCTTGAGACGTTTGCGACTCCTTTGTCTCGTCATTCCTCCTTGACTATTTTCAAGGTCGTGCAAAGTTCTGTACTTTATCTCAAAAACAGAGACTCGCTGATGTTAATACCTTTGTATTAATTTCCATGAAAAACAAATGGTCTACCTCGGCTTTAAGACAGAGAAAAGGGCAGAGATGCAATCAGGTGTGCAGAGAAGCAGAAATTCATGAAGAGACGCGACTCAACAATCCTCAGGAGGTTCGAATGCTTTCTATGATAAATAATTATGAATTATACATTTTTATTTGATGTTCTTTCAATGCAGAGTAAATAAATCCTGCAGGGCACTAATATAATGCATCCAAAGCAATAGAAAAACAGGGTGAATAAGTGTGTGTGTGTGTGTGTGTGTGTGTGTAAGCGGAACTTAGACCATCACATTGCCAACGTTACATAGTGAAGACTCGATTTCAGCCAAATAGCCGATCCACGTTTAGGTTCAGGTGATGATTAGGATCAGGGGCTCAGAAATGTGTTAGGTCAATGGATGTCCTCACAAATACAACTTTTAAAATGTGTCCGGTGGAGAGCGAGAGCCAGCTTTTATGAGGTGAAATTTGGGCACGTCCTGTTTTTGTTTGCATGCATGCGAGGCGTGAGTGTATGCTAATTCCTCTCCGTAAAAGTGTGTGAGTGTCCGTCCCGGGCAGAGGCGTGCCGCTCCGGAAAACCCACTTTATGTGCAGATTTATAGGATTCAATGATTCTCTCATTTATGAGAAACATCAATTTCTGCAGCGCCGGCAACCACATGGAAACCAGCCTGTGTGTGTGTGTGTGTGTGTGTGTGTGTGTGTGTGTGTGTATGTGTGTGTGTGTGTGTGTGTGTGTGTGTGGGTGTGTGTGTTATCTTTGGCTTTAGCATCCCAACATTAGCTCATTAGCACAAATCAAAAACAACTTAAATCAACAAATCTACTTTTCTAACAATCTTGACATGAAATCAGCATTTTACTTTTTCTCATTTACAAAGTTTTCCATCATTATGTTTGTTCCGCAGGTAATCAGATGCCACACACACATTCATAACCAGCAATCAATATTGCATCCCATACACCTTGGAACGTTTTAATAACTTTGGCCTCATTTTATTTCTACAGTAGTTCTAGTCTATGTCACATCTTCAGATCTTTCTTTCCACAAGTGAGCCGATTTCATCCACTTCATCTGTGTTGTGGCAGATTTTTGCTGAAATGAATTTTTTAGTTGATGTCATAGCAGTTAAGGGCAATTTGCTATGAAATAAAAATCTTAACTGCAGCAGCGTGATACATCATAAACTCCCAAAGGTGCCGTGCTCGGGTAGAGCTATGTGGCTGTGGCATAATTTAGTGAGCTATCCAGTAACTTTTCAATCTCGGGTGTGATGCATGCCGTGTCATGCCTGTATTACATTTTAAATTTAGAACACCGAGAGTTATTACGAAGTTAGACTGCATGGCCAGACGGGGGACGGAAAAGAACGAGAAAGCAGTTTGAAACAAAATTCTGGATCTATTAGACAGGATTCCATTCATTCGCCCATCAAAGCTACGAGATCTGAGCCAACAGCAGGTGGGAAGAAAAGTACAACCTGCACAGTTCATCTGTCCTTCGCATGGCAACGCTTCAAGACAAAATCGCAAAAGAAACAAAAATTAATTCATTGAACTGCTAAGTTCTTAAGTATGTAATCAGATAGTGGGACTGGAGGGGCCCTCTGATTGGTCAGACTATTTTTGTGAATGTAAATATACATTAATGGAAAGTGGGATTAATCTCTATTGGTCCATAGGGTGAGACACAAACAAAAACAAAAATTAGGTGACGCTGCCGCATATCAGTACTCGGTATCACAAGTAGCTAAAGATTAGTACCCGTACCAGTTCTTTAGAATAGTGGTACTGGTGTATTACTGGGTTTAACAAATTGTGAACTGTTGATCGTGCGCAACCTGAAAAAAAAAGTAAGAATCAAATCGATCGAAAGAAGCAGGCAGATTTCACTACAGGACAGATTTCTCTGCAAGCTTCTAAGAAAATAATTTTTAATTTCTTTCTGAACGTGTCTGTCTATTACCTCATTCTATTCTAATGCAAATGAACAGCCATTTTACTGGCGTTGCTGTTTCCCAAAATGTCAGCGTTTCAACAGATTTCACATCAAGGTTTCCTCCCGCGGACGCATTTCTATTTGTTCTGCCAAAAAACCAAACCACTCCATCAACGTGCGAAGTCATTCTGGATGCCAAATGCCACTTGTTAAACAATGCGGTCAGTGGCAGAGGGGAGCCCACAAATCATTACTGCAAACAGCCGGGACCAAAGGTGCCGCCGGAGCTGGATGGAAAATGATTCGTCACAGGAAGACATTTCTATCAATTTCAAACATGTTGACTAATGAACACGCTCTCCATTCTGGTTACTGGTAATCACTCATGTTTGATAACATGGAGGGACCTACATGCACAGGTCACTCCTTAAAGGCCGTGCACGTCTCACTGCTGCCGAGGAACGTTGGACTTTTGACGGGAGCTTGTGTGGGCTTGGATTTCCTCACTGCAGTTTTTGACACATCATAGCAGGAAAAGTATTGTGTTTAGGTAAGAGCTTTATTCCAGACGAGGCCAATCCAGACAGTGGTCATGTACATGAAGTACATGTTAAGTGGCTTTTGTGTTCCGGCGAATGGTTCGATCCTTGTTTTGAGCCTGTGTGAAGTGCGGTTTACCTCTTTGAGGGTTTTCATCCTGTCCTGTTCATGTGAGGTTCTCAGTTTTTGGGCGAGCCGTGTTGGATGAGTGACGTGTCCAGGTTGGACTCAGCTGGATTGGATCAGTCCTCCTGGAACCATGAAATGAATGAAGTAGGTAGAGATGTGACTGAGTCAGTTCGTTTGAGCGACTCTTTTAAGTGAATGATGACAAAGGGTTTGCAGTTGTGTTATAGTTTTTAGAATACTATATAATGATCTCACTGCCAAAGCTTGGGGATACGGTAGCGTATTGTGGAACATTTCCAACGAAAGCACAAGCCAAATCAAACTATCATCGATAATTTAGAATAATGTGTGAGGTTGAATTATTCTGATCCAAATCGTATCGGAGAACTGCTTCAAGTCATTGCTTCGTTGATAAAAAGGAGTTACCACTGATTGACTTCTAAACAAAAGAAATGAGTATAATAATGAGCCAGTCTTTTGATCGGCTCCTCAAGATCCGACTCCCTTCAACGAGCCATAAATCTCTAGCAGCAGGTGTAGAAGATGGACGAGTGTCTGGAAAGCAGCCTCAAAGGTTGAAATGAAAAAGGTCCACTATGATTTTTTTTACCTTCGCCAATGAAAGTTGGAGCGAAGGTTATGTTTTTGTCTGCGTGTATTTATTTATTTATTTACTTATTTATTGGTTTGTATGTATGTTTGTGTGTATGCTACTCAAACCTCACAAGAACTATTGACCTGAACTGCATGACATTTTCAGGGATGATTGGTCTTTATCCCAGACGGGTTCCATTACATTTCGAGAGCGATCAGGTCAAAGGTCAAGGTCACAAAAAGTTCAAAAGTATTTTTGTCATTGAAGGTATTATCATCGTAACCCGGTCCGTTTGAACCTGATTGAGGTCAAACCAATGCCCAAATGTTCAGTTTGACATCAGTATCAAACAGTGATAACATGAAAAACTTCAAACGACCACGACAAGTGATGGGAGAAGTGGTGTGGTGGATCATATAACCTTGTAATCCATTGGTTTCCATAGTGAAAAGGTGTTGTTGGTGAAGGTATGCGCTCTACCGAGTGCTTGTTCTAGTCTTGTTAGTTTTTTTAGTGGAAAAAAAAAGGAAACGTGAAAGAATAAAGTACATTTTCATGCCAGTAATTTGAAGCTGTTAAAACGACATGCAACACCAGCGGATCACAAAAGACAACAGAATCCAGCCCAAACATGTCAAAAGGTCAGTTGCAAAAACCGGAAGAGTGGAAAACAGAAAATACTTAAACTAAACAAACCATTTCTGTGTTGGTTCTCTGAAGTCACATCACTTCAAATTGAGCGCAGGTGAATAACTCATTTAATCATCACCAGTTGGGAGCCAAACAATGTGTGCTGTGTGCAATTTGTGTCTAAATGTGAAAATCTACAAATTACTCTACGATGATGTGAAAACAATAACGTGCCACTTTAAAGCATGTAACAACCACCGCAGTAATACATGGAGTAGAACCACTGAGGAAAACGATGCCACACGGAGTCCGATTTTCCTTTAAACAGGACGGACAAACCATTTCGGCTCCGCTCTGATTATAAATAAGAAGCCGAGCAGACTGGAACACACAAGCGCTTGTGATTTGATTAGTTAAGTGACAACTCACTTACGCATGACGGGCACATGTATCTTATTTCATTGCTGCACATTCAAAGAATAAATTAGGGCTGTAATGGGAAGAGGCGTTGCCTGACCTTCCTCCGCAGGCTAATTTGTCTTTGCCTGCGTCCTTCAGGGAAAGTTTCTCAATGTTTTGATGTGCTTCTCTTCCCTTTTCCTGCACTCCTGCACTCATCGGCTCCACGGCTCCTCCACTTCTATTGAACTGCAGAGAAATCAGGGCGATGTTACATAATAAGCAGTTTGGGACTTCTGCCCTGGATTAGTTTTCAGAGGGATGTTTATGGATTCAGCACCCAGGTGGAGTTTACAGCGGTGAGCTGAGCTTGCTGTTTTCCAAATCATCAACCCCAGTGGTTCCCACAATCTGCTCTGTGGCACTCCAGGGGCCTGCAGGGAGTCTCAAGGAGTTCCCATAACAATGACAAATTTCCATGTCTCTGCTTATTAAAGTGTCTACTGAGCACAATAAGCACATTTCTAGGTCATCCTCGTCGGGCCCAAAGGTGGTGCATCGGCGGAGGGAGGGAGCAGACGCTCGGCAGGAAGCTACAAGCTGAGAAAGCACGTTCGGCTCTCTTGGAATATTATTCTGTAAATGCTAAAGCCAAAGCAATCATCTGCGTGTGGAAAAACTGCTGTGTACGTGTTGTATTAGAGCAGAGGAAAAATGATCTCATGAGAAGAAAGACTGTTTGAGACTCCAGACAAATTCATGTGGCTACACGGCTGTCATAGTGAGATCTGAATCTTTCCAGACGAAGCGAAGATTCTTAGCAGCAATGTGACGCTGAGCAGAGCAGTGATGAAACCTGGTGGCCGAATGCAAGCTTCTTCACTTAACCTCTATCTGACAGATGAACACAAGTTCGCAAGTCCAAACTAAATGTTTTTGATAGATTATTTCATCATCATGATGATGTGTCTCAGGACTAAATCTTCTAACCTGCTTATTTACTCTTTAAAATGGGGAAACATTTGTGGGATGGGAAGCAGATTTGAGGATGTAAGTTATGTCCCGGAAAATGTTTTCAGGTGTTTTCCATCATTGTTAGACAGCGTCTTCTGACTATTCTGACCTTCTGTTACATCCAACCAGAAGTCTAATCATCCAAGAAGAATCCAATGTTTAGTTAACAACCAAACTGTTTTTCAACTTAACATTGCGAGGAGTCTCTGACCCACTTAGACACACCTGTTCTCCACCACAGTGAGGGCTTTGTTCCACGAATAACGTGTTAAATTGCCAGGTATCTCCTTGTTTCTTCAGACATCAGAAATCTGTCTAACAACGTCAAACATGTTTCCACACCAATGAGAAGAGAAGAACTGGATCCAACAGATGCGAGAAGCAGGAATTTGTAGCGGGAAAAAGCACGTGAACTTCACCGCCAATGGTTTTGAGATGACAACCTCAATAAGCACCTTGTGTCATGAAAGACAAAGAGCGGCTCCCACTCCCACTGTCTTTCTGTGCACGTGGACCCGGTGCCGCAGTGCTGCTGCGGCGATGACAGCTCCACACAATGCCTCATTCACTAAGAGCCGCGGCACATGAGAGGAAAGCTGCTCCTATTTCCGTTCACCGCACATCACATATTGTCTTGGCCCTATTATTGGTGAATCTCAGATACAGATTTAAATGGAGCGTCCTGCAAGAAAGACAGGACTTTTCATCCGTGCAGCAGGTTTAAAATAAGAGCGCTTTAGATCTTGTATTGATGAAAAAAACCATTGATGCACTGACACTGATACCAGTATTGGGTCGGACGCTGTACTCATACTCATTAAAGATCCCCGATCCAACATGGCGAGTATTACGTGACGTCTTCCGTCAGCAACGTCAAGAGCTGGTAGACAAGAGAGCACGAGCGATGTCCGCGGTTTGGAGATTCTTTTAATATTAATGAGAATGACAAAAATGAGACTGACAGTAAATTATGTTCTGATAAAACGTCAGGAGGAGGATAAAGATCGTTTGTACAACACCAGAGACACTCAGACCAGCAGAGTTAGTCCGATGTCGCTCAGTAGTTGTTGTAAGAACGTTCTTTTTCCTCCTCTTGATATGTTGGCAGAACATAATTTACAGTCTGTTGATGCTAAAGCTGTTGGAGGTGTGCATAACATCTGCAGAGGAAGCGTGGAGGTGGTTCGCAGCAATGCGTAGTCTTCAATTATCACTTCCGTATGGAGTATAAATTCATGGCATTTGATAAATACTCGCATTGGGTACTCAGTGTTGTTAAAGGTTTGTACTCCTCCTTTAAAAAAGTGCTACCGTAGGATCTCGGTGAAAAACTCCTGCTGAAGCTTTGAAAAAGCACCGAGGAGAAACAAACACATTGAGATGATAATCTTGCATGATGTGCTGCAATTTGCAGTGCATGGGTTGTGTCAGTTATGGTGCTTTTCCACTAGTATCTACTCGGCCTGACTCGACTCGCCTCGTCCGGCCTCGACTCACTTTCATTCATTCTCCATTACAATAAAGTACCACCGCGGTGTGGGCGGAGTCAAAAGTAGTCACCCTCCCCCCATCTCCCCACGATAGAATCTGCATCTCCTGATGCGGAGCGAACGTGCATTTGGAAGAGTGGAGTTACAACTCCACGGTGGATTTCAGCTCAAATTATTAATATTACAAAATGTGGATTGTTCCAACCACGCTTTATTGTCAAGATGTGCTTCCATCGCTGTTCGCGAGCGTTCTTGTTGTGATGGGTGCTTTAAAAATGGTGGGGTGAATGAGCCGCCCTCAGATTAAACTGTGTCGTCACACGCCGGCCGATCAGCAGCCAGCATGTCGTCTGCCGACGTCACATTGTCTACTCGCCTCAGCTCGGTCGAGGAGGTACCACGAAAGTACCCGGTACCAGGTCGTAACATGTCGTGGAAAAGCCTGAAAGGCGAGGCGAGGCGAGCCAAGTAGGTACGAGTGGAAAAGCGCCATAACTCTCCTGCAACAGTGAGCTCCTGAGAAACTTTCATCACGGCACGGCGTTCCTGACACCCAGGCAGTCAATATTCACCCGAGGTATCCTCTGATCGATAAGTGTACATGAAAATATAAAACTGAGAAAATATGGTTCTCGTGCTCTTAATGTGTCTATGTGGAAGCTTGTTTACTTCCTCCACATGACGGTGTTGTGCACCCACAGTTTGTGCTCACGGATGATTAGATTTTCTCTTTCCATGTGTTGGTTTGGTCGCCGGATGATGTGAGTGCAGCTGACAGCGCTCGTATGCTTCTTGTTAGATCCGACTCTTCCGCAGCCCACCTGCTGCAGACTGAACGGAGGGGAAACAATATTCCAGCTTCCCACTGTGACCCTCGTTAGGATAAAACAAATCGTGCATTATGTCCGTGTGTGAGTGTGTGGACACGCTGCATGTTCCCGCCTCATCTGCTCATGTTTCTTTTTTTTTTTCTTCACATTATCTTATTAGTGAATGCGCCTGTTGGCAATGCAGCTGTAAACACGCAGTAGCACAACTTCCTGTTTAGACACAGCCTTACTGGGATTTTATTACATTCATCTCAAAAAGTAAATACCATCTTGTCACCGCCGTTACCCCCCCCCCCCCCCCCCCCCCCCCCCGCTTCACAACGCTGGCCTTCTGGCATTCTGCTTATGTTGCAGATGACTGTGCTGCTGTCAGCATCCTGATGTCCAGGAGCAACCATGATGCACTTCAAGAGCACACAGCTCTGATATGAATACCAACAGGCCATTTAATGCTGAGTCATGGCCACATTTTGTTCAGATTCAGCTGATTTGGTCTAAATCAGTGGCGTCAAACACATTTTGGTTCATCTTGAGTGGGGCTGAGTGGGTTTCTCTTTGTTGTGGCGCAGGGCAAACATAATGAAAATGTCACAAAAACCAAACAATTACTATTACAAATGACAACAATCTCACATAAAGCCAATTTTAATGAAACCAAAACACAATGCAATGTTCATAAAACTTCTCCGAGAGCTGCTGCATTTTGGGTGTTTTTAGAAACTGCCCCTGACAGCAAGGCTTTGGACGAGGTCGCCATCTTTCATGGCAGTATCACTGAAAGAAATCTATGTTTCCTTCAAAAAAAAAGGAAAACTCTATTTGATGGGAAAACAAAAAAAATACTTAATGGACAACATGAATTCAATTTGTTTGTCAGGAACGAAATATTTCAAAGACAATAATCTTCTGGGACATTTAGTAAAGTCTCTTCAATTTGTAACTTATTATTTGATAATCCAAGTTGAAAATGACACGTTCAAATGATTTGATGTTGAACTATGAGATAAATTCTGTTGCATGTCCATGTTTCCTCTTAGTCCTGAAGCATAAAAGCCTGCTAACGCCGAGAATTAAAATAGGAAAAGACTGGGAGAAACCAACGTGATGTGAGAGACCTGAACCAAGAGGACCGTTGAAAACACGAGACACAGCCGCCGCCCTACCGGAACCAGGGTTCTTCTTTTCTCACTTTCCATCTCCTCACCCCTTCCTGCAGTTTTATTCCTGTTAAAATTGAGTTTTTCCTTTCCACCGTCTCCTCAATCTGAGTCAACATGAAACCAGACATCAGTAATCCCTGACAATCTACAAACTGAATTTCAAAATCACATGTCTACTTTATGTTAACATTGGATTGTTCTACTATCATTATCCTTATTTACTTGATCACACTGAGTAGAAATGTGGTCACATTTATTTTTCTTTATTGCTTTTCTCTTTAATTTACTTTGTGAGCAGCTTGCTAATGCTACTTCCGGGTGTTGGTTGGGTCGATCTAAACTGTGATGAGCCTTCGATAAGCACCACCACTCCCATGTGGGTGACCCCTAAAATATATTTACACTGAGAAGGAGGAAACAATTCTCAAAGGACCAAATTCAGAGTTCATTCCCATTCAGCATTTCATTATTGGTTTCTCCGATGCCCTTGGTTAAAAACTGGACTTAATTTGATCTTATTCAGAATGTGTTTGGCTCAATAAACAATATTTTACCCAGAATACCATGACTATCCTCTGCCTCAGCCTATTTAGTGGTCGATTAGTATGCAATTTTCTGAAGAGAGTATGTGATCACCATAATTTGGAGTAATAAATGTTTGGTTTGAGATGGAGCCCTGGATACATGAGCCATGAATTTAGCCAATCATCAGTAAAGTGCTGCGCTATGCCCCCGGTTTAAGTACCCGGAGAGCCTGTGCCAACCGAAAAGTGATTTATTACCAACCAAAACAAACAATACACAATGTAAACCCTTAAAAACGTTCAATCTGACAAGGAGAGGAAAAGAACAAGAAGATATTTGCTAACCTATTTTTTTTTAAGTGCTCCAATAGGCTACAGGACAAAATCATCAAAAAAAAAATGACAGCAAACTGAAGTAAAACCTAAATGAAAACAAGTGAAAACTGAAAGCTTTGGTTGCGCTATGGGGGTCGGTTTACACAAAAACGGTGGTCAGAGCCATTGAAAACACAACTTTTTGAAACTGCTGGTAAAGATGGTGGAAATGCTGCTATTGGCCATTTGAACCACGGCCATAGACAACAGTTGTTCTGCACATGCTCAGTAGATGAACAATCAGAACAATGTTTCATCTGTGGTGTCATGACTCCCAGTCCATATTCTCCTGGCACTTTGTTGTTTTATTTTGACAGTCACTGTAATAATAAACCAACTTGGTCATCTATGCGCTAGAACAGGTGTCTTCAAATTCGGGCCTCCGAGAGCCAGTGTCCTGCATGTTTTAGCACTCTCCCAGCTTCAGAACACCTCAATCTGACGTTGAGGAGATAATCAAGCTTGTAAAACTTGCAGGACACCGGCTCTCGAAGGCCCGGATTTGAAGACCACTGCACTAGAACGTCCGTGTTCTCCTATTGTTAATGTTTATAGCCAATTGTTCTCTGCTGCATGTGTGTGAGGTTTCATTTCAAAAACAACCAACAGCACCCACTAGTGGTTCTACAATAAAAACTACATCATTTTTCAGCATTTCCATGACAACGGTCATCATTGACGTAAACGTTGCGAAGGTTTTCTGAAACGAAAACACACCAAAAAAAAATGTTTCTATTGAAATGTTGTGAACATGGGGTCTAATAATCACCATAAACAAACTATTATCATAAAGACCTAAATTATCTTTGACACAAACAAAAACACATTAATCGAAGTAGATATACTCAGTTGCACAAAGCAACGGATGGGAGTCCTGGAGATCCCTCATCCTGCAGGTTTTAGACATTTCCTGATAAACAGACCTGAATCCAGCGGTGACGCCCAATCAGGAGCTGCTGATTACAGTCAGCTGTGTTGCAGTAGGGACGGCCGTAAAACTTGCAGGACAGTCTCCTTTCAGGAATGAACATCCGAACCATCACCTAACTCCAAAAGTATGAGAGTCACGTGAGAACAAAGACTTCTGATCTTATGGTAAGGTTCCTTTCATTTTGAATATAAATACCACAGTTGCAGCTTGCAAATTGACACCAATTTCAAAGGATTCCAAATAAGTTTCATCTTCTCATAACCTGCGTTAAAAATGGCTCATGGGCCATAAAAACTGTGTAGAGAATCCCTGTCCACCTGACTGCACCGTGGTTCAGTCGTGTACTTACATTGATATTTGCTGATCACATCCAGGACTGTGAGTTCATGTTTCCATCAGAGTGTCTTTCATTGCCAATGCTGGTTGTCTTTAGCCACTCAACAGGTTGCTGAGCTAAAAGTGGATTGTTTCCCGACAGCATCTGTTGGGTCTCACATTTACGGGCCTGAACTCATGTTGGAAAAACAGGCTGTTTTTGTCAACAGGCTACAAACATGAAGGCGTAAACAAGTGTAATATCTGAACACAGGAATTAAACAGATGTTTCCCAAAAGGCAAAAGTACCTGTTAGTTTTTTTTGGACCAAATGCTGCTTCTGTCGGTCTTTGTTTGAAAGGAACCCTCTACTCTTCATCCATTACAACCACAGTCCTACCTACAGGCCACTGAGTGGGAGAAGTTACAGGACTTGTTAAAACGAACCACGCAGTTGTACACTGTCAGCCTTCTCAGCTGTTCGTTGTTGCTGCGACTTGCTGGTGATTTACGTTGGATCAGCCCCGTTTACGCAACGTTTTCAAGGGTAAACGCAAAAAGTGTTTTAGGGATTTCGTTAATGTGACTATGGTGCTCGGAGCCACTGAAAACGCAACTTTCTGAAAATGGCTCCCAAGATGGAACTGTGCGATAACGCTCCATCGCCACGGAAACGGGGGAAAAACACAACTTTACTCAAGAATGCTTTGGCAGTGGAGGGAGCGCTGCTACTGTGTATGTGTACCATGGCCGTAGTAACGTGTTCTGCACATGCTCAGCAGACGGATAATAAGAACAACGAGTGTCATGACTCCCAGTCGTAATAACAATGTCGCGAAACGATGTTGTGCGACATGCAAGGTGTAACTTCAAACTGCTTGAGATGGAAAGCTGTCAGAGGACGGAGAGAAGCACAGTTTGCTGCAGAGCAGGAACCTGAACAATCCTAAACAAGTGGTCATAATGATGTGGACGACCAGATCACTTCATCACCTTCGCCTATGAAAGTTGGGGCGAAGGTGATGTTTGTATGTATGTATGTTGCAATCTTTTTGCAAAGACTATTGACCCGAATTGCGTGAAAATTTCGTGGTCACACGGAAATTGTAAAATGTGTGTACATCTTTGTCAAACAGTGATTACATGAAGCAATTCAAACGACTATGACAAATGATTTTAGGAGTGGTGTGGAGGATCAAATAACCTTGTAAACCATTGGTTTCCATGGTGACAAATGTGGCTTGGCCAAGGTATGCACTCTACTGATTGTAGCCCGTTGTGGTTGAAATATATCCTGAGAGCATGCCTCTGTTATTCCTGCAGATTACACACAAATGCTCAACTGTGTATGAGCGTGGATAAGTCCACGTTCAACACTCTTTTTAATGCATTAATAAACTTTACAGATAGATAAAGGAAAAACAACATGGGTTAATCTTTTTTGCAGAGGGATTAAATTAGCAACGACTTGATGAGGAGCGCGGTTCTCCAGCCCTCAGGCTTCCAACCAACACTAAAATACAAACGGCTTCAGACAAATTTGGATTTCACAGCTACCGTTGGCAAACTGCAAACGCAAGTGTATCGTTGGTGTTGCAGTGGCAGCAACTGACACATCTGATCAGCGAGCTGCCTTAACAAACACTCTCATCTGAATAATCACAGTGTACACGGCCCAGTGGGCGACACTGGATCAGCACTAATAGGACTGCCTGTCCTGTAGGCTCAACACAAACACACATCATTTGCAATCTAGTTCGCTCGCCCATGTGTCCTCCTCACTCTATCAATTTTAATTTCAAATGTGCTTCATTAGCTCAAAAACACAAAAAATCACTCAATGGAAAAAATACATAAAAAAAAAGATAATAAACATTCATTTAGCTGCTGTGACAGCGTGACAATAAAAATGGCAAACCGACAGAAAATAAATTAATCTAATCGTGGAGAAATTCACACTTTTATTGGGCGAAATGTCGTTGGTGGCGAGCTCTCCTGCAGCCTGGAGTCGTCTGAAGGTGCTTTGTAGAATACCTAAGTGCAACGGGAAGTCATTGTCAAATTAACTGTGATAAATGACGCCACGATGGGAAAAAAAACCTTGTACTGCTAACACCTGCAGCTTCAACCATGTTCGTGGTAAATATAAATTACAATCAGACCAGCCCAGGCGTAGCTCTTGTGCCATATATGTATCATTAATCTGCAGACAAAATGAGGCCCATTATATTGATCTGCGACCTGACTCTCCCCTTTATCTATTAAACTGCACTAGTTTCTCCTTCCATTTAGGTTTTATTAATTAGGACTTACTACAGTGGTGATCGAGGGGATTTATATTACACAACCACAACCTCACAACAGCACACACGCTGCTCTAAAATGTTGGTTATGTTAGTGAAGTTAAAGATTTCTCTTCAGTTTCATTGGGTTTTTTTTTGGCAGTGTTACAGCGCCACCTATAGGCCTGGCAATGTACTACATCGTTTTGAATTGTTTTCATGGTTTCGCGTGGATGTAGATGTTTCCTGCACCGATATCGTGTGGATGTGAAACCTTTTAAGAACAGCGGGGGGAAAGAGGATCATTTTGGCTCATGTGGACAGGGTCTAAGGCCCAGACCACGATTCAAGTGAAAACGTATAGTTTTTGAGTTTTTATTTCAGAAAGGTTTTGCATTTGGAGGACAATGATTTGAAAATGATGTATTTAGCATGCTGGTCCACAAGTTGGGGCTGTTGTTTGTTTTTAATAATGAAACCACACACGCATGTGCAGAGAACAATCAACTCAGCAGCGTTTCAGAAATGTTCTCAAAAATTTGTATTTGCAGTTACCTCGAGCAACTTAAACGTAAACCTAGAAAACGCAACAGATATTTTCTGATTTCACTTGTATTGTCTTGTAATCTGGGTTTAAAGCACAATCCTCACTTTTTCAAGATGTCATCACCCAAGAGGTAAACTATGAACTGGTGTTGTCACGATACCAACATTTTGGTACCGATACCGATACTAACATGTAGTTTACGATACTTTTCCAAAAAAAAGGAGAACACAAAAGATGTCATTAGATACTGCCTGTCTTTAGAAGGACCAATGTATTTAAATGGTATCTTACTATGCAGTAATCTCTATAACATTAAATGGCTAAAATAAAATATTTTCACATTATATTCATTCATTTTCTTCCGCTTATCCATTTCCGGGTCGCGGGGGTGACGGTCTGAGCACCGTCACCCAGATCACAATGCACCATTTAAGAACCTTCCTGCAGGTGGTGAGCCCACGGGAAGGTGACGCCCGGCGTGGGACACGAACCCACTACCCTGAGATTGTGAGTCTCATGCTCTACCAACTGAGCTAGCTGGGGGACTTCTTTTATATTATTTATTATATTTATTATACTAATATTTTTTTTATTTTTTTCCAGAGCTATTTTTTCATGGGTATATGAGTTATTACCTGTCGTTCTTTGAACTCCTTTTGCAGGTCTGGGTGCTTGTCCTTCAGGTGTTTAGCCAGGTTAGTAGTGTTTCCAGCCTTGGCCAGACATGTTCTCAAACAGTTTGCAGAGTGGTGCTTCTGTGTTGATGGAGACACTGTGCTCATTTGTATTGAAGCCAAAGTACTTCCATATAGCACTTGGTGCACTTGTTTTTTTTTCTACACGTTGCAGCCTTGTTGATGTACCAGCAGCCATTCTCTCTGTGTCTGTCTGTCTCTCTCTCTCCCCGTTAGTGATGCACTCTATTTCTTTTTACAGAATTTCCACGGGTCGTTTGAGTCAGTTACGTATGCACACTCTCACATGGACACAAACGCCATGTCATTTTCGCATGCGCGTCCAGTACTCGGTTGGGAGATTATTTTGAAAATACGTTGTTTTGACTTCTATTTTGAAGTTGTGTAGGTCGAGTATGAAGCGCTTATTCAGTTCCAGGATCTCTGGTGGGAGTGCTCGCGCACTCCGTGTTTGAGAAACTGGAGTGCAAAAAAAAAAAAAAAGAAAAGAAACCGGAGCGCTGTTTTCCGCACTTTCGATTGTCCAAAACATCAAAACAAGTCAGAAAGCGGAGCAGCCCGCCGACGCTTCCCCCACTGAGAGACTGACGACTCTCCTCAGTGCTAATCACAACACAGCGACGCTACGCGGCGACGTAAAAACAAACAAACAAAAAAATAAGATACCAGTACCAGCCGGGCCCAGTATAGTATCGTTTTAAAGGCGTCAGTACCACGATACCAGTACAGTACCGGTATACTGAACAACCCTACAAGGAACATTTTCATACCTACGCTGGCACAACTTCACAACAAATCAAGATCAGCCTCAACATAAGTGGCGTCCTAACCGCTCCAAATAAAGACTGGCCAGCTCACTATTGTCTACGTCAGAGGTCTGTAACCTTTAGGACCGAAAGAGCTCTTTTTGCGACTTTCCACCAAATTAAATTTAACTGGAGCCGCAAAACATGTCTGACCTTTAAAGATAGGCTCACTCAGATTAACATTTCATTTAAAAGTAGTTTTGTAAAAACATACAAAAAGTGTATCTTAGAACATCTCAAGAACTTTCAATTATGATTTCGGATGGTAAATATTTAATTACATTTTCAACAATTCTTCCAGATTTTAGCAGTTTCACTTTTCTTTTTCAGCAGTGTTCACATCTTTTTTTCCATTTTCAAACTTCTTTTCTTTTACAAATTCTAGTCATTTTAGATTTAGATTTTTAAGCCTTTTTAGCAGTTTTCCTAATTTCTTGTGGTTTTAGCTTTTATTTTCAGTCAGATGATAAGAGTCTTGTCAAATGATACTGTTGTGTATATGAATAAAATAATGATAATGAAAATAAGGGAATTTTTTTTATTGACATATAATTTAGTGAAAGCTTCACAGGGCTGCTACGGCTGAAGAGCCACATGTGGCCCCCAAGCCGCAGGTTGAACACCCCTTGGTTTTCCTTCTTTGATCAATCGAAGCGTCTCGGGTGTCCTCGGAGGGGTTGGCAATGTTCAACCTTCTCCCTGTATTGTGAACAAATCTCAGCCTCCATCCAACAAGACTCTAAATCCAGAGAGTGAATTTATGCAGGAACATCTGATGTGTGAAGTCCATGTGAGTCAGATGTGATGTCTCTCTTCACGCCGAAGCTGCAGTGAATCGATGAGAATTAGGTCACACAGGAATTTTAAACAGAGCAGCAACAGGAAGTCTGCCAAAAATAAGACGAGGAGTTCCGCCGGCATGCAGATCGACAGAGGGGAAACTGTAAGGACACCGTGAGAGACGAGACCTCCGGAGGTCAGAGTGTGAGGTGATAAAATCATGTGATCAGCTGTGATTTATACATGTAACGTGAAAAGAAGGCACCTGTTGAAGTGCTCTTGAGCAACACTCTGACCCCAGACTGCTCCCAGTGGAGGGGCTGAACGCTTTGCATGGCAGCCGCCTCCATTGGAGTGTGAATGTGTGTGTGAATGGATGAAAGTCATGCAGGGGTGGTAGAGCGGTCCTCTCCTAATCAGAAGGTTGCAGGTTCAATTTCCATCTCTGGCTGCCTACATGTCAAAGTGTCCTTGGGCAAGACACTGAACCCCAAACTGCCTGAGTGTTGGTGGTGGTCAGAGGGGCTAATTGTGCAGTTTGGTAGTCTCACTTCCATCAGTCTGCCCTCCCCAAGGCAGCTGTGGCGACATACATGCTTTACCGCCATGGAGTGAATGAATAATGCAATATAAAGCCCATGTATTATGATAATTATTAAAGTGATTAACAATGTAAAGCACTGTGGGTGTCCAGAGAAGTGCTATCTAAAGCCCATGTATTATTAAAGTGATTAACAATGTAAAGTCCTTTGGGAAAAGAAAGTGCTATATAAGTGAAATCATTTATCAAACATCTATATCTATATATCCATGGCAAATTCCTCATTTGAATAGTTTTTTTCCAACAATATTGGGAATCTAATTAAATTGACAGGCAATTTACTCAGATTACTATGGTACTCGTAATACTACTAAAGAATACAAGAGTCTTTCTTGTGCACGTTTTTGTTTTTTAAAAAAAACTCATTAAAATCGAAAGCTATGGAGACTTGGCTGAGAAATATAGAAACATAGAAACAAGAGACACATAAAACCCTTCAAAAACTGCAACAACATGGCTCCTTCAGCAGATATCAGTATAGGTTTCTTACTTAAAACTTTGAACCTGGAAGGACTTTTCCATAATAAATGTCCGAATCCTATATGGAGCTACATGAAGGAGTTATCACGGTCTTTTTGTCTTGTCAAAGATGCCGTTTATAAGATAATGTTTCAGAACACAGCCACGTCAGGAACTCTGAAACTGATGTAGTGTTCATGTTGAGCCACTGGTAGGAGCTGTTTGCTTATGTAACGAAACCACACACACACACACACACACACACACACACACACACACACACACACACACACATGCACACAGAAAACAATACGGCATAAGCCTTAACAATGTTTAAAGCATATCGTAATCATTTCAGAAAAGTTTGGGTTTGAGTTTACACGGCAACGGAAATGGCAGAAAGGCCTGAAACGATGTAGTTAACGTGTTGGGCCACTAGTGGGTGCTGTTTGTTTTTGTAATTGAACCACACACACATACAGCGGAGAACAAAACACTATAAACATTAACAATGGGAGAACACACACATTCTAGTGGACAGACCACCAAGTTGGATTGTTATTACAGTGACTGTCAAAATAAAACGTGTGTTTTTGTTTTCACACAAAACGTCTGTAATACTTCTCCACTGAATTATCAGGTTGGAGGTTGTTTTTCATTTCTGCTGCAATTAAAAAAGTTAGTTTGGCCTGTTTCCTCATGGCTCGCTCTCTGCAGAGATCCATCCAGCTCCAGTTTTCCTCAGACTTTCAGATTCACCTTCGTGTTTGGCCAGCGATGCGCAGACGAGATCTGGTTCATGCAGGATATTTAAGCAGCGCTGGTTGGCGTACTGAAGATGGCGATGTCAGTGCCAGTGACACCGACAGTGAGCCGCAGGGCTCCTGGCCACCGGACAGAAAAGCAACACAGAGAGAAGAAAACAAACGAGAGGAAACGGGAGCTGTGGCAACAACTGGAATCGATCAGGAAACATCTTGGTATCTGAGCTTGGTTATTCATAAAATGGCGAAATTTAAATGTCTCATGGACGTGACATGTTTATAATGGACCTTTTTTTTTTTTTTTTTTTTCAAATGTAATTGTCTCGGAAACACAATTGCTTTCTAGTTTCTACATACGGCCAGTGGAACTGGTGCTCAGCGTCATCTTGACCTGGAAACTGAAGAAGTTGGTCCTGGTTGGTACCAAACACAGTGAGCCTGTCTCCCGCTGGTTCAATGACCAACTTCTTCATTTTAATGCAAATAATCATGAAACAAAGTAAAAACTGTCTGTGGGGTCCCATATTTCTCTGGTGATTAAAGGAATGAAATGTGGAAAAAAAATATATATATATATTTTTTTAAATAACTAGAACAAAAAAGGAAGAAATGAAGAAATAAACATATATTCTCTTTTGTCTTGTTTTGTTTTTAGCAAATTCACGGTGAATTTTGACCTTGGAGTAAATTTTAATTTTAAGTGACCCCAAAAGTTATCAGAGAAAGTGGATTTGAACTCTGTTGGTTTTTCACTGTTCGTCCGGACCGGAGCGCCGGCGAGGTGTTTTATTGAACTCAAAGCCGCTTTTTTTCTTTCATTTTATTGAGTGTGTCTGCGTGTTTGTTATGTTGTGGTAAAACGTTGCCTTTGAAAGCGGCCCGTCTCGCGCGGTATCTCTGGCTCAGGTCTCCTTGTCCAACGCCTGCGGGGCTCACGTCTCACCTCTGATCTACATCAAACACACTCCCCCCCCCCCCCCCCTCCCTCCCTCCCTCCCCTCCCCTCCCTCCCCCCCCCCCAGAGCAACACATTATTCGAGGGCCGGCGACAGGAGCTTGATGTTTTCGTCGAGGCTCGGCAGTCATTACCACTTCGATTTAAAGGACTTGAACCTATTTGGGAACCAGAGGAGGCAAAGTGTGGAGCACGCCGTTGAGCGTTCTGCCTGTTTCCCGCTGCATGAAAAACATTGTTGATTACAAACCGCCTCCTGCGATGGTGCGACCCGTTTCACCGTCCACTCACGAGCAGCCTATCGTTCCCCTCCGTTGGGGCGCTGGGGAGCCGACAGAGGAAACCCGATCCTGGTCCTGTTTGAGGACGGAGGGAAAACGCAGAGGAATTAATGTTAATGATGAAACTGAAGGTAACTGAGAGAAACTCTGTAAGCAGAGATAGTTTAAAAAAAACAAAAAGAAAACATGATGTGTATAGAAATTGTGCACAGACATAATTCATGTTGAATTTGATCTCAGTTTACAGATGTTCTTTTAAAAAATATGACAAGCAGGATGCTAATTAGTGATGTGATGGACAATCTGTACACACACACACACACACACACACACACACACACACACACACACACACACACACACACACACACACACACACACACCTATTTGAAGACCCCAACATTCTCAACTGGAAACGGAAAACTTCTGTCGCGTTTTGGACGTTTGGACATCCATTTATATGACAATGTTGCTGTGAGTCACTGAAAAAGCTATGACGAGGTCTCTATAAAAATTGTGGGAAACAAAACTTTTTGAAAATGCTCGAACCCCTTTTCTGTGGAAATGGATAAAAAAATGCAACTTTTTCAAAATGCTTCGTCTCCGTCTCCATGGAAACGGGGGGAAATTCAACTTTTCTGAAACACTGCAGCAGTGGACAGTCTCCGTAATAACAATCCAACTGGGTCGTCTGTCCACTAGACTGTCCAGGTACTCTTATTCTTAATATTTAGAGCAGATTGTTCTCTGCTACATGTGTGTGTGGTTTTATCATAAAACCAACCAACAGCCTCAAGTAGGGGCCCGACATGCTAATGTAGCGGGTCCCGGCTAGGTCTCCGCTGGCAGATGTATAGATAACCCGTTGATGGGTGTTCACTGTAAATAATGAAAAAGTTGTAATGAAATCAGCGACGCAGGGACACAGCTGTTCATTTTCCATTCAACCGGAGTATCTCTTTATTCACATCTTTATTTTAACACTATAACTGCATTTGTGAATTATTTTGTTTGCTTTGTATTGAAGCACAAGTTATATCCACACTTGGATAACATGAAGTAATGCATCCTTCATAGATCTGTCTTCAGACAGTAAATGTCTCCTGACATATTTTCTTAAACAATAACTTATCAAAAGTAGCATGAAACCAAAACACACATTTTCTCTTTAGATCACATTTTCTGTCTCTCATCAATCATGTCTTCACTTTCTTCCCTTAAACCTCTGTCTTCTCATCAAGAGTATTACTGTTATAACTACATTTTGCAAGAGTTCACTTTATACAACAGAATAAATTCCCTTTGCAGCTACAATGTATTACATTACCACAATCCGAACGCAACTATAATCATAAAGATGGCTGCCTCATAAATTGGCGCCAAAACCAATGCACTGAAGTGTACCTTTCGTCTGTTATTAACCTGTGCGCTGCCAAACGAGGCCCCAGCAGTAGCTCACCCTGATCTGAACGGCAACACCAACTTACTACCCCTTGAACACTGCGCCACACACAGAGAAATAACCCACAAATGTCGTGGAGCCGAAAGAAATAAACTAAAGAAAACAGTCGAATCGGACGGCGGCCGCCATTTCCTGAGGTGTATACAGACAGACTCAAATGCTTACATATTACCTACATTTAGCTTACAGAAAACACATCACCGCGGATTCATATTAACTTATTAACATTTGTAATAACACAGCGTGTGAGTAACCAACCTGTAAATAATGAAAAAGTTGTAATGAAATCAGCGACGCAGGGACACAGCTGTTCATTTTCCATTCAACCGGAGTATGAACCCAACTTGCTCGGCGGCTCGCCAAGGGTCCCCGAGTGACGCTGCTGGAGGGTGCTGCCACCCAGTGTCCATTTGGTGGTACAGCATGTCAATTGTGTTGCTGTCTTGCAGGCTGATTATTTTCCTTCTATTGAAGATGTATTTAATTGTTTTAGACAGTAATAATAAACAAAACACATTTTGTGAGTATCACATCCACCCCGACAAACAAAAATGGCTCCAGACATTTATGACAACGGAAAAAAAAAAATTTCCTTTTTCTTTCCCCCTTTTGCTTTCTTTTAATAAACTTGTGCGGTGACTGGCATGTAATATGTGTAAGGCATGTACATTTGTGGCACGCAAGGTGCAGGGAGGACTAATTGTCTGGCCATGTGTGGCATGAAAGATAGGGGGGTAGAGGTAATCTGTGAGGAGATGGGATTTACATGGGTTTGTATTGAAGGTTGGCCCAGCGACTCATAAGTGAACATTGGTCTCGGTCTCCTCTCTCTGGTCGACCTCCTCATCTCTCTGTGTGCCTCTTCTGCGGGCCAAGTCATATAAGGGTGGCCACTTAGTCTTCCCTCCTGTACTTGTTCAGCCTGTCTATTTTGCTCATCCTCTCCAGGCTGTCGTAGGTAAGTGACATCAGGTTGTTCACTAATCCGCGATTCATTACCGACTGAATCCCTTTTTCTGTCATTTGGGCTATGTTTATCGTCTTTTACAGGAATGCCTTGTTCATTCTCTCTTTCAGGTAAGTTTGTCTCATCCGTGTGCGTGTTGTCTCTCTCAGCTAGGTTTGTCTCATCCGTGTGCGTATTGTCTCTTTCAGGTAGGTTTGTCTCATCCGTATCACTAGGGTTGGTCCCCCTCGTCGGTAATGTATTTGGACATTCTTTGTGGGTCAAAGTTGGACCCCTTGGAGTCTGACCAGGCACTGTCCTGGTTACAGGTGTTCTCAACCAATAACCTCCTGTCCACTCACCATCCTCCTCATCGGTGTCCAGTGTACCACCATAGTCGGCAGGGCTTGCCCTCTGTTGAGGTTGTTTTTGTCTCTGACGGGGTGTTAAGACAGTGTCAGCTGACTGTGCTGGGCTTTCAACAGGCAGGTCATTTACTAACAACAGCAAGTTCCTATGTATGGTTCTGTTCCTTGCATTTGGGTCTCCCTCAGGATGAATGACATATACAGGATTGTCTGAGATTTGCTCCTTCACCACATAGATCCTCTTTTCCCAGTATGAGCGTAGCTTACCGGGTCCACCTCGCTCACCCATGTTTCGAACCAGTACTCGATCTCCTGGTTTGAGGACCACGCCCCTCGCCTTTTGATCATAGTAGGACTTGTTCTTTGCACTTGACGACAGGCTGGATTTGTTTGCAATCTTGTATGCTTCAGTCATTCTTTTTGACCATTTCTCCACATATCCCATGTGTGTTACTGATTCGGCGTTTCCCAATAATCCAAACAACAGATCCACGGGGAGACGGGGGTGTTGCCCATACAGCAGGTAATGAGGTGAGTAACCGGTGGACTCGTGGCGAGTACAGTTATATGCATGTATCATTTGTGGCAAGTGTTCCTTCCATCTCTCTTTTTCCCTGTCTGTCAGTGTCCGTAACATTTGCAGCAGTGTGCGGTTGAACCGCTCAGCGGGGTTAGATTGCGGGTGGTATGGGGATGTTCGTGAGTGTCCGACCCCTGACAGCCGTCCAAGGGTGCGGAAAAGGTCGTTCTCGAACTCGCGCCCTTGATCATGGTGGAGACGATTTGGATAACCAAGACGGGGTATGTAGTCGTTGTATATCCGTTCAGCTGCAGTTTGTCCTGATTTATTTTTGGTTGGGTAAGCCTGAGCAAATCTGGTAAAATGGTCTATTACTACCAGAATGTACTCGTAGCCTCCTTTGCTTTTCTCCAGATGTAAGTAGTCTATGCAAACCAGATCGAGAGGGGAAGCAGAGGTCAGGCCACCCATTGGCGCGCGTACATGTGTGGTGGGTTTCTTTTGTTTTATGCAACTGCATTTTCTTGTCACATACTCCTCTATACATCTCTTCATGTGTGGCCAATAGAAACGTTCTCTGGCCAGATGGAGCACACGTTCTGTGCCAATGTGTCCCATGTCGTCATGGAGATGTTTTAGAGCAACTGACCGATACTGGCTGGGCAGTACTAACTGTTTCCTCTCTTGTGTTTGACGGTACAGAACTCCATTCTCTAAATGTAGTTGATTCCACTCATGAAAGAGCTTGCGAGTGAGACCACTCCCTGACCTTCTGACCTCATCAGTGAGAACATTATTTGTCTCTTTCAGTCTTACTATTTCCCCTATCCCAGGGTCGTCTCGTTGGACTTTTGCCAGCTCTTCTTGACTTATTTCGGGCAAGAGTGAATGAGGCTGTGGCATTACATTAGCAGAGGTGTACAGTGCAGCTATCCATGCTACATCTTTCTTCTGGGCTGCTCTACCACCTTCCCAAGTCGCATGCAGCACATCCTGAGACAGTTCCTCCGTGCATGTCGCCACATAGTTGTCGATATCGAGTGGAATACGTGAGAGCGTATCGGCGTCTATATTGTTTTTTCCAGGTCTGTATTTAATATTGAAGTGGAACTCTGACAATTCTCCAACCCAGCGGTGTCCAACTGCATTGAGTTTTGCAGTGCTCATGACGTAGGTAAGCGGATTGTTATCCGTGTAGATGGTGAAATGTGGAGCATAGAAGAGATAGTCTCTGAATTTCTCACACACTGCCCACTTCAGAGCAAGGAACTCAAGTTTTCCGCTGTGCAGTCGGTAGTTTCTTTCTGCAGGTGTCAGAGTTCGTGATCCATACCCAATGACTCGCATTTTTCCACACTGTCGCTGATAGAGGATTGCGCCCAGCCCTTTCTCGGAGGCATCTGTGTGTAGGACGAATGGTTCCTCAAAGTTGGGGTATGCGAGGACTGGGGGTTTGATCAGCATACTGACAAGCCTTTCCAAGGTTCTTTGGTGATCCGTCTCCCACTTGATAGGTGTTTTGGACGGAAGTTGCGGACCCTTAGACTTACAGTGACGTAGAGGGGGTTGGGGCATGGAGGACTTGACTTGGAGCAGCTCATACAATGGTGTTGCTATTTTAGCAAAGTCCTGTATGTAGGAGCGGTAATAACTCAGGAAGCCGAGAACCCGTCGGAGGTCACCAACTGTTTGGGGTGTTTTGGTTTTTAAAGCCATCACTGCCTCGAGGTCTCTGGGGTCAATTCGAACTCCCTCAGCCGACACCAAGCGTCCCACATAGCGAACCTCTTTCTGGAACATCCCACACTTTTCCGCCCGTAGTTTCACCCCATGGGTCTGCAGCGCTTTGAGGACCTTGCGAATCACCTCCACATGGTCACTGAAGGATTTGGAGAAACATAGTAGGTCATCCAGGTACGGAATGCAGTACTCGTCTCGCAGAGAGCCCAGCATCTCCTCCATGCTCCTCTGAAAAGCTGCAGGTGCATTAGAAAGTCCGAATGGGATCCTAACCCATTCGTACAACCCCCAGGGGGTTATGAAGGCAGTGAGATGGCGTGATCCTTCTTCCATAAATCCCTGGTGGTAAGCTTTCCCTTGGTCAAGTATACTGAACATTGAATATCCACCTAGCGTGTCTATCAAATCCTGTATTCGCGGCAGTGGGTGTCTGTCTGGCACGGTTCTTTGGTTTAGGAGACGATAATCTATGCAAAGACGAAGAGTGCCGTCTTTCTTCCTCACACATACAACTGGAGCTGAATAGGAAGACCTAGATTTCACGATCCAACCCTTTACCAGAAGGTCTTGAATGTAGTCTTTAACTTCTTTAAATAATGGTTTGGGAATGGATGTGTACGCTCTCTGCACAGGAACGTCGTCTTTTAGGTTGATCACCATTTGTAGATTTGGGATACAGCCAAGGTCATTCCCATCCCTTGCAAAGGCGTTTGACTCCTCATGAAGCATCTTTCTCGCAACCTCCTGCTGTTCTTCCTCAAGATGATCGAGGTTTACAGGTGGGTGCCACAGAGGTGGATCTGAGTTGCTGATCTGAGTGGTGGTGACCTGGCAGGCAGTCACTGCAGGCTGTGATTTGTCCAGAATATCAGCCTCCACAACATTTTCAACATGCTGGAGAATTCCTAGGGCTGTTTTACGTTGTATTGTAATGTCATGGTTGGTGTTGTTACCAACTGGAATGGTGACATAGGGCTTTGTTGGGTTCTGGATTTCAAACAAACCTGTCCCTGCATCCCACTGTGCAGACAGTTGGCTGTCCTCATCTGTCTCGAACAACACTAACCGGGTAGAGGCATCCATTTGGGACGGAATCCGACACTTCACCCACGACACTTGACCAGCTGGGAGTACAATATCCTTGGCACCTGTTCTTAAGCGTACCTGCTGCATGACTGACCTTGCTGTCTGAATAAAGCTGACGAGAGCTTCGGCTGTCTCATTTGGAACAGATATAGCCTTGCTAAGAAGGCTAGCAAGGACTGGCGTTAGCCTCTCTGGTTGTCCACAAATTAGCACTTCCAAAACATTAAAGCCAATCAATGGTCTATCTATGGGGTAGCTGCTGATGAGGAATGGGACACTAATGGACAGATTGGGGTCCAAATTCCCTGGTAAGTTCACTGTAATAGCTACCCACCCATCATATGGAATGAGACCACCATTTGCTGC
This sequence comes from Lipophrys pholis, assembly GCF_963383615.2. Classification (NCBI taxonomy): domain Eukaryota; kingdom Metazoa; phylum Chordata; class Actinopteri; order Blenniiformes; family Blenniidae; genus Lipophrys; species Lipophrys pholis. Next base: position 24,330,861 of record NC_137627.1, on the reverse strand, counting down.
AATAACTTTCAGTTCCTCCTCCCCTAAGATCTCTGAAACTGGGTGAGTACTGAGGTCAGGTACGTACTCATTTTTCCAGGCACGGCTAACTATACTGACTTGTGACCCAGAGTCGAGCAAAGAAGTGACTGCTAAGCCATTTAGATAACTCTGAACAAGGGCCTGTTTCCCAATCAAGCTAGCAATAGCTCCAGCTTTAGCCACACGTGGTGATTGGGGAGGGAGCTGAGATACTTGTTTGTAATGACTTTGTGTGCTTGCTATTACTGGGGTTGAGAGTGAGAAAGGGCGTGTTTTGTCATTTTTTTCACTTTCTGATTGGGACTTCTTTTCAGGCTCGGTCACTAGATGTCCCTCTCCAGTGGCCGGTTGGAGTTTCCCTGTCTCTTTGGTCGTTTTAGACAGCCTGCTGCACGGTGTCCGTCCTCCCCACATATGAAACAGTGCTTACAGTCTTGCCTGCCTTGTTCCACACAGCTTGGACAACCATAGGGTTTTCCACGTTGAGATTTGGTCCTACTTTCACTGTACTGGCGCCCATTGTGGGTTAGTTGTTGATTTTGTTTCTGGATGGTCTCAACCATTCTGGTAAGCTCCTCTACTTTGGTCGTAAGGTCTCTCAGGGGATCTGGTTTTGTTTGTTTTGACTTGGACTCAACACTCTCCGACCTGGTACTAGGTCCCTTTCCCAAATCAGGTTCGAGTTGTGCACTGTGCGCATTTGTTACAGTCTGTCGGCGGGAAGAGCCAAGTCTTTTCATTCTCTCATTTTCTTCACGGGTGATTTTCATCACATGACGAAGAATCATCTCATCAGTGATCCCACTGTCTGTCAACAAAGGTTTGAGCTCTCTCCGTATGTCCGTATGTTTGTGTCCAAAGCCTTGGTACACCGTGTGCAGGAAAACATCTTGTACTGTAGCTGCAGAGTATTTAATGTCAGTGTCAGTCAATCTTGAGGTCAATAGGATGCGCTGTTTTAAACCAATCAAGCGATAGAGAAATTGTTGTGGTGTCTCGTTCTCATCCTGTTTTGTACACATCAACTCTTGGAACAGCTCTGTGCTGTTTTTTTCTCTCAGGTGGGTCTGGAGAAATCCCTTGAGTTCAGTCACTGTCATGTCATCTTTGTTTATCAACATCTCCTTGAATATGCCCGGTCTTATGATTTTGAGCACACCACGGACAATCTCTGAGTCTGAAAAACCTTCTCTGATGCCATCATCAAGTTGCCTGCAAACATTGTTGTAGCTGATGTCTGAGGATTGATCACCTACCTGACCCCCTTGCACTTTGAACTCTCTCCGGGGAAGGTAACTGAGTTCCCTTAAGGACACCATCCCCTCACAAGCCGACTGAGAGGAGAGCTCCCCTGGTGGGTTTCTGCTTGGTTGACTTTGCAGAGATGAAGACGAGGGAGTATGGGTCTGTGGTGGCAAAGCCTGCGTTGGTATGTACTGTATGAGCGTCTTACTAAGCTCTTCGTAGCTAGCAAGAGCTTTAAGCAAATCAGCGTTCATTGTATCAGGTGCGTTTAACTTTTTGGTCTTAACTGAGTCTGAATCTGGTATCACAATATCCCTAGGTGATGCAGTACTGACTGAAATAGGAGGGTGGCGAATTCGACTGTGAGTGTCTGTGGTGATTTCAGGATGTGTTTGGATGATAACCGAACCATCAGGAAAATCAACCTGGTCACCAAGCTTGTAAACACTCTGCCCCGTGTGTAGCTCAGAATCACCCTTTCCAGTTAACACTAACATTTCGTCCTCCCGACATTTCACTACATCATCAATAGCATCTTTTAACATCAGCAACTGAACCATACCCTCGTCCTCTGTTTCCAGTAACCGCTTACTGTACATAAACGAGTTAATGTGATCGTAGCATCCCTCCTGGTCCTCCTCGACAAGCTCTGATTCGTCCTCATCCGACACTGGGTCCACCGCTCTGGCGACCCGAAGAAGCTCTTCAGCTGACAGGGTGAGCAGGCTCTTCCTAATGTCCCACACTAGGCTCTTCCTCTCACCACTCGACATGTTGGCTCCTCGTCTCCCTCACGGCTGGCGCAGTTCGGCTGGACAGGGCTGCTGGTTGGCGGCTGGATGATGCACTCCTCCCTCCTAGTTGCTGGTCAGCGTAGTCACAACTCGGCTCCCGATCCCATAGGTGGTGCCGAAGAATCCCGGACGAGCCCCCAAGAATCTGTAGCGGGTCCCGGCTAGGTCTCCGCTGGCAGATGTATAGATAACCCGTTGATGGGTGTTCACTGTAAATAATGAAAAAGTTGTAATGAAATCAGCGACGCAGGGACACAGCTGTTCATTTTCCATTCAACCGGAGTATCTCTTTATTCACATCTTTATTTTAACACTATAACTGCATTTGTGAATTATTTTGTTTGCTTTGTATTGAAGCACAAGTTATATCCACACTTGGATAACATGAAGTAATGCATCCTTCATAGATCTGTCTTCAGACAGTAAATGTCTCCTGACATATTTTCTTAAACAATAACTTATCAAAAGTAGCATGAAACCAAAACACACATTTTCTCTTTAGATCACATTTTCTGTCTCTCATCAATCATGTCTTCACTTTCTTCCCTTAAACCTCTGTCTTCTCATCAAGAGTATTACTGTTATAACTACATTTTGCAAGAGTTCACTTTATACAACAGAATAAATTCCCTTTGCAGCTACAATGTATTACATTACCACAATCCGAACGCAACTATAATCATAAAGATGGCTGCCTCATAAATTGGCGCCAAAACCAATGCACTGAAGTGTACCTTTCGTCTGTTATTAACCTGTGCGCTGCCAAACGAGGCCCCAGCAGTAGCTCACCCTGATCTGAACGGCAACACCAACTTACTACCCCTTGAACACTGCGCCACACACAGAGAAATAACCCACAAATGTCGTGGAGCCGAAAGAAATAAACTAAAGAAAACAGTCGAATCGGACGGCGGCCGCCATTTCCTGAGGTGTATACAGACAGACTCAAATGCTTACATATTACCTACATTTAGCTTACAGAAAACACATCACCGCGGATTCATATTAACTTATTAACATTTGTAATAACACAGCGTGTGAGTAACCAACCTGTAAATAATGAAAAAGTTGTAATGAAATCAGCGACGCAGGGACACAGCTGTTCATTTTCCATTCAACCGGAGTATGAACCCAACTTGCTCGGCGGCTCGCCAAGGGTCCCCGAGTGACGCTGCTGGAGGGTGCTGCCACCCAGTGTCCATTTGGTGGTACAGCATGTCAATTGTGTTGCTGTCTTGCAGGCTGATTATTTTCCTTCTATTGAAGATGTATTTAATTGTTTTAGACAGTAATAATAAACAAAACACATTTTGTGAGTATCACACTAACTACACTGTTTCTGCCATTTCCATGGAAACAGACATCGTTTTCAAACTGTTGCCCTGGAATCACAAAACCTTTCAGAAGGGAAAAACAAACACTTCAAATACCTCCCTGTCAAAATTAATGCTTTAATTTTGACGATTAATTCAAAACCTTTACCTTGTTAAAACAAATGTACTCTGTGTTGAGAGTCTATATTATTTCCATGATTTTCTATCAATAAATTGACATTATAAGCTTTAGTCTTGAGTAGAAAGTAATGCGATTAATCGAGATTAATCACAGACAATTCTGCAATTAATTAGTACTTTCTTTATGGCTTGACAGCACTAAAAGAAATTGATCAACTGATTCTAAGCTGCATTATTTCCACCGGCCTTCCACCCACAACAGACTGAATCGTTTGTGTCATGGTGACAAGAGGGAGTGGGTTGGTTTCTCGTCTATGAGTCACTTTTCGAGGACATTCAAGACTAGACAAAAAAAACCTGCTTCCTTCCTTGTGACCCTCAGAAGTTGCTTTATTCATACGTTACATCCTCCTTGCTGCCAGCCTCCTGGAAAGCGTAGAAGCATTGGGCTTTGTTTTGCTGTGAGCCTCTCTAGTTGTTTGCCCGGAGACTAAATAAATGTTTCAATCCAATCTCATATTCCCAGAGTCCGTGTCGGTCTGCCACAGCGAGCGCAGCAGAGGAGAGGAAGGGCTTCTGGCCGGGGAAAAGTTGATTTTATATCCTTGAAGAAAGATCACACTGCTAAATAAAGTTAGTGGCTTTTCCACCGTTGGCCTAGAAAGTATACAAAGTAGTGAAGTCACTACTTTTTACGTGTTTTAAGCCAGCTTTGCAAGTTTTCAAGTGAAATCAGAAACAGTGCGTTGTGTTTTTGGGGCGTCTGTTGGCAGGACCTGACCTGATACCTGATGCTGGGATCGGTATCGGCGCATCGATAATTCTGGGTCACGCCGAGAAACGACGACATCCAGCAATCATTGCCTACATGGTGGTTGTTTTCACGTGTGATGAGCAGGTTTATACTGATCTGGACCACAGTGACAAGTGACCCAATACAAAGGTAGAACTTAAAATTCACGTTGTGCGTTTCTCCACAAACTTCTCACATTTGGTAGAAATAATGAGATATCACTACGAAGGTCAGTGTGTGTGTGTGTGTGTGTGTGTGGCCCTGACTCCTGACAGGGAATCGAACCGCTTCTACTTCTGCTCAGCTGCTCATCACATCATCAGACCTGACAGCTCGGCTCCTTTCTCCTGTCGCTCTGCCTCCATTCTGCCCTCCAGTCTCCTCTCGTCATCAAAACACTCTTTCTCCTTCTGTTGCTTTCTGTCCTTCCGCCCGATACCTGGTTGTCGTCCGTCCCGGCACAGTAACCTTGTATTGTCAAGTCAACGCAACATGAATCTCAGACCTCAAAATGTCCAAGGAAACATTAAATGTCATCGTTCTCTTTGTGCCACTCCGGGTCAGCAACTCACTGCTTTGGGTTTAATGATCCTTCGGTTGGTTCTGACAGATTCACTGGCCTTCAATCTGCTCTAGAACCAATTGTTTTCCAAATATAAAAACCACATGTATCAATGCATTCATGTCCGGAAAATTGATTTATGAATGGAAGAACAAGAATCAACTACTTTAAAGAGAATTTTACAATGACCCATTGAAGTTGTATGATATGAAACAGGTTGTGCTTGTGGAGTTATTTAAACTTCCTCGACCAGAATCCAAATGCGAAAAATGAAAAATGTAGGGGCCAGTTTCAGTTGTTGATGTTCATCCCTAACACGTTGTATATATCTTCCTGAGAGGAAATTCGTCATTACACTCTGACAAGCACGTGTTTTCAGAATTTATATTTGGAGAAAGATACTCTGGTGTTTCGACATCTCGGCAGGAGATTTACACAGCAAGATCCCGTTTCTCGCAAGATCTCGATTCGCACTGGAAAAACGGTTAATGGTCATTTTCACCAACATTTCACACTATTCTTTGGTCTTGAAGACTCTGAATCAGTTAAATGTTGATGTTTTCGCTGGAGCTGCCGCGACGCCATCTTTGATATCCCAGAAACCCTTGCGGCCAGTTTCCCTAGATGATGTCAGTTGGCAAAACCAAAACACAGTTTGATGGCTACAAATTCCGGTTTGTTTGAAAACAAATGAACTTTGTTGTGATTGATTTAGGCAACTGTGGGTTGGAAATGAGTGGAAATGAGTGGTGACGGTCTCGTTTTCCCGTATTGATTTATTCTCTGTGCAGAAGTGAGATCTTTAATGGGAAGTAGATTAGACAGATTTTTTTTCTGGTAGAGTAACTGCAAAACCAACTTTAAGAAAGAGCTAATATTACAAGAACTACAACCTGCCAGGATGAGGACGGGGATGAGGTCAGCTCGGATTAGCTCCAGCAACCTGCTGCCCTCAACAGGTTTAAGTAGTATAGAAAATGGATGGATTAATACAGTATTACAATTGCATTCTATTCTACTGTAAGCTAAAATGCTTTCTATGACTGTTTAGACACCACATCACTCACAGTTGCGAGAAAAGGAGGGACACCAGTCCGCCCTGTCGAGTGCACATTGTCCAAACCTTTTTAAACAGGGGGTCGTGGTCTCTGCCTTCTTCCTCCATCGACAGCTGACACTGACTCAAGTGACCAGGAACTGCACAAAGCAGTGCTTTCGATGGACAGGTGGGTTATGAATAAAGCATAAAACAAAAGGTAATTTCAGATACTAGCGTGCAGATAACCCAAGTGCTGCAACTGAGCCACATTTATCACACTCTGTTATATTCGCCCCGGAATAATCCCCCCCGATAGCAATCAGGACTTTTTATTTACTTTGTGACACGTAAAATACCTTCAAGGCAAAATTATTCGATTTTTTTCCTTCTATATAATTCTTTATTTTCATTTATTTTTTCAATCCACCACCATTTTTTCACTGTGTGCACGGCGGAAGATTTCAGATGGTTTGGTTGTCGTGTCACGTTGGTCCCAACTGTGTTCTGCACCATGGCAACGGGCAACTTCAATGAATAAAGAACAACTTTTTTTTGGATTGGACACTTACCTGCATCTGTGAAACATTTACTGTTTAGACACCGGAAAGTATGAGGACAAGGCTTTACAACTTACTTGTGCATGACTTTATGTTGACTTATATCTTCCCATTAAATTGTGCATCTTCTAAATCATCAGCAAAACCTTTGTGCTACTCTCTTCAAACAAACTGCAAAAACACTGACAATTGTTTGCCTCCAGAGAGTCATGACCTCCCGTCCATATTCTCCTGGGACTACTTTTATTTTGACAGTCACCATAATAATAATCCATTGTGGTCGTCTGTCCACTAGAATGTCTATGTTCTCCCATTGTTTATGGTTAGAGCGGATTGTTCTCTGCTGCACGTGTGTGTGGTTTCATCACCAAAACAACCAACAGCGCCAGCTTGTGGCACAACATTTTAACTATATCTTTTTCTGCGTTTATGCTGTTTCCCTTGAAACGGACATTGTTTTCAAATTTTTGCTGTGTGGATGCGAAACCTTTCTGAAATGCAACAAGAATGTGTTTTCCCTTCATAAATCTCCCCACTCTGCTATGCTGCTCAGTGCCGTCTGTTCTGTGTGTTCAGGAGTCCTGATCCTCCAAAATTCAACTTCAACAAGTTAATTCACAGACAATTCTCCAAATTACTGGATGTGAAATGTTTTCCAGTTGAGTTTAAACAAACTTGACAAAGAGAAAAGTTGTCTTGCCACCACTTTGGCCTGAAGTTATTAGAGGAGTTTCAGTTTCAATTGAAAGCAAAAACATAAGAAGTGAAGTATTTAAAAGTAAATATATTCCTCCAAAGGTTAGAATCATGTTGTGATGAGACATTTTCACCCTTCAAGCTTTCAGCAGTGTTGCAATCGTTACACACGCAATTAGACGAGGTCGTGTTTTGATGTGCAACGCTTACGCAACGAAGTCTGTTTAGCAGGACACGCTTTCACTTACTTTCACTCCCAACTAATGCAGGAAGTCCTTTCTCTGACCACCAGACCACCCACAATTTAAATGATGCCTTCGTTTGTTTGTTTTTTGCTTTCCTTTTGGTGATTGTCAACTATAAAACTACCAAGTCCCAGGAGAAGATGGACTGGGAGTCATGACACTCTGGAGAAAACATTGTTCTGATTGTCCAGCTACTGAGCAGGTGCACAACTACTCGTTACGACAGCCGTGGTGCTCATGCGCAGGAGCTGCGTTTTCATCGTCTACTCGATCCGAGCACTGTCGCCGCTTCCCCAAAATACGAGAAAAGTTTTGGGTTTTCACTTGAAGTTGTTGCCATGTAAATTATCCTTCATAGTGCAGTGACCAGGTGACGACAATCACACTCAGGCACAGGTGAAACACATCAGGGAGCTGCAATCAGACACGAGGAGGAGAAGTCGAGGAGCCTGAAACCAGAGACGGTCAGAATCTCCAATCAAACAGGAAATGGACACAAAACCTTACACTGTGACTGGAAAATGTAAGATTGCAGTTTTTTACCTGTTGTTTTATGGTTTTTCGGGTTTTGACCTGGAGTTGATGTTTTTTCCTTTATTCCATTGGGCGTAAATATACATGTTTGACAAAAAAAAACAAAAAAAAACTTAAACCTTAAATGTAAAGTCATAAACAAGTCATTCTTAGATTTAAAATCTGTGTTTCATCTCAGTAATAGCAGAAATATCTTATTACTTGCTACTGAAATCTAGATAAGGGGTGGGTGTTTACAGCAATTCTAATCACAAATTACCAAGTCACTTATCACATCATAAGTGTTATACAGAGTGGTTAGGATGCCCACTCATTATTCAAGATGAGCAATTACACTGAAACGGCCGATGATAATAAATGCAACAAACAATTCCACATAGAGAAAGAGCCAAAATCCACAGCTGGACAAATTCTCATGGCCATTTCCCCATTTTCTGCCCATCAAATTGATTTCCTCTGTGACCACTTTTTGGAAAAAAATAAAAACTTGGCTATTCTAGAAAAATGCATCATTGGACTGGATTTGTTTAAAATTGTGGAATCAAGTGATTATTTTCAAGTGGCTCTGCTGTTGCAGACTAAAAATAACTGGACTGAAGACGGGAGTCTCCTCACTGGAGTCGTCTGTGACGTCTTTGCCGAGATGCTGGAATCGCCACATTGGACAGATGGCAAAGATTCTGAATAGAAGATTGAATGATCACCAGGATATCAGCCATCTGTGCAGCCCAAACCAAAGGTATCCGCGTCGACTGGAATAAATTAGCAGGTCATCATCCCGAGGAAAACAACGAAGGAAGGTCACATCTGACTCAACGGCTTTTCATGGGTTTATTTTCTTGCTCATTTCAGGGTTATTTTCTCCACATGCAGCCATTTGATTTGGTCTAGTTCAACCCAGTGCTTAATCAAAACAATGGAGCCCAGGTGTATTTAGCGGACTGCTTTTGGGGGGCCAATAGTGTTCTGGTCATACTGGGCAGCTTCCAGCGGACGACAATGCTGGGCAGCAGGTGGGAATGTTTGGCTGCGGTAATGTGAAATAAAAAAAAATGTGTGTGTGTGTGTGTGTGTGTGTGTGTGTGTGTGTGTGTGTGTGTGTGTGTGTGTGTGTGTGTGTGTGTGTGTGTGTGTGTGTGTGTGTGTGTGTGTGTGTGTGTGTGTGTGTGTGTGATGCCATTCAGGTATGTTGACACTCAAATAAGACTCTAATGAAGCACACCATCGATTCAAATGACCAAACGCTCCAGTCTGGATCAGAAGGTCAACAAAATTTTCCATTACCCAATTCAAAAGCCTTTGTTTGTCATTATTAGTTACAATGTTGTTCCTGCATTACTGCCCTGGGGCTGTTCTGTCAGCTGGCCTCCCAGGAGGAAAGCAAACACATCTTCAGACACATAATCCTACAAATTCAATCATTTATTTAGTGTTGAGAGCGGACATTAAATATGTGCCCCTGCTACGCCGTCAAGCACAAACATGAACCGAATCCCAGTCGGAGTGTTTGACCGCAGTATGAACTCCATCTCCTCCCTCTGGGTGTTTGGTTACGTCCCTGCATGGTTTTTATCTGCAGCTAATGCTCATCTGTGTCTTCGTCTGTCATTCACGCCTATCTTCTCCACAGCAGCTTCAAGCACACCGCATGGAAACTTCTAGCAGCAGATCAGAAGGTGTCTCTTCCCTCTTATCTGAACTCTAAAGAAGTTAGCTACACACTGAAAAGTAGACAGTGCAATCATTTTGAGCGGTCTAGCGATAACTAGATAACTAACGTGATTCCATTGGGGAAATCCTTTATTTACATTGACCTATCATATCTTTAGGATGTGGCAGCCACATTAGGGTGCTGATGGGGGCCAAGGGGTCATGCTCAGGGACTCACGTTGGTGACTTGTCTACTGTGGGAATTGAAGATGGAGCATCTACACAGTGCGTAGGTGGATGCTATGCATTGCCATTTGTGTAGACTGTAAATCTTTGTTTCCACTGCGCAGTATGTGCCGGTACCGTACGGTACGGTACAGGTTTTTATGTGTTTCCACTGACAAAAGCACCAGAGGTACCGTACCCAATTGCTACCACTTTTTGTAACCCCTCAATTGAGGCGCCTATCACATCGGTACAGGTTCCATGAGGAGGAGACAACGCAGCCGTCTGCTGATTGGTCAGTGACGATCGCTCCTCTCCATAGCAGGACAGGAGGAGATTCAGTATGTGCTGGACGCTGCTACAGATTTGGGTCTAGGTACGCTTTGCTTTACCGTGCCATGGCACGCCGTGCTGTACTGCGCAGTGGAAGCAAGGCTTCAGGCTGTCGGAGGAGTGCGTAGCGTCGACACAGAGGCTGTGCGGAGGTAGTCTGTGGCGATGCATAGCCTTAGCATGTCGTGGATGAATCTTTTTGGCATTTAAAAAAGTGCCTGTCGTGGTACTCGGCATCAACAAGTACCTAAAAGTTAGTACTCGTTCTTGCGGTATTGGTGCATCCCAGGTTTGCCCTCTAAACATGGACCACAACTGCCGTGCCATGACAGACCTGCTCTGGTGTCAGTGGTACTTCATGGCACTCTGTAAAGGGTGCGATGTCTGGCCGTAAATAGACTCCGACAGATAGCAGGGAGTGTAAAGTTGTTTTTAAGGCTCCGGGGACAAAGTGGGTCACAGCTTGCACACACTCCTTCTCCTCTCCTCTGTTCTTTTATGATCAACTCACACCCCCACAGCAGCTTCACAGAGCTTCTCTCTCCCACTTTCTGTTTACTGCATCCTTGCATAACCTCCCGTTCCTGCACCTCTGCCTCCATCCCTCCCCACCCCTCTCCGAACCAGCAGCCCGGGCGACGTCCCGCTGGAGAAAACATGTCTATCACTGAGGCTTCATCGTGCTCCGTTCCTCCTGAACCTTTTTTCTGTCCTCATCACACCTCTGTCTTTTTTTTTTTTAATGAGTCATTCATCCTTTCTGCTGAGGCCTCACATAATACAGCTCACCAAGATAAAATTCTCTCTTTTGTAATTAAAAAAAATAAAAAATTCACAATCAGAAAAGTTATTCTCTTCTGCTGCACTTCTCAGTGTAAATTACTCGTCGTGGCTGTGAGCCTTCATCCTGCCTTAGGTCTGCTCCTCATCATCGGTGTGACGTCCCTGAAGACCATTAGCTAACAACCAACATTTGTCTTAACTGCCTTGTCGGGGTTTTGAACAGTTGCTAAAAGGTTGTCCTCGATCTGGGTCGGGTCCTCTGTGGTTTGCTGTTCATAACCATTGAACACACAAAGTCCAGCTTCTCACTCACTGATGAAAGGAAACTTTTACACTTTCACTTATTTGCCAAAACAGAAGTTTTGCCAAAGTGACTTCCAACTAATTGGAGGTGGTCCTAACTTTGACCAAATCTTTAAAATGACTTTTTCCTGTGATTTTCGGGACAACTGACTCCTTTCAACCAGTGTTATTGTACAACAGTCTGCACCTTTAAGCACCATGTGTGTATTGTGGTTTTCTGGAGACCTCCTATTGCATATTGCCCTTTCCTAACTGGCTGAAGTTGTCAGGTCTCTGCGTCTGCCTCTGTGTGTCTCACCTCGTGTTTCCAATTAACCAATGGCCTCATCCCTCTCTCTCAACCCATCGTCGTGTTCCACTTGTGTCCGCCCCTTCGTTGAGTATTTAAACCAATCTCCCGCTGTTGTCCTTGTCGAATCGTCTCGTCATCATATCGTTCATCTCAGCGCCCTTGTGGCCCCTGCGTCTCCTCGTGTTCCCTGGGTTTTTACGGAACTTGCTGAGTCTGCGTTTGGGTCCACCCTGCATAACCCTGACAGAAGTAGACGGTCACCGCTGAGTCTGGATCAGCTGCAAGATTGTTCTTTTTGTTCCCTTCCCTCTACCCCAACCGGAGTCTGAATCTCTGTCCACAATATTTTTTTAAAACCAAAAGGAGCGTCCCCCAAAGGCCCTCCTCCCTAGGCCTTGGGTAACACTCCTTCAGTTGCCCTTTGTAACATTTTGATTACAGTTGAGGGCATCTTCCACATTAAAAAACTTGTCTGGACAATGTTTTCCTCCAGAGTGTTTGACTCCAATACAAATACCAACAACAGCACCTACTTGTGGTCAAACAGGTTAACTACATTGTTTTAATGAATATGAAACTTTTCAGAATCTTTTGTGAAAATGCAAAAAATAATGCATTTTCAGTGAAAATGTCATGTGAACAGGACCATCATGAAAAAAGAAAGAAACAAAGACACCATTTAATCTTCAGTACCGTTATAGATGTCGTTCCTAATTTTCCCTTTAAGTGGAACTCTCTTCGCCTGAACCCCAGAGAGTTTTAATCCAAATGGGTTTTCTAATGAGGCAGCCAAAAACTTCCATCTGACCTATTGATCCATAAAGGCTTGTATGCAAAAATGGAAGGTAATGACTGTTGGTGTTAAACTAGATGGTGGAGCACATGCATCTTTTTCTTTTTTCCATTTGTTTCCCGTTTTCCATGAAAATGGAAGAGAGCAGTGTGATTTTCTCACCAGGGCTATCTGGGAGAGGGTGACTGTGAGTGTGGGAGCCGGCCCAAGTATAATCTGGTCTGGGGAGGAGACAGACTGACTGGTTTGGAGGACGTCCAGGTTATGTATGCATGTGTGTGTGTATGCATGACTAAATTAATCCCGCACGCAAAAAATGATGACGAGTCTTGGCGCTGGACGACGTGGCGCCGGACCACAGGCTCCCGCTGCTCTGTGACATCTCCATCCAGGATCTCCGTCCCAGCTGCACCATCGCGGTCCAACGTGTTCCTCCCAGCTGCACCGTCCGGGGCCAAAGTCATCACCATCCAACACGCGCCTTCTGGATGCCGCATCCAACGCCAAACATATCAAAACACAGCTTGTACTCTGAGCTCAACTGTCTTAAGAGACACTTCAATCCAGTGATTACCCTGCAGCCATCCCATAAACGTGCCAGCAAACATTTTTTTTCTCAGCACAGCACATATAAAACCTGAGATAATGGAGCACAGTGCTTATCCTGGAGTCATTTTAACCCCTAAAGAAAATATAGAAATATCTCACTTGGACCATCTAAAGCAAAAAATGGCTTATTTCAGTAATTACCAGCTCGCTATTTTCATTTAAAGCCAGTGGTGCCTCCGTGGTGCCCCTTCATTCATTCCTCGTCGCGCCGTCTGAACACAAATACTCGCTGTTAACACCTGAAGCCACAGCAATCAAATGTAAACGTACGTCTGCTTCCTCGTCTCCATCCTTTGCCATCTTCCTCTCATTCCTTTGTCACTTCTGTTTCCCGTATCTTACAGAACTTAATGTCCTCCATGAAAAGAATTGTATCCCCGGGACATTTCATGTCTGCTACTGTAGGTCGGCCATCTGCACATCAGAGTCCCACATGTGCCTTCCAGCAGCTCAGCGCTGAGCCGAGTGGAAGGAAGACAGCGTTTAATGTTCAGTCTGTGAGGCCAAGTGAAGAGAGAAGGGATCTTTCTCCGAGGTTTATGTCGTTTTCTCAAACTCTCAAAGTTCAGTTTGTGTTTGAATTGACACTTGAATGAGAGAATCACACGTTTGGAGATTACAGAATATATTGGGAGGTTTTACTCAGAGGACTCAAGACACCAAACAAATCCAAAGGTGGAACAGGAGCTTATCTTTATCACCAACCAGCAAAAACTGAAAAAATCCATTCAACCAAAATAACCAAGGTCTGTCAGGCACAGAGACGGAGTCCAAGTTCCACCTTGGGAGCCATTTTCAGTGGGATCCAAGCCAAGGTTAAGGTTAATATGATCGTAAACAAAAAGCAACCCCCCAAAAAAACTAAAAGTACAAAGAAAAAAAACATTTTTGTTTACTGAAATAGAAAAAAAGTGAAAAGTAACTTAAAGTGTAATAGAGTGGCACTAAAACTGTAAAGAAAACGTTTTAGTTTTTGTCTCTGCAGCTCGTCATGTGACGTGTCTGTGTCACTCTCCATTTCACTGGAAGTGGACGCTGTGCAGTGAAAAAGTTGAGTCCACAATAAGCAGCTGATGAGAAAGTGCTTAAAGTCCTCAGGCTGTAGGAGTCCTAATACGAGTGTTGACGGAGCTTTTCCAGTGTAAACCTGCCTCCACATTATTCTTTCTCTCCCATTCCAACGGCACCTCCTCTCCTCACCCCCTCGCTTTAAACTCAAGTTGCTGGTTGAATGCTGCAGATTTGCTTCCAAGTTGGTGGAAGATTTCAGAATCCCTGAATGAACTGAACCCACGGAGCCGATGACCTGCGGGCGAAGCTTTACTTTTTAATCACAGGTTTTGGGTGAAGTCCAGCTCCACTGCAGAACAAGCTTTGTCTATCTGTGGGCTACAAAGTAGATTAAAGACTCAAAAGGAGGAATGAAAACACAGCCTATGTTTATTATTTGCTCAAACCGAAGTGTGGTGTCGTCCTATTTTTTATTTTTTTGTTCTTTTCCTACAGTTGCTAAATCCCATGTGCACATCCAAACTAACAATAAACAACTCCAAGAACCAGCATAGCAAATTCATCCAAACGCTGGAATATCTTATTCCTTTGAGCTATCAAGCCCCACTGTTGTCCAGAATCGATTAAAAATACATCAATGGAGCTCGCTCTTGCACGGAGTGACACGTTCTCTCAATGCATGAGAAGCGTCGCTGGAGTTTATTTTGTCTCTCCTCGACTGGAGCTCGGAGTTTCATGAGAAACAAAGAAAAGTTAAGAAAAACTGAAATATGTCAAAGACTTTGAACTAATGGTGACTAAAGCCACAGTTGTTTTTTCACCATTTTATCCGACAGTACCAAGGTATATTTACCAGTATTCTATGCACTTTAATGTTTTCTTTAAACATGCTTCTCCACTATACGGTAAAACATCTGATGTAGATACTACATTATGACATGTAGATTTTGCTTCTTAAAAGTACTATATCTCCTTTTCTCCTTGACATCTTTGCTAATGCATCCAATGTACTTTCGTGCTTTAAGTTCTCTTTTTTCTTTTACGGTAATAGCTTCTTTTTCATTGGTGATGGTTTTCACTTGTAACAGTCCCTGTCCCTGACTCACCTCACTCCAAACTTCAATTTCAATTTTCAACTTTCAATTTCAACTTTATTTATATAGCACCAAATACAACACAGTCAACTGTAATCTTCAGTAAACAGGACAAAGTCTTGAGTCTGGACTGTTTCAGCCTCCCGAACTGAAACTGGGATCTGGTTCCACATAAGGGGAGCCTGAAAGCTGAAAGCTCTGCCTCCCACTTCACTACAGGTACCCGTTTATGTCCCCTGTAGTTGACACATTGCTTCTATCTGCACCCCTAAGCTGAGCACCTGTAGACATTGAACTCTGAAATAGTTTCTATTATCCCCTTATTAGTCTTTAATTGAACATTAGATGCTTATTTGTTCTCTACAGGCCTCTTATAACTCAGTCCCAAGACGTTAGAATGTCACAGTCACACATAAATTGGTAATGGAGCAAGAATGATTGTCAAAATCAGCATTTTCAAAGCAAGTAATATTTTATTCTTCAATAAAAAGCATGAATGATGTGCAGTTATCCGAACGTGTCAACATTTTGGAAATTAAAACTTGTCCAAATTCCTTCCTTCTTCTCCAGCATTTGAACGCACCATGATGAGTCACATAATTATGAACCAATCAGAGGCCGCCTTTCAAAACGTATAGACCACATGGTATCGACTGACCAATCACATTGCTCGTTACTGGGCGTAAAGCAAACAGCCGCGAGTTGTTTACTCGAGCCGCTAATCTGTTATATTTTGGCGAAAAAAGCTGAATTTAGGCAAAATTAGACGGTGACCAGTAGTGATGGTCATTATAGATATTTAAGACGGCTTTGAGCAACACGTCCGTTATTTTTTCGGCCGTCCAGGAGCCTAAAACTATGATGGCCAGTGATCTTGAATGCAGTCAAACATCTCTTCACTCCGTTTACGATGCGAATCAAGGTTATCATGGTATCAAGTCATATTAACAGCCAGTACGCATGCTTTATCATTTTTTGACCAGAATCCACATTAAAAAATGAAGGTTTTGAGGACCCAGTTTTAGTTGTTGATTTACACCTCTAATCCGTTGTCAATACTGTTCTGAAGGAAATCCCTGGAACATTCTCTTGTATGCTGATTTCATGGCGCTCACGTAAACTTCCATTCTATCTCGAAGCGGTGTACACAAGATCCCGTTTGTACACTCAATCTCTTGAGATCTCAATTTGCACTGAAAAAACGATCTACGATCCTTTTCACAAAATTTCTGACTATTCTGGTGGCTTGAAGACTCTTTCTTTTAAAAAGTCTGGCCTTTTTTCGGGCTAGATCGGCTAAAATCGGGCTAAAACAGTATAGTGTAATCAGATCTGCTACTTTCCATTTCCCCCAAAATAATCCAATGTGATGACTCCATGTTTCACAACTTACTGGCGAGGCAGGCCAGGGCTTCTCGTACCAAATCATAGTCTGACCACCAAAATAAACACTCCTAAAGCTTGTGGAAAACCTACCTTGCAGCTGTTATAGCTGCAGAGGCTGTATTGACATCATATGAAATCCTGTGGTTTAAGATTGGGATGACACTTAACTCCATATGCATGCGAGGGCAGGCAAGCGAATACTTATGGCAATACAGTTAATGATGACTCCAACAAGAATACCATTTTACAGATACCAAAATGAAAATGTTCACAAACGTCACAAACGGATCTGGTGCCAATTTCTTCAGAAATGGGTACAGATGAGCACTTTTGTAAAGATGACAGGTCTAATCGTGGACTGTCCTCGTCTTCAGTGAGCCATCAGCGTGATGCAGAGCGTAATAAAACCGTCTCCTGTGAAAGAACCTCATAAAGCAATAAAATCCATCTCCGCACCCTTCGAATCTATTAAACCTGAATTTAAAGCACTTGTCAGAAGCGCTCATAAGAGCCAAGCTTCAATACGGGCCCGCTCCATTTATAAAGAAGAGAAGTTTAAATCTGGACACGCAATTATCCTCCCATTAAAGAGAAATTACAGAGATGACTTAACATTTATCCACATCAACGTCCACATCAGGAGTTCATCCGCCAACAGGTCAGACTTATATTTCACTGCTGCAAACCTTCTTTTTTTTTTTCCCCCATAAAACTGTTATGTAACTGAATTCATGCCTTCCTACTTCTAATCAGTGACTCAGAGCAGAATTGTTCTATAATGGATGGTGAAGCAGAGAGGAGCATTACTCCAACTGTGCAGAATCTATTACCTCATATTTACAGAGCACGGCAAGTAAGGAAGCACCTTTCATTTTGTGATTTCTTATAATAATAGTTCTCCACTGTAACTTCAAAATCTTGGTGAAAACTCTTATAAATGGTGTCTTGCGTCAAATTTGAAAAAAAAAAAAAAGAAAAAGTGACCTTTTAAACATAACTATTGTGAAAAGGGTTGGTCAAAAAACCTTGTATTCAAAGTTTATTGACCCAATTCCAGCTTTTCCTGGATTTTCATCTATTTGAATATTGGATCATAGGAGCTGCATTCAGAATCTGCTGTGTCTGTGTGAGCTGGACTGGCTCCACCCACACATGCCCATCTTGGGAAGAGGAGGAAGTACTTCCTCTTGTGGTGCCATGTGTCGGAGCAGAGTTGCTTAATTGTGGGAGGGTCAAAGGGAGGGCCTAACTTGATTGTGATTGTCTAAACCACCAATGACACTATATAGGGCTTGATTTCTGATTGGCTGGTTGGAGAGCTCTCTGTACGCTTGTGTGTGTGGTTTCATTACTACAAAAAACAAAAACAAAAGCACGCGCTTGAAAGAAAACCACTATTTTCAACATTTCTGCCATTTCTGTGTCAACGTGAAACTTTTCTGAAAGAAAATGCAAAGACGATGCGTTTTCACTTGAAATGTGTAAATGTGGTGAAAGTGTCGAGTTTCTCTCCTGAACTGAGGTAAATCAGTGGATGTTGGTGGAACGATCTTGTTTGGCTGCGTCAGACGCCAGGAGAGAACCTGCGTCCTCGCCTCCAGCTGACAAGCTTACCTGCACGTGCACACAAGGTTTGTTTTGCACTCACACCCATGTCAAGTCGAAGCAGCTCTAATGACGGCGGACAGGAAGATCCTCTAAACTCCGGCTTCACTTTCCCTCCACGTCTGTTCACACAAACACGTCAGGCGACGCCGCTGCCAACTCCTGTGGACAGCAGCTTTTTTTAGCTCGCATCTCAGACACGCACACACACACACACACACACACACACACACACACACACACACACACACACACACACAGGAAACGTACGTGTGTTTCGAACAACATTGGACGGCGGTTTCTTCCTCTGTCTCTTTCAAGCACACAAGCGTTTTCACTTCACACACTCCGCACAGGAAGGTGCAGCCGACCACGTTGGATATCGAACTTCGTGGTCCCCCTTTCTTTCACTCTGTCACTCTCCATCTATGGTGCACACACACACACACACACACACACACACACACACACACACACACACACACACACACACACACACACACACACACACACACACACACACACACACACACACACACACCAAGCAGGCTAACAGGACCCGACAGTGGTCTTCATCTGACCTCCTTCTTGAACTCCAACATGTTACCCTCAAACTCGTTTTGTATACTAGCACCGAATTTTCAGTGTGTTTTTTTGTTCCACTAGAAATTCCGAGCGGTCATTTCGCTGGCCAGACACTGCTGTTGATGAAGTTGACACTCATTTTATTAGTTGAAAGAAAAAACACCAAAATTCCCAAATCACAAAACCTGATCATACAAATAAGGCAAGAAATGTTAGAAGGCTGTCAAACAGGAGTAATAAGTAAAATGATGTTTCATTCTACTTATCACTCTTTTCTCTGTTTATAATTATTATTATGTGTTAACAGGAGCAGCAACAGGGTCAGTTCTGGGGAACCGGTGATGAGAAACCGTTTTGTTTCTGACATGAGCAGAAAAACACAAGTTCGGTCAGCATGTAATGGTACAATGTGATGATGTTTCTAACTGAATAAGAAGTACTGAGAGTGTGAATGGGAACGGCAGAAAGGTCGGAAGTCAGGAGTGAAGCAGTGACGAGCCGTGAATGTTCATGGGGGGAACGTGAGCTGTAAACACACTCATCAGGACCAGTTTTCTTGGACTCCAGAAATCTATTTTCCTGCAGTCCCCTGTTGTTATCCACATTGAACATGTTTTTGTGACTTTTGTGTCATTTAACGTGGTTTTATTCGCTCCACTCTGAGAACATGTGAACGTCCCATCACTGCAAGTAAATGATGTCTGAGGAACATCCAATCTAAACATTGACAACAGGAGAACACAGACATTCTAGTGGACAGACCACCAAGTTGGATTGTTATTACGGTGACTTGTCAAAATAAAACTACCAAGTCCAGGAGAATATGGACTGGGAGTCACGACACCACGGAGGAAACATTGTTCTGATTGTCTACCTACTGAGCATGTGCAGAACTAGTTAATGCGGCCGCGGTGGGCAGAACTGGCATTGGAGCCCAAGCTTTTTCGAGAAGTTCCACCTTGGGAGCAAGTTTCAGTGAGCATTGTCATGGAAACGCAATAAAAGTGCACATACGTATCCAAAATGCAATAAAAGTTGAGCATTTTCTCTTACAAACTTGGAAACGGGCCCTCACCAATGTTGCAACACCAACCATGATACAGGAGAAACCCACAACGGAGGATGGTTAATTATCTTGTCCGTCATGAGAGTTGAATTTCTCCGCGTCTGCAAATGGACGCAAAGTGCTCGGCGGCACTCGCCGCCGCAGGGCTGCGGACGCCAAATCTGCTTAACCACATCTGACCGGTGAAGCTCAGGTTCAGTGCGGCGCGCTTCCCCCAGCGTCTGGATGATAATCGCAGGGTTTATCATGGCGGCGCGGCCTTGAACACAGAGGCACCAGACACACACACACATGTCGCATGCAATAGAGCCGTGTTGGCGCGTGTGCGCCGGCCTCATACGAGAAGAAGGCGTAGCAGACCCGTCTGCAGTCGGGTGTATGTGTTGCCCGTGGTTGAATCAGCTCACTGTCAGACTGGATCAGTGTTTCTCCTCTTTTCCTTTTCCCCTGCTGAGTCTTTTTATTTTTTTTTTCATTGCCATCCTATTAAATTCACACACACACACACACACTCTTACTGAGCAGCTGAACTGAAGAAACTGAGAACAGAAGCATCTCCACCGACGACATCACGAGACATAAATTGGAGCTTTCATAGTCTGATCAACACAGAACAATGAGTCGGTAATTAAGCTTTATAATCAAGCTGTCTTCTCTTTGCAAGCTGCTGTAATAATTCAGAAAAAAATCCTCCATTCATGATGCATTCTGTTTTAGATGTTTGGAATATTGAACATTAGAAATGTTGCTACAAGAATATTCATCAGCTTTCCTCTGCTGTAACCAAAGGAGGAAATGTACTAACAGAGAAATAATTCAACGCTGATTGTTTCAATTCAGAAGTTAAAACCTTTGAAATCTTCAACACAGAAAGTCCTTTTTTATTTTTTTTCCTGGATATTTCCTCATTTCTTTCATGTTTCATTCAAACTGTTAGCAAAGGGGTGAAAAAGCTATTTTCTCAAAACATGAAATTATTCTGTGAAATCACGCAGCAGAGAGGAGCAAGGGTCCACCCTCACATTATCAATAATTGTATCAGACATGGAAGCTCATATCGTGTGAAGCATTGAAATGTTGCTCCACTTCTCTTGTATGATTTTTGTTTTTATTGCGTAAGCTTGTAGATCAGGGGGTCAAACATAAGGCCCACGGACAGGACCAGCCTGCAAGATGCTCCAATCCGAAACACCACCAATGGTAAAAATTTCCAATTGCAAAGAATTATTATATTTTTTTTAACAATTCTTTTTTAAAACACATTTCTTAAAAGGAGCACTGAGCTCCGAGCTGGGATATCAGCATGAAATCTCGCCCCCTCGTTGCCATCAAACTAGTGTCAAAGCCATGCTGCCAGGGTGAGTTTGTAAAAACTCCCATAATGCAATAGCTGTAGAGGTTTTTTGGGGGCATTTCACTGTATTTTCCACCAGTAGGTTTCATTAAAATTAGCTTCCTGTTGAGATTGGTTTTGCCAAAATATCAACATTTTCATCACGTAAACTCTACGCCACAACAAAGAAAGAATTTTGAAGGTTATCATGGCACTATTTCCCCAGTTCGGCTCACTCAAGATTGAGTGGTTGAGGGTTCAGACATACACGTACAGGCATCCAGAATTAAAGAAAATATAACAATTAAGGATATATATATATATATATATATATATATTTATATTTAGATATACTCCGTGCACTATCAGAGCAGATACCTGATGCTGGTATCGGTATTGGTGCAGTTTCCTTGGTCTTTTTCATCTTTTCATTCAGTGGTGGAGCATAACTGTCTTTCTTTTCGTCATGTTGGTTTTCTCTTGGTGACTTTATTCGCAGGAATTTCTCCCTCCTCCTGGAGACTTTTCAGCTGCTTCCGATTCATCTCACTGGCTCTGCAAATGTCTACTGCTTCGTGTAACGCGAGGTCCGGTTCTCTCGGCAGGCGTCCTCTCACCTGGTCATCCGTTATTCGACGCAGGATTACGTCTCTTATCAGTGAGTCGGTAGAATACTGAAACTCTTTAGCTTTATTCTTTAAATCATTCACAGATTCGCGTCAGCAGATTGATTTTCCTTGCACTCAAGCGAAGAAGAGACGCCTCAGATACGTCACAATTTTCCGTGGCTCACAATGTCGGTGAAAGAGTTCTTTAATTACGTCATAGTCATCCTTGTCTTCATCGAAATCAAAGGCGTTGTATACCTTGGTTGCTTCATCTCCGGCCACTTGCAGGCATGTCACGCTTTTCACCTTGTCAAATTTTTCACCAATTCCCACTGGCGACAAGGAACAACTTGAGTCTTTGACTCTCCAGTTTTCTGCTCGATTGCCTTGTAGACTTGATGACATTGCAGGTTTCATCTGCTCCGTCTTCTTCCTCATTTTCTTTCAAAAATCCTATTGTATATATGTATATATTCGGGAAAGCCGTGCATCAACAATTTATTTTCTTCTTTTGGTCTCCGATGTCCAAGTCACACACAGTTCTATCACTGTCAAGTCACAGTGATGTTTCTTCACAAAAAACTCTCCGCCGAGCCTGAGGTTGAACAGGCTGCCCTCGAGACGGTCTCTGATGTAAACACCATCTCATGGATGTAAACAAGGCGTAAACAGTGATGGTCTTTATAACGATAAAAGGAAATAGTAAAAGAGTAAACTGCTCATCTAATTGGAAAAAAAAAAGAAAAAAAACCCACCCGTCGATAAAATTGATCAAACTGGTAGTTTCATTAAATAGACAAACATCAAGTCATAAAGAAGGGAACACGAGGCAGTAACCACAGATCATGAAACTGCGGAGGGACTCGGGTAATTTAAACACGTGGAATGCACACCGGAGAGGCGACCGCGGGGGAGGAGCTCTGTGAGTCTGACAGCAGACAGCTAACCAACCATTCAGCCAATTAATCCGCAGAAACACGGGAGCCGATGCAGTGGGAGTGTTGAAACACTAACAAAACGCTACTGGTTAATTTATTTTCAAATCAGTCATTAAATGAGGTGTTTTGGGTTTTGGTGCTCGCCAGCCTGAGAAAGCCGGCTTCCTCCCGCTTCCTGTGGTGCCAATCCAAGTGAGTCAACTCGGTTTAATTTGAGTTTGGCTCCCACTTTGTTTTCTGAGCAGCGCAACAAATCCAGACTGGTGATTTAGAGGAGAAACGCAACATTATTTTGGCCCAAAACCCAGCGGATAAATAGGTGGTGTTCATATTAAAAATGTATTTCTGGTTGTCTCAAAGGACTAAAATGACACTAATTGGGATTATAATGTGAGAGTCCCGGCTGAGTGCATGATATGATGATACTTATGGTGCATGTGCATAAAGTGTCTCAGTGATGTACGGCATCCAAAAGCAGTGTTCAATAAATCCCAAAGAGATTGATGCTCAGAAGATACACTGAGTGGCATCACGAACAAGTCCTGCACTCACGCACTTGAAGAAACTCTTCCATGGATGACTGAGTCACAATAATATCACTTTGACGTCCTCGTTAAACCTTTGTTGGGTTCAGTCAAAGGGAGAACTGCGATGCAAGCGGCATGCTTCTCTGGAAGTTACATGTCGACTATGCCGTGAGATAAAAGGCTAACAAATGACAGTAAATGAAAATATAGTGTCACTTACATTGTAGGTGACAAGTACCGACTGAGCACGAGGAGACTGATCGCGCCGAGTTGCAGATACTTGATACGACACAGAATATCAGTTGATTTTTTTTTTTTTACTCAAATACAGCAAATGACAATAATCCGGGAAATATGGAACAAAACAATCACAATTCCCAACAAATGACAGAACTTCAACCCCAAAAGTCCCCTGTAATTTTCCCTAAAGAGCAAAAAGTTAATACGGTCTGACAACACTTTTAACATCAGCTTGTCACATTTCACACGACTGTTTGAGTTTGTCCTCCAGCTGTATTTTCCAAATTTGTGTGAACAAATATTCCATTTTCTGTTTATCCAGCTAATTAGTCCAATCTTCTCGAGAGACCATCACCATGATTTTTGTTTGTTTTTTAATACAAACTGAAATTTCTCTAATGACTCTTTCTGACGGATTAATTGGAGCTAAATCTGAGGCACATGTTTGAATTTATTTCCATGGAAGCCCCGAGAATCTCTGTTAGAAAGATTGTTGACCCCGTCTTTTATATGATTTATTAAAACACAAAAAGTGGTTGACGCTGGTAGACCAGGCAATACTGGGGAGACAAATCAAACTAATCAGACACATGGGGGAAGGGCAGACAGGAAGTACCAGAGAGCAGAGATGTGGACAAGGCAGGTGCGTCAGAGGAACACAGGAAGTGGATCACAGGTAAAAGACGCAGACTCAACAGAGACACATGAGCAGACGTCACACCTGCTTGGAAATGAGGAACAAAGAGACCCTGTTCCTCCTCAGGTCCACCACCAGGTCCTTGGTCTTTGCCACATTGAGCAGCAGATGGTTCTGCTCACACTAAGTCGTCAGTGTCGTCACCCCTATCGATTCGTCTCTTTACCGCCGTCTGCCCCCAGTGTTTTTATAACCTGTTTCCTCAGGTCCCTGTTGCCAGATTGCCTCGTCCCTTGTGTCTTGACGTCCCGTATCTCTTCCTAGTGTTTTTCCTGGTGATATCCTGTGTTTTGACCTCTGCTGTTGTTTTGGACCCGATTCTGGATTCCCCCGTTTGACACCTTTGCCCTTATTCTGAAAATAAACTCTCTTTTGACACCATTTACAGTATATAGGTGCATGATTGACGCTTCTTGGTCCAGTCCCGATTCGTGACACCAGGGGGGGCCTGTGTGGGGATTATGGAGGTGTACATTGACCATAAACTGACTGGGGGAAGAACTATGAAGCCCTTAACAAGAAGTGTCAAAGCATCTCTATCTTTTGTGAAGGTCCTTCAACATCTGTCGCATCATGCTAAAGGTCTTCTATGAGCCTGAAGGCGTTCAATGTGTCCTTCATGAACTTTTCTCTGAGTCTGTGGTAGCGACCGTGATCCTCTTTGCTATTGCATGCTGGGGCAGCAGGTTGAGTTTGGCCAACACCAACAGGCCAAACAAACCAATCAGAGCGGCCAGTGACATGGTCCAGGTGGAGATGGACTCTGTACAGGTCCCGGAGAGGAAGATCTGGTCCAAACTGAGGTCCATCCTGAACAATGAAGAGTCAGTGTCAGTAAAAACAGCAACAATCCCACCATTATCAACTTCCCCAACACCGACCCCATGTGGAGCAAAGAAAATGCAACCAATGGAGGAGAGGCT
The DNA here is from genome assembly GCF_963383615.2 of Lipophrys pholis. NCBI lineage: Eukaryota > Metazoa > Chordata > Actinopteri > Blenniiformes > Blenniidae > Lipophrys > Lipophrys pholis. The sequence continues at coordinate 24,305,920 of NC_137627.1, read as the reverse complement.
TTCTAACCGTGTGCTCATACTGTATATTGTGTCAAAATATGTCGATGAAAACAACAATGGACCCTGAACTGTATGTGCTTCATTTTCTATAGATGGTCTTCAATCATCTCTAGTCGTGTGTTTTTGAACAGCCTTAGGCACTCCAGAAATCGCCCGGAGGGGGCGGGGCTTGGCGGCAGTCTCACTAATTACTGAGCAACAATATGAGTGACTGACATAAGATTGAACCAATCAGCGTAGTTTGATGTCCGGGACTTGGGACGACTTTTAAATCGCCCATCACCAGACATGCTCGGTGATTGGCTTAAAGTCAGTTCTGGTTTGTTCTTGCACGTTTCTATGAGATGTTGAGATGAAGACAACAAGCAGTGAGTCTCTTATTATCAACTCTGTCACATCTCTTCTAATTTACTAAAAGGAGAAATTTGTCTGAGAAGCTGCATGTCAGGTTCAAAAATCTCCATTATAGTTACAACAGAAATGTGTTTAGAATTGTACAAATCTATACTTGTTTGTTATTATTTATAAATGTTTATATATGCTCATTATTTGCAAATAACTTTTGAAGTACAATTCTAAAATTCTTTGAAAGATGGATTAATGTGTTGGTGAAAATCTACCTGAGGTTGGCTTTCGTTTTCACTAAAGTCAAACTAAGAGCATGTTCACATTCCCGTTTGGTCTGGACCGCAGTTCTCTTCAGGGAAAAACTCTTTCGTTTGAGTGGCGTGAACTCGCCCACAAACTCTGAACCGGAGCGAATAGAAGATCTCTGGTCCGCTTGAAAACCTCAGTCTCACTTCCTTTACAAGCAGGCAGGGTGAGAAGACGGAGAGGACGTGACAATGTCGTCTAAATCAGACGAATTAGACGCAAAAATAAATGGAAAATATTCCAATATTGGAAAATTGGAAAATATCTCGCGGGCCAACGAGGAATAGTGAGGAAGGAGCAGAGAGGAAGAAGTAGTGAGGAAGACTCTCATTGATATCTGGTCTGAAGACTATATATCGTGGTTGTTTGTGGCTACCATTTAGCCACCAGCTAACGAGCCTCGCCACCACTAAAGCGGCAGGGTTTCCAGTTTCAATCCGGACCAATCAACAAGCTGTGTTTCTTCTTCACTTCCTCTCTGGTCAGTGTTTGTTTCAGGCGACAGCGCCCCCAAACCAGCAACTGTTGTAATTGCATTACTTTTTCCAGGCGGGTTGGTCCGGTCTCAAAAGGGAATGTGAACGCCACAGAACCAAATGCAGGTGTGAAAATTCTGGGCTTCCCTCCCTCCCAAGTGAACCGAGCCCCAGACTATCTGAATGTGAAAGGCCCCTTATTGTCATTTCAAGTAAACCAGCCCCAAAACACATTCCTATTTTAAAAGGGACTATGTTAATAAAAGAGTCTTAATACATGCTCTCTATTCACTAGCCATTTAAAAGTACAATAATGTTTCATCACTGGGGGCTTTTCTCAATCTAAAAAAGGCTTATGGATAATAAACGCACTGTATTTAAATGAAGTGAACATTGGCTGAAATTAAATAAAAAGGAGGAACCCCACCAAAGAAGTGTATCACGAACCACCACTGGTGTGTGTGTGTGTGTGTGTGTGTGTGTGAGACGGCACGGCTGGCAGGAGTTTTCTAGGTTGAAAACCGTCTCTGCCTGACATGACAGCGCTGTGATAACGACTAATGAGGACACAGGAGAGCACATGTTATCAGACTCAAAATAAACACATCACGACACACAACACACACACACACACACAGAAAAAAAACATGCAGCGTGAAAATGAAGCAGTAACATATGCATGCGGATATCTCTTAACAGAAAGTCTCAGGATGTGCTTTAAGAAATTTGATGTCAAAGAAACACCGGCGGAAAACACAAAGCAGAGCGAATAATCGTCAGATTAATTCAGCTGCTGCTCCTCTTCTGTTTGAGTTTTCATTCAGGTTAATATGTACGTGAACCTGGGATACCATGGGACCGAGCGTCTGTGATGTCATGAATAAAAAATGCCGCTTTTTTTAACCGAGGGCCACGTCAAGGGAGCATTAAGTGATGCTCACTGTCAAGCTTCTCTCCATTAATTAAGTGTACACTTGGTAAAATACAAGATTGAGATGGAGAGGAAACAACAAACAATGAAAAATGGAAATGAAAGAGAAATGAGCTCCATCTGTTTGTTATACCGTTTAATTTGGATCAAGGTTAAATCACTCAATGTTTTGTCAACAATGGTGCGACGTTAGAGCGTGGTGTCGTTCATAAATCTCTCCTTTTGTCATTTAAATGACTTAAACTGCACTTTTTCCTCCATCAATCAACAATGAATAGCCACATTTTTTTTTAAAGGAGTTGAAATTTCTCGCTCACAAATGTATTCAGACCTTTTGCCGCGGCCCTTCAGGTGCCTTTAATTATTCCCGAGAAGTGCCTGGAGCATGATTGCACTCCTCCTGTGGCGGTGTGGACACGCTTTATAAAGGCAATTCACCCTCAACGTTGGGATATTAGACGAGGCCCAGCAGCTCCCTCATGTTCAAAATCACAAAGATTAATGTAATATCAAGTGAAAAGCTCTGAGTGTTCCCCTGAGCGGAGCGGTCTGATTAACTGTGGACTGGATGGAGTTCAGACGGAGCACACTGGTGTGGAGGAACAGGAAGTTCACTTGATGGTGTGGCAGGAACCAGACCACAATAAAGTGTTTCTGGGAATTTTGTAGTGTTTTCTGTTTCACCACATAAAGACATTAGGGCCCGTTTACACAACAACTGAAAACGCAGCTTTTTGAAAACAGCTTCTAAGGTGGAACTTTAAGCAAACACTCTGACGCAACTTTTCTTTACACCTAAACACAACTTCGTACTTACGCTGGCAGAGCAAAAGTGTTACGGCACTACAGAGAAACTCGTTTAGACAACGTTTTCAAATGAAACGCAAAACTTTTATTCCATTATTATGTCTGTTCACATAATAACAGTGCTCAGAGCCACTGAAAACACAACTTTCTGACTTTATTTTTATAGAAACAGGGTTTCAGTGATGTATTATTTTATTAATTGAAATAGATAATTAGGTAATAATTGAATCGAGGAAGGGCGGGATAAGCAAGTTGCTGCTCCCCATTCCTTTTCGAAACAGCTCAGTATACACTATTATCATGATTAATGAGTAAATATTGATTATTACTATTACTACTATCGTTATTATCATTATTATTGTTGTTATGATTGTTGTGCTGGTAATATTACCGTAATTTCCAGACTATAAGCTATACTATACTAACTATACTTTTTTCACACGTTTTGAACCCTGCGGCTTAAACGATGATAGAGCTAATTTATGGATTTTTTTGGGTTAAAGAGCTTCACATCTCTGATACAAGGGTGATGCGTTCAGGTGTATCAAGTAACTCCGACCTTTTTTTTTTTCTTATTTAAATTTGATGGGTGTGGCTTATATTCAGGTGCGCTCAATTGTCCGGATATTACGATATTATTACAGTTTTTTGTCTTCTCTATGCTCATATTATTGTACATACTAACATATTCTATCATTGTCTTTTGATTTTATTGTTTTTTTTTAATTCAAACAATATTCTATTATTATTTTATTCAACGTTCGAAACAGCGAGAAATGCAACTGTTCTGAATCACTGCTACTGTGTGCCACGGCCGAAGTAACTAGTAGTTCTGCACATGCTCAGTGGCTGGACAATCAGAACAATGTTTCCTGCCGTGGTGTCATGACTCCCAGTCCATTTTAGCCTGGGACTTCGTTTTATTTTGACAGTCACCATAGTAACAGTCCAACTTGGTCGTTTGTCCACTAAAAGGTCCGTATTCTGCCATTGTTAATGTTTAGAGCCGATAGTTCTCTGCTGCATGTGTGTGATTTTAGTACAAAAACAACCAACATGGCCAACTCGTGGCCCAACATGCTAACAGCATCGTTTTCAGCATTTCTGCCGTTTCCTTGTAAACGGACTTCATTTTGAAAACGTTGCCGCGTAAACGCAAAACCTTTCTGAAACAAAAACGCAGCCACAATGTGATTGTGCTTCCTCGCGTAAACGGGGGCCTAAGAATCGGAGGGCGGACAGAAAAACACAAACAGCATAAAACAAGTGTCATTTAAAAAAATACTCAATAAACATTTTCACGTGAGCAGAGCAGAACAACCAAATTAATTATCACACGCCAAAACACATGTAAGGCCTTTTTTAATCAACCCACTCAACACATTTGGGCCAAACTTGTGCAACACACACACATCTACACCACACATGCACACAGACACACAGCGCAGAGACTCCACATGGAGGGAATATGATGAGAATCTCTGAGAGAGCAGATAGGAGGAGAAAGTAGCACTCAGTTTGGACTTTGATTGTGATAATCACATCTTGTCTTTAGCTAACAAAAGAGAGGCACAGATAGTGGGAGAATACACAGAATCAACATTTAAGGCAGAGAAATTAAGCTGATGGAAACTAAAAGCCTGAATAAAGTGTGACGACACAGAAAAACACACCAAAAACACATAACCAAACACTTCTGCTCCTCTTATAATTTATTGAGTTTTACTGTGGGATTGTGATGTGATTGTGTTTCTGAATCTGCTTTGGAAATAGAAATATTGCAACAATCAAGTCAATAAAATATAATACAGTCAAGCCGAGGCCACACACACACGAACAAAAGAACCTAAACTGGCTGGGCGACACGAGGCCACATTTACACACAGCCAGGTATTTACAAAAACAGATTTTTTTTTATGTCTAAACAAACGCAAATGCATTCAATTATCACGGTGCCAGAGACTGGAAACATGACCATATCAGATCATATCGTGTCATGAACATCATAGCTTAATTTCTTCATTTTAGACTCCAAGATAAAAGCTTGACAAACAGAGGGACTTTGAGGACGTCTCCGGAAAGCTGCTAAAACGGCAACCTCGGAAAATCTTTTTAGAGGAAAAGAAAAAGTTAAATGCTTCAGCGCCAGTTTTTCCCATCAAAAACAGAAATGATGCAGAAGCTCTGTTTGGAAACTCATATTAGAATATGCAAATTTGGAATTATTGGGCCATGAGTGTCCCTCATGAACAACTGAGAGCACATAAAAACGTCTGCGAGCACGGGGAGGAAGTTGGACGCGAAAACAGCGAGGCTGCCGCGTAACGCAGAGAGCTGCTCATTATGTGAGAAAACAATACATGGAAACCCCGAAGGAAAGTCGAAATGAAATAAGAAGAGTATGTGATGTGGCATCTGTGGAGCTTAGGTCATGCATCCAACATTTTTGCACGAGTCAGTCTGAAAACAAAGACATCCCACTGTCATGGGGACTCATTATTGGAAAAACTAAAATATGTCTGTAACAATGAGAGTAAATATCAAATGGGGCTGCTGTCACTCAATTCTACCAATTTCAGGGTTGTTAATGTCATCTCTTTGTTGCCCTGGGCCCGGTTGTTCAAAACGGAGTTATTTTAACCACTGGTTAAGCCCTAACCGCCGGTTAAATCCTCAACCCGCCGTTAGCTAACCGACTGTTAAATATGCCTTGTTTAAAACATGGTTAGTCATCCCGTTAGTTAACGTCGCCGTCAAAGTTAACTGTGAGGTTAACAACAGTGGTTAGCGTCCCTGACGCCGCTCCGCCCAAGGCTCCGCCCAATTTCAAGTCTCCATGCTTTGTCTTAAATGTTGTGGTGGACAGCAGCACAATATTTTAATGTTGTCTGTAAAACTACCATAAAACATGACAAACAACACTGCTACCAGGATATATATATATATATATATATATATATATATATAAAGTGGGATATGAAAACTGAGCTGGGATGATCGACGGCATCACAGTGGACTGTACGTAGTCCCGGAGTGGCCATAGAGAAAAAATAATAATGCTAGGGAAGAAGATAATTTAATCTCAGACCGCAAGATTCTTTACTTGTGGCCACGAAAGTGCGGGATGCGCTGCGCTTTGAGACGCTTCACAGTACTTCTTTATAATGAAGCAATACTTTGGGTTCATCAGTAACTACATACCACTGTAAATGAAATCTTGGATTTTTATTTTTGCCTTAAATGTGCCCTCTTCATGTGAAAGAGAACTTTTATTGTTGATCAGCGTGTGTTTACATAGGTTGCCATCCATAAAGTGAAAGGAGCAGAAATTCACCATGTAATGCCCAAATGTTGAAAAATAAGCCCAAAGCTCATTTATTTATGGTAAAGAGGGAAAACGTGATTCGGAGCTGCTGAGAATTAGATCCTCTCTTTTTGGACCAAGGTGAGTTCAACATGTCTGTAATTCACATGGTTTAGTTAGAAAACACTAATATCTAATGCGGTCCGTGGAAACGTGGCTTCTAAAGCGTCTATAACAGCAAATACGACGGGATGGAAGCAGCATTGGTGAAAAAATATATTACGAGGGAAGGAGATAGTAACTCGGTGTCTCGAGTTATTAATTTGAGGTTACTAATTATTATCTAATGTCCACGCCATATATATATATATATATATATATATATATATATATATATATATATATATATATATATATATATATATATATATATTATATAATTTTATTTATTTTTTAATTTCTTTAATTAAAAAAATGTTTTTTAATACAATTTTTTTTCTATGGCCACTCCGGGCTCTATAAAGACTCTTCATTACAGTATTAACTTATATCAAAGTTAAGTTCATGGCACACCCTATCCTTCCCTTGTTGACCTGGAATCATGAACGCAGCACTGCCAGTGAATGCCACGGGGAGAGTTAACCACTGTTAAAAGGTTAGCGGAGGTCTGAAGGTGCGTTAACTTTAACGTCAAGATAACACCTGGATAAAGAGAACCGAGTTTTGAACAACAAGATAACAGCGCTGTTAAAGTTGACGGTCGGTTAAGTGTATTTAACAGCAGAACCCTCCCTGCCTTACCTCACCTTATATTACTCCACAACAGGGAACAGTGGGGCGGTGCCTAGGTGGGGGGTCCGGGCTACTTAACTGCGGTCTGGGTCCTCCCCCGACTTTGCACCACCCACAATTTTAACCACACTTAGTCAGGCAGGGTCTTGAGGGGGTAAGCCGCTTTCGGTGTTCTGCCGCTTGTCAGCGGTAGAACGCCCGGGCCCCGCTACCCCCCAATTTTAAACCGCACCATAGACACACACATTGCATCCACCTTTTCAAAACACAAAGACACACCCTTACATACATCCAACACACACATAGGGCAGGGGAAGGGCGGGAGACGTGGCTCCTCCCAGCACCTCCCGCTGGGGTCCCGCCCCGGCCCGGGGTGAGTGCGGCTGGAATGCGGGGGGCGCGCTCCCTCGGGCGTGGCGCTCGTGGGGGGGCTGGGGTGCGGTGCTCCTTCTGCATTTGCTGTTGGATTGGTGGAGGTTGGGATACCGCGGTGCCCGGGTGAGGGCCCGGCTGGCGGCCTGGGGGGCGAGAGTCATCACTCCCCCCCCCCTCCCGAGTGTGTGAGTGTGAGTGTGTGTGTGTGTGTGTCTGTGTCGGGGGTTGGGTTTTTCAATCAAGATCGGGGGATAGAATCATGGGGAGGGTGGGATATGAGGCTCCTGGGGGTGTAGAATTGACTGTCCTTCAAACGGGGCCGGCGCGGGCCTTCGCTTTCCTGGGTCTGGGGGCGGGGCTGGTCCAGGGCGCGGCGGCTGGGGCCGTCTCTGCCTTGCCGGGTTGGGGGGGCAGTGGGTGGGCCTGTTCCCGGGGGTGCGGCGGGACTCGCCGCCGGGGTTGGGGGGGCTCTCGGCCCGGGGACCCTGCTCTGGCCTTTTCTCGGCTTGGCGGCTTGGGTCGGGGCCAGGGGCCCTGTGCCCTTTATCCTTCTCTTGTGGGCCCCTCTTGCCTGGGGGGGATTCCTCTCTGCATTCTCCGTCGGGTGCTTTTTGGGCGGGGGCGTGGCTCTCTGGGGTGGTTCGCTGGGGTCTCCCCGGGCCTGGGGGGCTTCCGTCTGCCGGGGTGGCGGTGTCCGGGCCCGATGGCCTCGGACCCCGGGGTGTTGCCACGGGTCCCCCCACAACAGTTCCGGACGCACCCAATGGACAAGCCACACACACACACACACACACACACACACACACACACACACACACACCCCACACACTTCCACTCCCCACGAAAGGTGCTTCTGAAGTTGCTTGTTCTCTGTCATCATTTGCTCAAACTTTAAAAATCATGTTCCTCTTTTGTTGTTGCCTCTTTGTTAATTCATGTTCCTGCTTCACATTACTGTCTAGATAGAGCTGCTCAGGCTGGTTAATCTAAGAAATCATCTGACTGCCAAGATAGGGCTGCTCAGGCTGGTTGATCTAAGAAATCATTTTACTGTCTAGATAGAGCTGCTCAGGCTGGTTTAATCCAAAAACATCCATCCATCCATCCATTTTCTTCCGCTTATCCGGGGCCAGGTCGCGGGGGCAGCAGTCTAAGCAAGGAAGCCCAGACTTCCCTCGCCCCAGACACGTCCTCCAGCTCCTCCGGTGGGACCCTGAGGCGTTCCCAGGCCAGCCGAAAGACATAGTCTCTCCAGCGTGTCCTAGGTCTGCCCCGAGGCCTCCTACCGGAGGGACATGCCCGGAACACTTCCCGAGGGAGGCGTCCATGGGGCATCCGAAACAGATGCCCGAGCCACCTCAGCTGGCTCCTCTCGATGCGGAGGAGCAGCGGCTCTACTCCGAGCTCCTCCCTGGTGACTGAGCTCCTCACCCTATCTCTAAGGGTGTGCCCAGCCACTCTACGGAGGAAACTCATTTCAGCCGCTTGTATCCGGGATCTCGTTCTTTCGGTCATGACCCAAAGCTCATGACCATAGGTGAGGGTAGGAACGAAGATCGACTGGTAAATCGAGAGCCTCGCCTTTTGGCTTAGCTCCTTCTTCACCACGACGGACCGATACAGCGACCACATAACTGCAGACGCTGCACCGATCCGCCTGTCGATCTCACGCTCCATCTTCCCCCCACTCGTGAACAAGACCCCGAGATACTTGAACTCCTCCACTTGGGACAAGGGCTCTCCACCGACCTGAAGGGGGCAAGCCACCTTTTTCCGGTCGAGAACCATGGCCTCGGATTTAGAGGTGCTGATCCTCATCCCAGTTGCGTCACACTCGGCTGCGAACCGCGCCAGTGCACGCTGAAGGTCCAGGTTTGATGAAGCCACAAGGACCACATCGTCTGCAAAAAGCAGAGACGAGATCCTGTGGTCCCCAAACCAGACCCCCTCCGGTCCCTGGCTGTGCCTAGAAATTCTGTCAATAAAAGTTATGAACAGAACCGGTGACAAAGGACAGCCCTGCCGGAGGCCAACGTGCACTGGGAACAGGTCCGACTTACTGCCGGCAATGCGAACCAAACTCCTGCTCCGGGCGTACAGGGACCGGACAGCCCTTAGCAAAGGGTCCCGGACTCCATACTCCCGGAGCACCCCCCACAGGACGTCCCGAGGGACACAGTCGAACGCCTTCTCCAGGTCCACAAAACACATGTGGACTGATTGGGCGAACTCCCATGAACCCTTGAGTAGCTGGTCGAGGGTATAGAGCTGGTCCAGTGTTCCACGACCTGGACGAAAACCGCATTGTTCCTCTTGGATCCGAGGTTCGACTAACGGCCGGATCCTCCTCTCCAGTTCCCTGGAATAAACTTTCCCAGGGAGGCTGAGGAGTGTGATCCCCCTGTAGTTGGAACACACCCTCCGATCCCCCCTTCTAAAGAGGGACCACCACCCCAGTCTGCCACTCCAGAGGCACTGTCCCCGACCGCCACGCAATGTTGCAGAGACGTGTCAGCCACGACAGTCCCTGCACATCCAGAGACTTAAGGAACTCAGGGCGAATCTCATCCACTCCCGGTGCCTTGCCACCGAGGAGCTTAGCAACTACCTCGGTGACTTCAGCCTGGGTAATGGACGAGTCTACCTCTGAGAACCCAGCCTCTGCTTCCTCAGCGGAAGACGTGATGGTGGGATTGAGGAGGTCCTCGAAGTATTCCTTCCACCGCCCGACGACATCTCCAGTTGAGGTCAACAGCTCCCCACCTCCACTGTAAACGGTGTTGGTGAAAAACTGCTTCCCCCTCCTGAGGCGCCGGACGGTTTGCCAGAATTTCCTTGGGGCCGACCGATAGTCGTCCTCCATGGCCTCCCCGAACTCCTCCCAGGCCCGAGTTTTTGCCTCCACCACGGCCCGGGCTGTGGCCCGCCTGGCCTGCCGGTACCCGTCAGCTGCCTCAGGAGTCCTATGAGCTAACAGCGCCCGATAGGACTCCTTCTTCAGCTTGACGACATCCCTTACTTCCGGTGTCCACCACCGGGTTCGGGGGTTGCCGCCACGACAGGCAAAATCAGTTGGAAAGTATTTGGATCAGTGTGATAACTGCAAATAATATATGTAGCACAACAAGGATATTGTATGTTATCCCCTTCCCCCCTCCCCCCTCAACTTTCTTCTCTCTCTTCTCTTCTCTCTCTCTTTGTGCGTTCCCCCCCCCGGTCCTGTACGGCAGCCATGCCAACTTCTGACGGAGAAGGCAACAGGAGGAGACTCCAGGTCTCTCCCTGTTGCAAGACCAAAAACTGTTCTGACTCCGAAGGCTCTCAATCACATCATATTGTTGGCCCAAGCTGCCGAACAGGACAAGGGGAAAAAAAAAAAGAAAAAAGTGTATTTAACGGCTGGTTAAACGTAACCGAGTTTTGAACAACCGGGCCCTGACCTATAGTAGGACAATAAACCCGAAACTTTTATTATATTATTATAATATACCTGAGACTTTTGTGTCCTAAAGACAGTCAGATAACAGGATATAATGTGAAGAAATTTAAAAAAAAATAAAAAATGGAATGGTTTCATAAAATGACCATCAATTGCTGTATTGACTCATCCAGAACTAATGGGAATGTGTTTCATTTAACATGATGGAGCAGAGGCCACATTAACAGCCTCATCAGGCTAATGGGTGACCAAATGAACATGCAATAATAAAACCTCTGGTCACATAATTGATGTGTGGGTGTAAACACATGCTGTTAGGCTGAGATGGGATTGCAAATACTTAGAGGAATGGAACAAATTAGACTGAGGCTTCATTTATGTCTCATATAAAAATGCAGTTCTTGCACTTTTGTTTAAGAAAGGTTATGCATTTACACTGCAATGTTTTTTGAAAACGATGTCTGTTTCCACGGACAAAAGGCAGAAACACTGAAAAAGGTGCAGTTATCCTGTTGGGCAGTTTTGCAAAACAGAAGAAAGCTTACAGCCCTCATTGGATGGTTTCTTATGTCGGTTCTGGTGAAAAATTACTGCAGTTGAAGTTTTTTAAGAGTTCACAAAACATTTGAAGCTACGCTCTAGTGCTTCCTCAATAAAACCATGAGAGTAAGTGGAGAAAATTAAATTGCCACGACATAACAAAGATAAATCCACCTCTGATGGGCTGGCGAGGAAATGTGGCGTAAGGAATCGTTCCATTACCTGTGGTTACTGTGAAATGCTGCACAACATGGCATGATTAAAGGGCTCATTCTATGCAAAATTCACTTTCTGTGATGAGTTGCTCCAACGAGCCAATCAGAAATCAACCCTATATAGTGTCATCAGGGGTTTAGCCAATCCCAATCAATGTAGGCCCTCCCTTTGACCCTCCCACAATTAGGCAGTTCTGCTCTGGCACATGGCACCACCAGAGGAAGTACTTCCTCCTCTTCCTAATGTAACCCTCTCACCATAGGCTCGTACTCAGAGGAAATCTTTATGACTAAACTGATAAAACAATGTAAAGTAACGTGTCGAGGGTAAGGTATGATTCTCGATTAAAATATAAAGAATTTGAGGCTACCAGGGTGTACCTTATAATAACATTCAAATTATAATTACAGTCAGCCCAGTAGGTGGATATAGCAGGAAATGTAAATAATATCACAACCACAATGAAGAAAATCCAACTCTGTATTTAACACAAAAAACAACAATGATTTGAATAAGAATAAACACTTTCAATGAACCAAGAGCAAATGAGTGAAAATAAAATAGACCCGGGATTTATCCGATATTAGTCTGTCAACCAGAGTGCACTGTTAAGTATTTTATTGTTTATTGGCGTGCTTTTCGTTGGAGCTCATGGAGAGAAAAGATGACCTGAGCAAAGATCCGTGTCTCGTGTCTCTTCTTTTCCGGCTCTGCTCACTGTATCCCTCCGCACTTCCCTTAAAAGAACAAAGTAGTCCCTTCCCGTTTAGTAGTCAGGGACAGATAAACAACAAATAATCTTTACCTGGTAAAAAAAAACATACAAACTAATAATAACAAATAACTGCTTTTAACAGATTATTACACACATATGGACATGTGTGGGCGGAGCCAGTCCAGCTCACACAGACACAGCAGATTCTGAATGTAGCTCATATTATCCAATATTTAAGTAGAGAAAAATCAAGAAAAAGCTGGATTCAAGGCAAGAAACTTTGAATTCAACATTTTTGGACCATTGCGACTCATGTGAAAGTGTTGAAAAGCTGGATAATGTGATTTTCTGTATGTGTGTGTGCAGTGAGGAAAATTAGAAGCACATACTAGGAGCTAAAAATACTTTATTACATTTAGTTCATTCAATGAACTTTGGAAAGAGGAAAATCATAATAAATAGAGATTTTTGAAAAATGTTCATGAATTTGTTAAAGACGCCTCTGGTCGGCACAGAGGAGCTGTGGTTATTTATTCAGTGTGTAAAAAAACGCAGACATGCACCGGTCGCAGTTTTATGTTTTATGACTCTCTCAACTTGACTTACATTGAATTACATTTTCCACCTCAAAACGTCCAGAGACGAATAACTGCCACACAGACGAGTCTCTTCAGACCGCGGACAAACATCCATCCATCCAAATTGTTGATGATACAATAGTATTGTTATTTGTCTTAACTAAGTAAAAGTGAGAAATTTTATGTTTGGTAGACTATTTCTTTGTTTTTGCTTCTTGGCAAGACTTCTTATACCAACTCATTCCAAACCTGATTATCTCCATTTTAAGCAGTACTACCAACAAAAGAAACAGCAGCAGCAACGGTTGCGCTCTGGAGGCCGCCATTGTTATTATTGTTTATCTGCTGAGCATGTGCAGAAGTACTATTTACTGCAGCCGTGGTGCTCATGACCGGTCTGAGTAGATGGAGCCTGAGCGTTATCAGAAAGTGTGGTTTTTGCCCATTTACACAACCCAAGCATTTTCTAGAAGTTCCACCTCAGAAGCCGTTTTAAAGAAGTCGTGTTCTCAGTGGCTCCAGCACCGTTGCCATATAAACAAACATGTTGGTCAACACGAGGCCAGAGCTGCAGCACACATCAGCTCCAAGGAGATAATCCGTTGCAGCTGTGACACTTGAGCGCAGGCGTGCAGGTGGGGAAAGACCAGAATGAAGCAGGGATGATCAGCTTCCAGCAGAGGCAAATAATCCCCCAAATCGACGCCATCGGTCCCTTCTGTAAATATCAGACAAGAAAGAAACAACAATCACAGATAATTGGATCGACTGGAAACAAAAAACGAAAAACTACTTACTGTGAAGAGAAGCACTCTTCGGACAAATGCACTCATCAAAACCTTGATTTAATCTTTTTTTCTTTTTAAATGACCAAACAAGAGCCATTCTGCTGACTTGTAGATGTATTAAATGTCTTATGAGACAAACAGAGAGGAGAGTTGTGTTTCACAGCATGTTGGGATGAGTTGAACCACATCAAAAACAGCGTCATTACTGCTTTCTACTTCTGGATGAAACATCGTTTCTCACCTTGAACGCTCAGGAAAGATGGACAATATCAATAAAGTAAATCTATCTATCTATCAATGTTGGGCCACTAGTGGGTGCTGTTGTTTGTTTTTGCAATTAAAGCACACACACACATGCAGCAGAGAACAATGAGTTTCTTTTCCCAGTTTGCTCAAAACTTTTGCTAAAAAGTTTTGTCCGTGTTTCATCTTGAAAATCCTTTGTGGTTTAATTGGGACAGACGCTTCCCGTCACGTCGTTGAGGCCCAACCATCGTCTGACATCCTTCTCGCCACTCAACAGGTGAGCGACCCAGACCCTTTCCCAGGGGATGTGCCCTCCTGGCTTCCTGCTCCTGTGCTTTCTCTCCCGCGTCGTGCCTCGTTCAGAGTCGTCTCCAATACCGTCTCCTAGCGTTTAGCGTTTGTTTACACCATATGGCAGAACAACGGACCCCTGGGTGTGTGACAGGAACAATTATTTCTTCTCTGAAGATACTTAGATGGCTACTAGACAGCTAAATGTGTGCCGCAGAGAAAAACGAGAGGCAAATCGAGATGGAGGCATAAATATGCAAAAAGTGTATGGATGGTGGAACACAGGAGAAGAGATGTGTCTCCACAGAACGATGAAAAGACAGAAAAGATTCATCTTCTGTCATCAAATGAAGCTTTAGAAGCTCCCGACTACGATGAAAGTAAAATGTAAAGATAATGACTGTCAGCCATTACCCAAAAGCATATATGTTGTGTAACATCAAGGAAACAAAAATATAAAAGGAGAATTCCTTCAATGTCACAGAAAATGTGACAGAGACAACCATGTAGACTGTTTTTTTATCTTTTCTTCCCCACGTTTAGAAAAATCGAAACTTTCTGCTCCTTCGTCCTTCAAACTGTCATTGAACCTCCATGAGGACGATTCATAGTTACTGTTAATCTGTAGGAGGTCACCACGTTACATCAAGACTTCCTGTTTAAGAATTAAATCATTAAAATAACTAGAATGGGCCCGAGAGTGTGTCCCTGCGCCAACACCACCTTGCAATGTTAAGGTTAAATGACGATGTTCTGTTGGTTCCCATTCTTTTGTGTCACAGAGTGAGTTGACACGTGATTGGCTGAGAGTGGAGAACGGGGGCGGGGACTAGAGTTAGCAGTGTGCCAGCAGACGGCTAATGATAGCGTCAGTCCTGACTGATGGTTCTCAGTGGAGCTCCAGCATGTTTACAATAGAGTAAATATCTTACCTCTCCAGTAGGTGTTCAATGACAAAGTTTAATGGAGTGGTCCTCGGATTATGGCAAACAATCCCAGAACCATTCAAACAATTCAGGTTTAATAGGTTTTGGGAAAACTTGGTAAAATACATACATACATACATACCAATAAATAAATAAATACACATGGACAAAAACATTACCTTCATCCCAACTTTCGTTGGCCAAGGTAGTAAAAGTCCTACCAATTTAAGGTCAATGTCTATTTTGAACAATGCAGGTAATGTGCCAGGCCACTAGTAGGCGATGTTGGCAATAAAAGTTTTCTGATTTAAGATGGGTGTGATTTCATTACAAAAATGACAGAAATTAACATGTTACAGTACGAAGGAATAATGCAATCTAAAGGGTCTTTAAGTGTCAAGAATAGCTCTATCAAACCAATGCATTATTATTATTATTATTAAAATGAAACTACCAAGTCCAGAAAAATATTGACCGGGAGTCATCACACTACGTAGGAAACATTGTTCTGATTGTCTCTACTGAGCATGTGCAGAACAACTAGTTACTATGGCCATGGTGCGCATGCTCAGTATAGTGATATTTCAGAAAGGTTGCATTCATCCCCGTTTCCATAGAGACAGACATGGAGCATTTTCAAAAAGTTGTGTTTTCAGTGGTTCCGGCGTGTAAACGGAAACCCAAAATGCCACTAAAATTGTGTGTTTTCACTTAAATGTTTGCGTCTTCTTGTTCCTACTCAAGTCTGGTTTTTGCTATCGGTGTCTATTTTTCTCTTCTCTCAGCTTTGATAATTTTATCTTGATACTTCATAAGCCACTTGAATTAAAAAGTGTTTCACTCATTACTGATCCTGTGATGATAAAACTAGAGGGGAAAACTAATATTCAAAGATAAGAATGAATAACAAAAACATCAACCAGGAAACTGAATGCTTGTTGGTATTAGCTTGAAATACTACTGGACTCCCTTTGAAAAGACAAATAAACTATTAAACTGAGGAAAGTTAAAGTAACACAAAGTTTAACACAAGATAAAGCAATCAAAGGGATTTGTCCTGTTCTCCATTCTCCATGCGGGAACAGTTCTTCCTCGCACAGAAACAACAGAGTATCCTTCAGTTTGTGTATATGTCACATGCTCAAACATTTTTTATTTTCATTAAATTAATGCAGGAAAAACACAAACGCTGCATTATAAATTCCCAGTTTCGTTATTTCTCAAGTGCGAAATCTCAAGTGGCGCAGCAAACCGTCACAACATTTCCAGTTATTGAGGAAATATAATAAACTGTTTTCTTCAGGTACTACATGAGCTCTCAAGGCCATTTTTTCTCATTCATCCACAATAAGACATTTTTTTTTTATAAACTCCTCTCAGGACACCCAAGGTCCATGTACATAATGCCAAATATAAAAATGATCACGACATACTCATTTCTCATGAAAGGACGTGTCTCTACTCTAAAATATAGTGAGCGTTTTGTTTTTTTTGAGTCGAATGTGCTGCTTAAAAGAAAAACAAGAAAAAAAGATCATTTTTAAGATAAACACAACAAAACAAAAAATGCTGCTTTTGTTTCCTGCAAACTAAATCTACATTTATTTATGCAAATTGATACAACACAGAGTAAATATGAGCTGTTATTATTTAAATTAATTAGCATCGCCTTCTGCTGAAATCGAGAGATAAACATACAAACGAATGATTAAGTCATGTTCTTGTTTTCTATTTTGGTTTTGCACTGAAAAAACAAAAAAACCTTGTGTATCGGTCCTCCAGAAGCTGGTGGAAATAACCAGTATCTACAAGTTGAATTAAATAGAGAATCTGGACCCCCACCCCCACCCCTACCCCCCACCCCCCAACCACAACCAGGGTTTGAATCCCTCCCAAAAGTCTGTCTGCCCTTTTCTGTCACTTCAAGTGTTCAGCATATTATCATTCTTTTAAAGAGTTTTTAGTTGTGGTATTCAACTTTTCCTTCCCCCTCTCTCACTTACTGTGTTTGCAGCGCTGTGCTTCTCCAACACTAAACTACTGGAAGCTCCACTCAATAAAAACAAAACAAAATGTATATCTAATATGTTGCTGAATGAATTAAAATTAGCATCAAAGACAAATTTGCACGCCTAATTTCCATTTAAAACAAATATGTGCACGGCATACATAAAGAATACTGCAGTATGTGTTTATAGACATGAAAATGTTAATTAAATCTCATTTTAATTAACTCTGCGTGGTGATTGTATTCAGCTCACGCAAACGTTTACCTGCATTTCTGTTCTGATGTTTATTCATGCATCTCGCAGACCTGCCGCTTGAGTTTTAACCCACGCTTCACATTATATTCACATTGGTGGACATGGGGGACATGTTTATGTTGGCATTAGGAGGGACAGACTCAGACTTTCAATGGCAATGATAAGTGAAGGGAAAGATCTATCTAATTATAATGTCTAATATTTCAACTGGTAGTGGCTTGTTGTTCGCTCTGCTTTTCACTGTGACAATTTGTTCTCAAAAGCTTTTACAATATTCATTTAAATGTAAACCACTGCCACAGCCTGTTTCTTTGAGTCCCTTTGAGTTGTCAAGTGTCTTTTGGGTGTCCTTTTACACCACAACGGTGATCGGAGCCACTGAAAACACAACTGCGTATTTGAAAACATTTTCAAAACGCTTCGACTTCACATCCACGGAAACAGAAAGAAAACAAGAGTTTTTTTCAAAATGCTGCCACTCCGTCTAAATGTAAACGGACATGAAACATCATGTAAATGTGGTCTGTCTCTGAATGCTGATGGTGTGTTATGAGGATGGAGGAAGAAGCACAAGACGCAGGGATTAAGATTGTGCTCTAGATCACACCATAACCACCTTGGACATAGACAACAAAACACAAGAAATTAACATTAGTGCTGATGGTGTTGGTGTTGGTGGTGTTAGTGGTGGTGCTGGTGTTGGTGTTGCTGGTGTTGGTGCTGCTGATGCTGGAGTTGTTGGTGTTATTTCTGGGTGGAGTTCCCATGTTCTTCCTGTGCAGATGTGGTTTTCCTCCCTCAGACCATGAACATGTTTTTGAGTTTCATTGGTAAATTGCCCGTTGTTGCTGTTCCTGCCTCAATCTGTCCGGGTCATAACCTGCCTTCAGCCGCTGTCAGCTGAGACGCTTCCGCTGCGAAATGGTTGGATGTCTTACTGCTGTTATTCTTACACAAGGCAGTCCTGAGGCAGTTTTTCCAAAGATGTGGAGGTGTGTTTTCTAACTCCGTCTCAGGCTGCCCTTTTTACTCCCAAATGGGAGTAAACACAACATAACTGGTGAGAAGCAATGTTCCTAAAAACACAGTGACTCCACCGTATTGTGGGTTCCCAAACCACAAATCAGGCAGTCTGCAGACGCCTTCAACTCGGAGCCATTGTCAAACAACATTTAGAGTGGACTTTCTCAGAGTGGTCAAAAACTTTCACACTCAGCTGCCATGACAGTCAAGGACGGCTGGTTCAACACTCAGCAGCTCTCCGACTAGAATATGTGAAACTGTTTACCCGAACAGAGACATTGCTCCGAAAAAATACTCGTCAAATTAAGTGTGATTTCATGGAGTGGAATGTAGATTCAAGTCTAAAGCTGCAGCGTTGCACACACATACAAATCGCTTGGAGTGCATGAACACGCTCATTAACTCCATTACTGTCTGGCCATTCATTTAGGAAGAATCTGCCTCTGAGAGCTGACAACTTCAGCTAATTGGGTAGAGGGTCCACAGACTGTTTACTTTGTGTTGAGGAACATATTGATACGCTGGGTTGTTATTTTCTGTCTGTGTTGAAATGAGTCCTGATGTCAGAGGCTCATATCATATTGAGGAGGCAAACATAAAGGAGCTGGTTTTACAAAATCATACAAACATAGAAAAAAAAGAAAAAAAAAGAACAGGAATAAGTTGAGGAGGACCAGGATTTGAAGGAACAGCTGGAACAGATGTGGAGAGTTAAAGCTGACGTGGTACCCATAGTAGTAGAAGAACTTGGGGTGGTGAGAGCGTCTGCAGCAGATCCCAGGAACAACATCTGAAACCTCGGTCCAGAAGAGTCCAAGCAAACAGCTGAGATCCTGAGCAGAACCTTCAAACTCCTGGGTGGAGGACCTGAGCTGGAGGATGATACCAGTCTACAGAGTTGACTTCTTCTTTTTTTTTTAAATACCTCATGAATGAACAGAGGACTGAAGAATCTGGACGGAGCGGTGAACTGATGGAACGAAGAAACACGGGGAATCCAAACGCTCCAATAAACTGGAACACAGGAACCCCGGGAACAGAACATCACAAAGAAAAATAGATGAACCAGCAAACAAAACAGACAGCAAATGCCAGATGCATTTCTAGTCCTGTCACCAGGTGAAGACAATCACACACTGACCCAGGTGAAACACATCAGGACACGGAGCAGCAATCAGACACCAGGACGGGTTGTCAAGGAGCCTGAAAGCTGAGACAACATGAGCTTGAGGCCACGCTTCCACGGCAACCATTTCAAGTGAAAACACAAACCTTTTGGTCGTGTTTTGGTTGTCCATTTACACGACACCGGTGCTCAGTGCCACTGAAAATGCAACCCTGTGGAAACGGCTCTCAACTTTTCCACAAAGTGGAACTTTTCAAAAACATTCCGACTTCGTGAAAACCGGTCAAAGATTTTCCGAACCGTTGCTCTAGGCCCTGCGCGTCTCGGCCGGTGTAAATAGTTCTTCTGCACATGCTCAGTAAGATGGACAATAACGGATTTGTTTTTTCTAAAGTTCATACGTCTTGCTGTTCTCGAAGCCCTGTTGTTCTCGGCCTACTTTCTAAAAAGTACTTTGTGGATACACATTACCCTACTCGGTGGTACTCCTGCTTTAAAAGCTCATTACACAAACTGCCTACTGATTTCCTAATGAGAAACGCAGACGCCCCACAGCGTTTTCTGCTGCAATAAAACCAATTTCCCAAGGTCAGACCTGCTACACGGAGCAGGGAGGCTTGGAGTTCCACTCTGAAACACACGTGGCAAACATTTTCAAAGATGTGACCAAAGTCAGTGAGGAGAAAAGAGGCTGAGGGAGGTTTTACTTATTAAAACGGGAAAGTTTTGTTCTTTTCTGCAGAACCTGCAGTTGTACAGTTGGATTCTCTCTCTCTCACACACACACACACACACACACACACACACACACACACACACACACACACACACACACACACACGTACTCAAATCTGAATCGCGCTACACTTGAACTTCAGTTGCACTCTATTATCACCCAGAGGAAGTGTTTGTGGAACTTGTGCGTCACTTCAGGATTTTTTTTTTCCTTTTCTCTTCTGTATTCTACTTTGTCTTTTGTTTCACACTCTGAAGGTTTGTGTGTTTCAGTGAACTCCACTCTAATTTTAGTACATTAGCCGGAAACACAGTTCCCCTTGTGCAATTTCTTTTTTATTCTTTTTAATACAAACCTATTGAGTTCACTTTTTATTAGTCTGAAATCCCAAAGTTGATCGACAAACTCATTATTGGTATTATTAAGTCAGTGTGAGTTTTCAGTTTTCATTTATTTCAATAAAAGAACTATGTTTTTGGAAAGCCCTGACTCCGCGCTCCTGTGGGTGAACCTGACGGTGGTATGCTCTACTGCCACAACACTTAGATTTTTCTAGGTATCCTGCATCTGAACTGTGGTGGACGAAGAACAACAGACCTGAGATCTACTTTACACAAGCAATTATTCATTTCCTCACTTATGGTGATGGAAAGAGAGCGATTTTACATGTGCCATGAGTTTTATCCTCGAGAGACCTCTTCCAAAACACACACACACACACACACACACACACACACACACACCTCAATGAAATGGGTAAATGTATTTCTCCCGCTACACACAAGCCATCGGATTTGTTTTATTTTTCTAACATTTTAATGATTTGTATTTGAATTTAATTGCTCTCTGGGTCCATTCAAACTTTGCATTAACATGCATTTTGGGTGATCACGTGTGACGAGCCCTGACAGACCATTTACATTTGTCCGTATCATGAGTTTCAGGTTTATAGACTTGAATTCTGATTGTGTCACTACGTCTACGTCACTCCCGCTAAAAGGCCTGGTGCACAGTTGTGAGTCATTTCGCTTGTGATGGACAGATCCTCTGCCGAGGTCGCAACAAACTTCCCCACGCTGTGCGATTTTAACAAACTTTACAATTCACAGCCTCTCACACTGCACATGGCGTATGTAAATAATCATGTCTGCAGACTGTACGAACACACGCTGGCTCGCAACTAGCATGCTACTTTGGCATTTTATGTTCGCATTTCCTCTTGTGCTCTTTCATTTTCTAACTCAACACACTCCATGTAAAAGAAACAAACAGGCTGCAGGTCGCAGCAGAAACTACGATCGCCCCAAATATCTGACCCTGTCCGGTATTGATCGCATGCTAATGACCACCAACTGGACCGTCTAGTGAACCTTGTACACGGCGTGACGTACGGCCGCGAGCTAGAGCCCCGGCCACAGGTTTTACTAACGATTCTCCCACCACCTCACCATTGCACAGTGTATTTGAGCCTTAAGGCACCTTGTCGCCGCAGACCATCGGCCATGGACATCCATGTTCTTTTCCAGAGTTTCTTTGGAAAGTTGGAAGGGCCGTATAACGCAGAACGATGCCTTCTCTGAAACGAAGACGTGCTTTTGGTGCCTGTTCACGCTTACCTTTAGGGCTCGCCACTTGTTTTCGGATCACTCGAAATGCATCTTAACGGCAGGTCTGCAGGGGCATTTAGTCTGTCCACAAACATGCATGCGAGGTGAATTGGCGACCATAAACTATGAGTGTGTATGTGGTCGTGCGTCGCTCTTCGTTTGCCCTGTGGTGGACTTAGAGGCCACACCACTTCTAAGGAACTAGATGATGGCGTGTGGTCTGATTCTCCTGATACATATCTCTACCTCTCTCTCACTTCTCAACAATTAATCATGACTTGTCGTTTATACATGTTTTTTTTTTATTGTTTGATATTATAAACACATGTTGGGCCTGCCTCTTCTCATGGAGCCAGACAGGAGGTTACTGCTCTTGATCAAAGGGGAGATGACAAATCTTAATGAGAACTTAATAAAAACCATAGTAAATAATATTAGTAAATAATAAACTAATATGGAGAGAACGAATGTTTCCAGACAGTCCAGGTCTCTCATGTGAACGATAATTTCCCAGCAAAAGTTGAAGATACACTTTAAAACACCAAACGGAAGTGTCTATGATGTGTACTTCTGAAGAGCTTTGTTGAATTCCCATAACAACGCTCAAAGCAGTCCGGCATTATTGTTGTAATATTTCTTGTCCATCTGAGAACTCACAGAGAGCCGATCAAAGCCATGAATGGATCAAATATGATGCAGCATTTCTGTCCTGAAAAAGAAAATCAAAAACATAAAAGTTTCACATTCTGCTTGGTTTCAGTCACATTTAACTCTCACTGCAGTGAATTCACCTGCAGATGGACCAGCTCAACAGAGGGTTACTCCACTTGTTGAGTGCTCGTTTTTCACCCGTTTGAATGTCCAGCAGTCATCACAGCTCCACTAAAGAAGAATCATTTCCAAATATGTTTCTGATTTGGGGAATTCTGGAACACACATATACATGTTTTCATGCTTTACAGGGACATTTTATTCACCCAGTCCTTGCTGACTGCATTCACAATGTCAATTATACAAACCTACCAAAATAAACCTCAAACCTTTCTTTCATTTTTTATCATCAATGGGTTTATTATGTTGAAAAATTTGATAATTTTTTACATCTGCATTTATTTACTTGTAAAATTGGTGTATGTGTGTATATATATATATATATATATATATATATATATATATATAATTTTTAATTTTTTTTTCCTTCCCCCCAACATTATTGTTTCTCTGAGAAATTGGCTTGTACTGTTATTATGAACAGGGCTTGAACTTACAATAAAACATCTACAGTTAAAAAGTAAATAAGTCAATAAATTGAGAAGCGCAGCAGTGGCCATGTCCGTTTTGCCTATTTGCACACACCGAGTGAGTGAGTGAGTGAGTGAGTGAGTGAGTGAGTGAGTGAGTGAGTGAGTGAGTGAGTGAGTGAGTGAGTGAGTGCTCGCTCCCTCTTGTTTTTGGGTGGCTCTTTGTGATTAGCAAACAGGAGAGACTGTTGGACTTGCTGGATTGATAGGAAGATCAGCGTCCTGAATCTAAATGGATCCACCTTCATTGTGCACAAGTAGTTCACAGATTTCAGACTTTGGACAAACTATAGTGTTTGTGGAACTCTTTTTCTTTGAGTTCAGCAGAGGTCGTCTTTTCCTTATGTACCTCTTTTTCTTTCAGCTATGTTAAGTGAGGGAGTTGGGTTTCTTTTGTGAATTGAAAGACCAAGGATGGAAAATGTCCTTCAATTTTTATTCCGAACGCACCTACCGTCATAAACTGGTGCATAAATCAGCAGTGGCCATCTCTATATTAAAAGGTATAACCTGTTTTCATGTCTCAAAAATAGATGAGTCACTGTTTAATTAATTCATGTCACAAAACTAAGAATTTAAGAAGGGTTACAATGGGAAACATTTGGGTCCCTCAAGTAAAAGCTATGGGACTCAAACCTGCGAACCTCCAATCACAAGCTGATCCCCAGCCTGAAAGGACATCCGAGTAAAGGCTGAGTTATGTTTATTGCCGTATGTCTGTTGCCTTCACGCCGTCGTGGACCTTTTGAAGTTCTGCATCGAGGTCGCATGAGCCGTGACGTAATTCACCAGCGTAACACTAGGGGGCATTGATTTTATGACGGATCTGTTGCAAAACTCCACATATAATGAATCTCTCTCTCACTCACTCGCGCTCTCTCCCTGCCGCCTCATTGTCTCTACTTGGAAACCGAACTTTGAAGGAAGTTTGGCTGCTGCTCTCCACTTTCACCTCCTCCAACTAAAAGCAACCATTTGTTTTTATTACCGAGCTCATTCACCAGTGGGACTGAACTTGCTGCGAGCCAGCTACCAGCTGACAGCGCTGCTTTGGAGAATGGATTGAAGTGTCACTGCAGTGCAGAGGAAGAAGAAATGAGCTTTCACTGGCAGCGTGTTTGTTTCTCTCTGCTGTTTAGAGCTGCTGCTCACCAGGAGTTTCAAGTTCCAGTTTAAGCCAACTAGTTCAGTAATAAGTAAGTTGTCAGCCATAACAACCAGCGAGATATTTGTTTACATACCTGGGCTTTGTTCACGCCTGTCAAAAAATCCACACGACAGCGGTTGTTTTTCTGTTTCTTTCCTTGTTGTGAAGCACAGAGTGAAAAAACAAAAATGTTTTTACACAAGTTGATATAATGTTTGACAATATTTTTCACTCTTTTTTTTTTGCAACATTTTGTTTCTAGTTTTGATATTGCAGTGAAATAAAAATGTTTTAAAATGTTTTCAACATTAAAAAAAAAAATCCTGATGCAGTCGTTTCAATTCAGAAAACGTTTTTGCGTTTACACAGAAGCATTATGAAAACTAGAACGTCACTCGGTAGAGTGCGGAACTTCGCCAACGCCACATTTGTTTGCAGAACCCAGTTAGCGTCGCTAGCATGATAGCCGTTAGCGCATATCAATGCTAACTAGGTAGGTCAGGTTACTACATCGCTGTGTGAAACACTGAGCGGGGAGTGTTTCCATGGCAACAGACACTGATCTGGGATCTCCTCCGTGAGGTGCCTCTCCTATCTGCTTTCGATGGGAAATTCTTTAGCAGTTTTGGGGGATTTATTCGGAAATAGTTAGCCGTTAACACTCCAAAATTGAATTGATTGGTCCTTGGATGATAGCAAATCATCCATGAAGATTTCGTGCAATTTGGGTGAAAAGTTGTTAAAATACATACATACCAATAAATAAATAAATAAATATTGGCAAAGGAAACAATGTCCATTTACACTGAAACTGCTGAAACACTGAAAATAATGTCGTTTTCCTGTTGGGTCAGTAGGTGGTGCTGTTCGTTGTCTTTGTAATGAAACCACACACACACACACACACACACACACACACACACACACACACACACACACACACACACACACACACACACACAGAACAATCGGCTTTAAACATTACCACTGGGAGAACAAAGACATTTTAGTGGACAGACGACTAAGCTGGAGTGTTATTACGGTGACTAATCTACCAGAATATGGACTGGGAGTCATGACACCACGGAGGAAACATTGTCCTTCTTGTCTCTACTGAGCATGTGCACAGCAACAAGTTGCTACGTGGTGTGCACGCCCAGCAGCAGTTTATCAGAAAAGTTGTTTTCAGTGGCTCTGAGCAGCGTTGTCATGTAAACTGACACACAAAACGCAAGAGAAGTTTTCCTA
This sequence comes from Lipophrys pholis, assembly GCF_963383615.2. Classification (NCBI taxonomy): domain Eukaryota; kingdom Metazoa; phylum Chordata; class Actinopteri; order Blenniiformes; family Blenniidae; genus Lipophrys; species Lipophrys pholis. The sequence goes on along the minus strand of NC_137627.1, from coordinate 24,280,390 downwards.
TTTCACTTGAAAAGATTGCCGTGTAAACGGGTTCTAAGTGTCCACGTAATCCCACATCCCACATAATAAAGCTCTTTTGCTCTGCCAGTGTTTGTTTGTTAGAAAAGCAGCATCATTTTAATTAGGGACACTTTCACAGTGTTTTGGGACTTTCTCATGATCCCACTCTTCTTTACTTTGAGTTAATCTTCTTCGGGTTTTCACTGCTGGGAGACCTGAATTGCACCGAGCTCTTCTCCTCCCATTCTCAAAACATTCAGTTATCACCAGTATTTTCTTGAGCGCTTCTCCTGTCGTCTGTGGTTCCTTCCTGAACCTTCCTGCAGGATCTCTGACGTCACCTATGACTAACCAGCCTGTCACTACGGCCCACATCCAGTCTAAAGTGTGAACATTATCTGTTGCTCTCATGTCAACCTCTCTATCTGGGTCAGTTGGATTTTTTTTTTCTGAGTTTTTGCTTTCCATCGGAACCTTTTCTTGCACACATAGCATTGCTGTTTCGTTTCGTTTTTTTGCTTGCAACTATGCATGCGCACCCCGGCCATAGTAACTATCGTATTTTCCGGACTATTGAGTGCACCTGAATATAAGCTACAGACACCAAATTTAAAATGGAAAGAAAAGAAAGGTTGGAGTTACGTGATGCACTTGAACGCATCACCCATGTATTGTGGCATGAGGCTTGTTAAGCCATAAAAATCCATAAATTAGTCGCATCATTGTTTAAGCCTCAGGGTTCAAAGCATGTGAAAACGGTAGCGGCGTATAGTCTGGAGATTGCGGTAGTTGTTCTGCACATGCTCAGTAGATGGACAATTACAACAATGTTTCCTCCAGGGTGTCGTACTCCCAGTCCATATTCTCCTGGGACTTGCAACAGCAGCAACTCATTGCCTGGCATGCCAACTACATTGTTTTCAGGGTCTTTGTCGTTTTCCTGGAAACGGACATTATTTTCAAAATGTTGCCGTGCAGACAAAAAACTTTCCTGCAAAACAAAACATGAAAACCATGTGCTTTCACTTGAAAAGGGGCCCTTGCCTCCTCAACTGCCGTCACATCCTGAGCCTGTATGACTGTAAGAGATTGATGAGAAAGAAGTTATAGTGTGAAATGAACATTACGAAAGTTTTCTATAACTTTCAGATTATTTCTGTGAAAAGTGACTAGAATGCGTTTAAAAAAAAGCCGCAATTCAGCTTGTGAAGTGATGCAAATCATAAAATGTGCAGTTTTGTGCATCTCTGTAAAACATACTGTAGAAGGAAAAAAAAAGATTTTAAGAAGCCGTTTCTAAGTCCATCCCACTGTTGATGTATATATGTAGTATATACCCGCACTGCTCTGCTTGAAATTTTTTTTTTAAACATTTTCAGGACAAACTTATCCTATTCCTGCTGTTCTAAAGTGAAGCTACTGTACACACAGAAAGGCAAACAGACAATAACAGAAAATAGCAGCAGCAGTAAAGGTAAACAGCACATAACTATACTGGAATACACAGAACTAGAACTGCTATTTATCTGCTGTCTTAAAGTTCCCATAATCAACAGAAACAAGGTTCCAAAAGCCTGCCGAGTCAAGAGGGCAGCCAGAGAGAGGCGGCCTGCTGCTTTCTGGCTCAGACTGTCCCATGAAGCTCCGCGCTGGAAGAAAATCCCTCCGACCTGGAAAATCTGCGCCGTTTGTTTAGATTCCAAACAGGAGGAGAGTGGAGCAGCTGACCGGTGGTGCTGCTGGTGGAAAAGTGGACCGGACTACTGAGAACACACCTGAGATCAGACCGCTCGTCTCCACACCAACAGACTGTCGGGACGGATCCTGCAGATATTTGCCCTGATTTGACTACAATGTGATAATGAGCTGGGCTGTGTGCGGGGGCAGAACGGCGTGAAGGGAAAAGCTCCAGAGCCGGGATTCATTTCTTGGCAGCAGTCTTTCAGTATTGGCTGCAGCTTGTGTTTTTTCAGCACCCCCCCCCCACCCCCACCCCCTGTTGTTTGGAGTATATTCCATAGATATGATCAGCATATTGACTTGGAAATGCAGTTTCAGAGGCGAGAGTTTGAAAAATCACTGTTGACTGAAACTTTGTCTCACGTTTTTGAGTAAAACTGAGGCCCTTGACTACAAATTATTTTCCACTTGCTAAGATTTAAAATCTTAGACATGATAGATAATTCAGCTTGTTTTCAATTATTCACTTATTTGTCGTCCTTAATTTTACAGTTTCTAATTCTTATTTCAAGATTTCTTAATGTAAAATTTACTTGCTGCATGGAGAGATTTGATTTTATTTTTTCAAAGTTTGTGTCTTTGTTTTATATTTGGGCTACCTTTTTTTTTTTTTGCAGTGCAACATTTCAAATGAAAACTCATAGTTTTTGTGTTTTTGTGTCAGAAAAGTTTTGGGTTTTTGAAAAGCAGAAACACTGAAGTTGGATTGTTATCATGGTGACTGTCAAAATGAAACTACCAAGTCCAGGAGAATATGGTCTGGGAGTCATGACACTGGAAGAAACATTGTTGACCTACTGAGCATGTGCAGAACAACTAGTTACTATGGCCAAGTAGGTGGTAATGAGGGTGTGGGAAGCAGGACATCTCCAGTGACATCTTTGGAGCAAATTTGTGGGACTTGGTATCAGTTATTAATAATTGTTAGTTCCCAACTGTCCTCTATACCTACTTAATAATGTATAGCAATGTTTGGTCTTTTAGTCAATTAATTTTTCAATGAATCTTAGGCAAAAGAAATAAATCAGAACCTGAAACCCAGAAAGATGAATTTGCAATAAACTGGAAATAAACTTGATTTTTACTTCAGCTGTGTTTGCTGTTATGTAAATTGTTGAATAACTGTTAATTTAAGATGGTGCTGTGCGGCGGAGGTTATTTTTTTAATCCTCTTTGTATCTCTCCTTTCATGCCACAGCATTTTCTTGATTGAGCTCTGCTGACAGCTTGGCAGCCAGTGTGAATTCTCAAATGAGGCTAATTGACACCGCGGCTCTCTTTGTCACTCTCTCGCACTTTTCACTCTCCATAATTTTTCATGCAAATCCTGCAAAGCTCCAGTAGCCCCATCGAGACCCTGAAAACACGGCCATTTAAACCAATCACAGCTTGATTATTGTGGAAGAGAAATACTCCTGTAGCACAGCTCAAAGAAAAATCTAAGTATTAATTTCAATGAGCACAAAGAATGTCTGTTTGTCGCTGCCATGGACTCTGTGTCGACATGAGAGACTCTAATAAAACCCTCCAGACTTTAACTGCGCTCGTCAGGCCATTGCTAAAACAAAAAAAAACTACATAAAGTTCAGCAAGAAACTGCGCAAATAGTTCATTTACACCTAAGAGTCAAATTTGGAAGAGGACAGAAGACATGTTGGCTTGTGGGCTGTAAACAGCGGGGATGTCCTTGTCTGAGATGGACGAGGTTCATGGATGGATAATACACAGAACTACCTTCAAAAACATAAGGGTTCCACATTGAGCCCAATTTCATCTTGAGTGTTCCGGACCGGTAAAATAGTGCCATTTGAATCAACATAAAGCCGATTCTGGTGCAAAATACAGTGAAAAGTCCAGAAAACTTTTCCTATATCTGTTGCATCATGGGTGTTTTTACAAACTCACCCTGACAGCAAGTCTTTGAAGCTAATGCTAATTAGCTAGCATTCTTTGCAGTGTCACTACTATCTCAGCTCGGGTCTCAGCGTCGTGTTTTATCCACTACTTTAAAAAGTCTGTTAAAAAAAAAAAAAACTGTTTTCTTTGGAATTTGCTTGGTAGTTTGGCCGGATCGGAGCTGCTTATGGGTCAGTTCTGGCCCGCGAGCTTCATGTTTGACAGCCATGCCATAAATAAACAAGCTTATGGATCGGTGTGGTTGGAACCATTACTCTACCTGTACTCTACCACCCACCCCCAGCCCCAACAACCCCAAAACCCCAGAGAGCCAGAAGCCCCCACCCGAGGAGGGGAACCAGGAGCACTAGGCAGCAGCCCCGCCTGCCAGCCAAGTGCGGTCAGCCCTCAGCAGCCATCCCAGCCGAGGGTTGGCCAAAATGGGACATAGGTCCAGGTGCCGGTGCCGGCCCAGCCTGAGCGAGAGCACGCAGGAGTCAACCCGCCCACTCCGGCCCCACCCAGACCCGGGCAAGAGCTCAAGCCAATATCAGCTTAGGATGCGTCTCCAGCACATCAGGGCCCCAGAGGACACAGGAGACCTGCGCACCCTGAGTCCTACACTAGACCGGCTCACCCTATGGGGCCGCCCCAGGCCGGTTCCCTAACCTATCCTGGAGCTGGGGCCCAGAAGGGGCCCAACCCCCGCGTGGAGTCCATCCATGTAAATTGACTTTTTCGTTTTCTAAACGCTGCTGTGTAAATGCAAAACTTTTCTGAAACAAAGACGCAGAGTAACAGACTAAAGCTAGAAACAAAAAGCTTTATAAATAGAAAGTACAGAACCCACACACAACCCTGAAGCTCCTGTCAGATGAGAATACAAACCACTACTCCACCATGTCGGCTTCCACTGCTCTTCAGCTGTCACATTATTTCATGTTGTTTGATTACAGTGACGTCGTCGCCCCGTCAAAGGTGCACATGTTGCGAGAGTCAGTGGTTAAAAGAAATTATTGTTTGATGTTTGGGGACCACCATTGTTCTGGTTACAGTGATAAACGGGTGGATGTGGTTACAGATCAGGTAACAGGAGAAGACGTGTTATAGACAGTTTGACAGTCTGGATTTGAACTTTTTGTGACAACCATCTGTTTCCTTTCAAAGTCGCACATTTGTTCAATAAAGTAGGTCTGACCCATGTGGCAAAATGGAAGAAAACCAGGCTGAAGATTGACGACAGCTCAGGAGAAAGAGAGAAAGACGGCAGTAAGTGAAGACAGTAGCTGATAATGACGACTTTAAAGGGACATGAGACAAACAGAAACTGGGGATGAAGACGGACGGGCGCAGACACAGAGATGGACCGGCCATCTGGCTGTCAGATAACAGAAAAGTGACTGACAGGAACAGGAAGACGGTCCAGTCACTGCAGAATGAAATCAAATTAAGAGACGTGCAGCTCATTTCCAACAGTCTGTCTGTGTGTCAGTGAGCCAAGGGTTTTGGTTTCACTTTCATTTGAACACGTCACTCCACTGGAGGACCTCAGTCACATCAACTCGGCCTTTCAGACCTTGACAACACTTCCCACCAGAATAACACACACACACACACACACACCTGATGCTAGTAGCTCTGCACATGATCAGTAGCTGAACAATCAGAGCAATGTTTTCCTCCATCGTATCGTGACTCCAAGTCCATATTCTCCTGAATCTGGCGGTTTTATTTTGACAGTCATCGTATTAACAATCCAACTTGGTCGTCTGTCCACTAGAATGTCCGTGTTCTCTCACTGTTATTGTTTAGAGCTGATGGTTCTCTGCTGCATGTGTGTGTGTGGTTTCACCTTCCGGTGCCAAACATTTTAACTACACTGTTTTCAGCGTTTCTGTTTTCAGGACATTGCCGTGTAAATGCTAAACTTTTGTGGAACTAAAATGCAAAAACCATGCATTTTAACTTGAAGCATTGTTGTGCCATCGAGGCCTCAGACTTAAAATGTCTTTAGAGTAGTGAGTAAACATGTTTCTAATAACTGCATATGGAACAAAAACAATGAAGGAATCAGTTCAGGCGAATATATTTTAATGGCCACCTTCAAAGACAAATGTGAGTCTGGTGAAGATGAAATTATAAAACATTTCAGGATTGAAACCAAAAGCGTAACTAATGTCAGCTGAAAAACCTCATCATCATTCATGTGATTGACAGAACCATCCACTTTGTAACCAAAGTGTGAGTTATTTCAAGAAAACACATAAAATGTTTATGCTTTAGTCTTGAATTAGCCTCAGAAGCACTCCAGCCTCATCATGCATTTTCACGCCGGTGCTGGTTTCTTGTCAGATCCTCTGCATCACGTACAGAGCATTATGTATCAAGAGAATTAAAACACAGCGGGAAGTGTAGGGGGAAACATTCCCTTCTCTGACAGGAGAGACTCATCTTTTGATGTCGTTTCGCGTACTTTAAGTAAGGAGACAGAACAAAAGTTTGCGGGAGCTTGATAATCCCAGCAGAGGATGATGATGATGATGAAAGGGGGACAGGGGTTGATAGCGGAGCGAAGGGAAGAATGAGGATTTGCAGCGTGTCACTTCAGCGAGGAGACGGCCTGATTAAATATTCAGTTTGATATCTGATGAGTGTTTAACTCGCCTGACACTCGTCTTGAATGAGCCACAGCTGCAGTGCCGCCGCCGCCCCACAGCACTCCGTTGTGGCGGAAAAGAGAGGCAATATCTAAAAACTTCCAACGACACTAGACCCCGGGGCTTGAAGTACCACTCCGACAAAACAGTTGATATCATAAGATTAGCACATGTTCCACATCACAGCAGGAGAAAAACAATAGATGAAGTGCAGGATTATGTAAAAGTGCAGGTGACAAGAGGTTTCTGTTATTTTCACAGCACTTGATCGTGCACTTAAAGACCTGGTTTCAAGATATAATTAAAACTATGGATGCAAACCGAGGAAGGTTCAGACTTGATGTGACTACACTCGGCCTGCTGTGCAAATAGGTCACCTCCGAGGACGCCGGCATTGACATTTCCTGGATGAGATTTCTGGCATAATGCTTATTCCATATTTATCAGTGGTTTCATTTTAACCTCTGATGCCTCAACACAAGTTAAAGGAATCAAGCAGACAAATACATTTGTCCAAACTGTGGGGAAGGGATTGTTTATCTTCACAGGCTTTGTTGGCTTAAATGCTGTGAGATGCTGACTGGTGATTATCAAACCATTACAGCCAAAGATCCTGACATTTGTTGACGTAAAAATAACTAAGGGTCCACTGATATCACATATTTAAAGGGAAAGTACTAAACTTTCGCTATTTGCTCATACCAAATTCCAATATGAGTACTTGTGAAATGCCAAATTCATACTCCATATGCAAATGATATGTGACGACTATGTGTTGCTGTGAACGCATAGCCTCGGGAGTTTCACGGGTACGAGTACTGTGTCAGACCTGATACCCAATACTGGTACCAGTATTGCGTATCTTTGTATTTGTACATTCTGATGAAAACCATATAAACTCTTAAGACAATTCACACTTTCTGTCTCATGCTGTCTCTTGTTTCAGACTCCTTGACTTCCCCTGAATGTGTCTGATTGGTGCTCCCTGCCCTGATGTGTTTCACCTGTACCCCAGGGCCCGTTTGCACGGCAGTGATTTCAAGAGTATATTTTAGAGGGTCTGTTTACATTGCAATGGTGCTTCAAGCCAATGAAAATGCAGCAATTTAAGAATGGCTCCCAAGGTGAAAGTTACAGAAAACGTTGTTGTCCGGATGGCCGAAAACGAGACTCTGTTGAAACAACATTCGTATGGACAGACGACCAAGTTCGATTGCGAGAATGGGCAACTTTTAACTACCAAGTACCAGGCCAATATGGACTGGGAGTCATGCCACTCTGAAGGCCGCCATGTTTGTTTCTGTCCACCTACTGAGCATGTGCAGAAGAATTACTTACTACGGCTGTGGTGCGCAGATGCAACGCCACCCCCACCTATTCGGAGACGAGCACTGAGCAGTTTCAGGAAGTGTTTTTCTCCACATCTACACAATGACGGAGTGGAGCATTTTTTGAAAAAGTTCTACCTCGGGACCTGCTTCCAAAAAGTTGCGTTTTCAGTGACTCCGAGCACCATTGTTGTGTAAAAGGACACTATAACACAGCGAAAGCTTTGCATTTTCATTCAAAAACAGTCATAGTTTACCGTGTACAGACTTTTTTCCCTCATAGTATCCTTCAGCAGGTTATTAGCACTGACAGAAAAATCACAGCAACCGGGTTTGAGCCGTTAATTTAGAATCAATCCAACAGAAAGTGTTTGGGATGTCGGACAGACCAGTCTGAGGGATTTAATGCTTTTGGCGCTAATATGTTGGTGCCAGATACCAAAGAACACTTTCCACGCTTCTTCAGCTCAGGAAGGGTCGCCTACATAATATCATAATATCAGGCAGGTGTACTTTTCTTATGGCCGCATATATAAAACCTTGTTAGTCTTCCAGAATACTAATAAAACCGATCTGGTTAGACTTTGTGGTTGACACCAGACTGATCACTTGTAACGTCTTTTGTATTGGAAAAAAAACACTTTTCTTCAATTTCTCAAGACGTCACCAATTTCTTCACCCATCCCCTCGTTTCTTTGTGCCTTCAGAACAACACTCAAATGCTTCAAGTTTCTTTACATAATATTTTAATGAGCACACGGCTGTTGTCATGAATTTTAATTTGGCAAAAAAGACATGTCACAGCCTTCTCCAACATGCATAAATGAAACAGACCTGGGAATGACAGCTTGGCGATCAAGAATGCTGCAGAACAAGGGCAAGTGACTCCAAATTACACTGACACGCCAGGCTTTGGGGAGACGGGCACGCATCCTTTTTCTCCACCATTGTGTGATGAGAGCGAGCCACGCTGCGATCCTCAGTAGGCCACCAAGAGGCTTTCTGTTAGGAGCGTGTGCATAGCTGTTAGCATACACTTTTAATGCTGGGACTCGTGGTGGTGGGCATCGACTTTAATTTTAATTAAACCGAGCAGCAGTTCAGACGGAACATTAAAGTTTGCATCAGTTACTTTATTCATTCCTTACCAGCTGGTTGTTAGTATGCCGTCTGCTGTAAACTGCCAGTTCCGGTGCCAGAGCTCCAATAAACACCCATCTGGTTTGAAATAAGGCATATTATTATTATTGGTATTATTATTATTATTATTATTATTATTATTATTATTATTATTATTATCAACAATGGTGTATTCATTAGTGTTCATGGGATGACATTCTTTGAATTGACTTTTCTATGTCATGTTAATCTGTTGGGTGGAATAAAATTGATTTTTCCAATACATATCATCAAATGTTTCCCGTGGGCTTACCACCCGCAGGAAAGGTTCTTAAACGGTGCAATGTGATCTGGGTGACAGTGCTCAGACTGCCACCCCCGTGACCCGAAAACGGATAAGCGGGAGAAAATGGATGGATGGATGGATATCATCAAATGTACAAAAGCTAAAGAAATACCTGTGTGGTAGATGTTTTTGTTGTAACAATGCTCTTTTCATATGCTGTCAGGAAGTCACTCTTAAAGTGCTGCATTTGTGGGATGAGTAGCAGACGTGCATTTGTTGAATTGCAGAAAAGATGGTCGTACAACCCACAAGTTCCGCTTTGTGTCTATAAATATGTGAGTGATGTGCGGTGAGGCTCATGACAGGTGAGGCACTGACTCCATCAGAAGGACATTTACAAACAGACAAACCCAACAGAGTAGATTATTCAACATTGGATCAGCAGCAGTTAACCAGTTATGTTTCCAATCGCATATCAGAATCATTACACACACAGACTGTTGAACACGTGACATAGTTCATTGAAAACGTAGTTGGAGTTTTGGTATATAATCCTCCACTATGAAAACGGTGAATTTGTTGCTTTTGCTAACAGACTTTCTGTGTCATGTTGACTTTCCCTACATAACCATCATCTTATTGCCTTGAACGCACCTTCTCCTGCTCACGGGCCAGTCGTCACCGTGTGCACGCACACCATCGCTTAGATCAGAGGTGTCCAAACTCGGTCCTGGAGGGCCGGTGTCCTGCATGTTTCAGTTCTCTCCCTGCTTCAGCGTACCTGAATCTAATGATGATGTCATCACCAAGGTTATGAAAAAGCCCGATAACGAGCCCTTCATTGCAATCAGGTGTGCTGCAGCTGGGAGAGAGTTAAACCCTGCAGGACGCCGGCCCTCCAGGACCGAGCTTGGACACCCCTGGCTTAGATATCCACAGTTATACAATACATCAATATCCAGGAAAGGATTGGACAATATAAACCTTTTGTTTAGGAAATGTTAATCTCACAAGTAGAAGAACATAATGCACTCTATATAAGAGGCTCCTAAAGAAAACATGTACTGCTCAGTGTATAACATTGTTCAACTATGACCACATCAGATTTATTCTACAGTTTTCGGGTTGTTTTTTTTCCAGTGAGATGCATCCAATTGTTCTCATAAAACCTCCAAATGTTTGGTGTGTAACTTGACAAAACTCGGCAAGCTTTTGCATACGGTGAACTCTCCACCTCCTCAATCATAACTCACCAACGTTCCTAAAAAAATGATGTTATTGTCATTCAAAAATGTTGTGTTACCATGTAGCTTTAACTGTCTACTCACCTACATACTCTGTTTGAGCTGTTTGTCTCTTCTTAAAGGTAACCCAAACATTTTTCAGCAATACATCCCGAGTCAAACCTCTGCTGCCTGCAGCTCCACTGACACGAACAGCGCACGACTATCGGTGACATACGTGACAGGCTGCTGCCGCTCTGATGTCGGTTTTAATGCATTGCGGCGCCGCAGCTGACTCCTCGCAGCAGAAGTAAAACATGTCTGAAGACAAATATAGAAAATAAAGGAGAACCAAAGACGTAGCGGTGAGACAAAATCCCAGAATTGATTAAAACATCTTTTAGAAGCACAGTGAGACGCATTGATGTATTCTCAGCAGGCTCTCTGCGGCGGGAGCACGGAGAGCGGAGGTATGTAGGGTTGGCGTACATGTACAAAGCACCCCGGGGAGCGCTTCTTTGGATGCAAATCAAGCATACCTCCTACCTCGTCTCACAGCTCAGTGAAGAGAGCGAGGCTTTTGCAGAAAACACGTGTAAAAAGAGGCCACAGAAAGCCGGGATTCAGCACTCTTTCTTCTTTTTAGACACAATCAAGTTTTCTTTCAAGAGCAAATTGCACATTTTGGGTTTTGTATGCACTCTGTGGACTTGGGGAACATTTACCGAGCACTTCAAAGAATAACCTTTAAGGATCATGCATCCATCTTCTTTACAATGTAATCCGATATACTAAAGCCGATCCGAGACCCAACAGGGGGAACATGCAGATCAATCAATGCAAGAAGCTTTTACTATGTCTGAAATTGCTTCACATAAGCCGTCACATGTATACAAGTAGGGGTGGGTACTGAATGCCGTACTTTTATTGGGACCGACAGAATTCCATTGGTATTGATGAACTGTGACGTTACAACATAAACAGTTGGATGTTGTTTTGATATAATTGTTAAAGTTTGTATTGAGAAATTAATATGCTAAACTGAAAATGTTTGAGATTTTATTATATAACAAATTAACATTTATTACCACATAAACACACAAGAGTAACAAAAATTGGTACCATTGATTACTGGTATCGATTGTTAGGTACCGGGGTACCCATCCCTATGCAAACCGATGGTAACTCGCCCAAAACCAAGTGCTGACTCCACTTCCGGTGTGACTGTCAGGTCCATTTTATTTTTTTCTGTAATGTTTGCATATGCTTACCTGTTTTATTTTGACACTCACCCATATTGGCCATGTCGCTGCACACCTTTCCTTCCTGTCGACTCTCCGTCTGTGTCTAGTTGTGTCAATGTGTTTCACCTGTTTCTCTATCTAAACCCCTTTCTCTCTTGTCTCAGTGCCAAATCGAAATCCTGCCTGACATCCGACGTGTTTCCTCATGTTGCTCGTGTCTTAACTTCTGCCTGTGTTAAGATCTTGTTTCTGGATACCTTTGCCTGGATTTGAACTTTATAATAAGCTCTGAACTTTTAGTGTGTTGTAGTATCTAGCTTTTCGGTTCGCTACTGATCCGTGACAACAACATCATTGGACACAGTTTCAAACTCCAACATCTAAAGATGACCAACTCCACTAACTGAGTCATAGTCACCACTGGTCTGGAAACATGTTGGGATTAAAAGACAGAATCAAAACTCCTTCTGACCTGCTTCCATGACATTCACTCTTCCACATACAGTGGTCAGACATAGCATTAGGACTGTATAGACGATAATGTCAAAGTATGGGCTTTGGGGTGTGTTGGGATATCTGGTATCAAGAACTTAGGAGTAGAATATTTCAGGCCTGGAAGTTGTGAGGTGAAGCCTTCATGATACCAGCTGCATCACTTTGCACACACACACACACACACACACACACACACACACACACACACACACACACACACACACACACACACACTGGCTATCCATCACTGTGCTCTTTGGGAATGCAAACGTGCCGACACACACTCTCTCACACACACACACACACACACACACACACTCTGTCGATCCATCACTGTGTTGTTTGGACTGGTTGTGTAGATGCTAAAATGTCAACCTATAAATAGAAAGACTTGGGTGACGGAGCAGAGCACCAACAACAATTACGCTGGCATCCCGTCCTCACGCCTCACGTCCGTTTCGCGAACACGCAGCCGGCATACCTTTCGAGGTAGGAAACCTTTTAAAATGCAAACGTGGGTTTTTCCTTCAGCCGACTGGAAGACAAATAGCTTTGCATATGTCAGGAGACAAAATGTAGAGGCAACCTGAAGCTGCTGTCATGTGTGATTTTTCGAGGGTTCCTCGTTTCGGCTCACCTTCAATTCTGTGTGTGTGTGTGTCTGTGTGAATCCAAAAAGATGCACAGGTGTTGGACCTGTCGCGCCTCAACAAAGCCAGACGCCATGTTCACCTCCCAGACGGCCAAGTTTGTATGCGTGTGAAGTTTTGGCAATATAGTGTAAAACATTAAGCTCCAGTTTTGAAATTGCCTAATTGCTTTTTGGGGTTGGTATTTAAACAGAGATCCACCAAATAAACTGGATTTTTCCTTCTTGCAGTAATTACACTTATTGATGCTAAACAAAGTTACTGAGTGACAGAAAAAATGTAGAAACTAAGACAGCAAAGTGTAGGACATTCTCTTTTTAGTATCAGAAATCCATGAACGCGATCGTAAAGAGCCAGCGAGTGTTTCCTCAAGAAAAATACTGGTTGGAGCGGAGGATCTAGTGATGGAAATGTCGGCCTCTCAGACCCAGAGGACCTGGTGACAGTCCGAAATGTCACTGGTTTCACTGGCGAAGGGCGGTAGAGGAAGTGAAGAGATCAGCCTGCAGTCACATGCTACAGTTTTTCTCAGTTGTTTACACACAAACACTGGTACTTGAGACACAATGACCCCTGGAGCTAATGCTGCTAAACTACAAGCACAATTCCTGCTTTACACTCAAACCCTAAAACACACATTTTTCTACATGTGGCACAATTTTCATGAAGAAGATGTTTTGCTTTCATGAGGAATACACTGCCATTGAAAATTCTCAAGTTAATTGTCCTACTATGACTCATCACACTGACTCATCACATGGGCAAACACCTGTCACACAGGTTTACATTTAACATTCAGACCTTCAGCATAAAAGTGCAACAGATGACAGATGCTCAGTAGAGACCATCAGAACAATGTTTCCTCCGTGGTGTCATGACTTCGTACTTTTATTTTGACAGTCACTAGAATGGCAGCATCCTCCCATTGTTATTGTCTTGAGAGGCTTCTTCTCTGCTGCGTGTGGGTGTGGTTTCATCCCAACACAAAAACGGCACTGTTTTCAAAATGCTGCCGTGTAAACGTGAAACTTTTCAGAAACGAAAACACAAAAAAAAAAGATGCATTTACCCTTAAAGCTTCTGCTTCATTGTTAATGTTCAACATGCCTGCTGCAGATAAACTGAGTTGTTTTGTTTCCCAGGAGTTTTTTTGAATGAATGGTGTTCATCAGTGTTGGACCTCCTGAGGTTCCCCTCGCCTGGTCTGACACCGTGATCACAACCATCAGCCTGTCGTGTTCCTGAACACACACTTCCCAGTCAAACTGAAGTGAGCCCTGCTACATTCCCTCTGTCAGACTGACAGCGTCAATCTCGGTGACAGCGGGACGATGGTGACGTGCCGCCGCACTGGAGGAGGAGACTTTGTTTTCCCCTCAGTAGACGAGGAAATGCTGCTCTTTAAGTTCACAACCACTTTGCGTGTCAGAGAGTCGGTCTTTGTCATCCGACTGACAGCTGATCTTTCTTTTCAGATGTCGCTTGTGTAACATTTTCATGCAAATGCTGCTCCTTCAGTGAATGTTAAGTAGCTCTTTATAAATACCAAAAGATGAGGCAGGTCGGCGAGTAAGCGCTTCCCACGCTAAAGAAAAACCTCATTGTGCTGACGCGGAGTGAAGGAAGACGAGTCACTGCTCCGACTCGATCACCCCTGACCCACTTCAGTTCACTTCCACTCCTGTCTACATGGTTTCCCTCTCCTGACACCTCACACACGGTTCTGTCCAACCTGTCTGAACCCTTCAGCACGTCTGCTTTTGTTTTGTGTCTTTAGCTTCAATGCATGACTGACAAGGATAGGATGGAAAAAAAATCCCCCTTTTGTTTTGTAACCTGTGTCAAAAAACAATGAGCGAGTGCCTTTAAAGTCAAAAGTAGTTGCACATCTCCTCTGTCACTGTGTTGAGGAAAGATATTTGTCATTTTCAATGTCATCCAGTCGGTCTTGCTGCCGTCCGGCATGAACACAGACAGAAAGAAGAATGTTTCAGAGGTCCCTTCGTTGACTCTTCATCTCAAACCACGAACTCCTCCCGACTCTTCAGCCTGAATCAGCCTCTTAACCGATTCACGTCAGCTCACATTCATGTCACCACCCCTCTCTGCAATCCACCCTAGAACGGTCTGCTGCACAGCCTCAAATACAGACGATCGTCTGTGGCACCGATTCAACAAGGCCAACTCAACCAGCGTCCCGCATTTACTCACGTTATTTACAAGTGTGCATGTGAGAATGAGACCTGATACTATGACTCTGGATTGTCTCTTATCGAGATAACTTCAAGAATTAACCCGAAGTTTTCCGCACTACAATGCTCGCTCACCGGGAAAAATCACTCCAGTAACTCAGTCTGAATGTCCAACCTGCTCCTGAGCAGGTTACGTTCTTCAATAAGAAGTCAAAGCTCCGCCTCCTGAACAATCAGATTTCTTGGAAAATGACCTGCCCATTCTTAAATGATCGCAACTCAGTTTAATTAATCTGAGTTTGCAGATAGAAACAACAGATGATGGCCACTCCTGCAGTGTAACAGTGACCAGAGTTTTCTGATCCTTTGGAAAAACGTGCCAAGTTTTTTGAATTAATAGGAGGAATAACGCTTTGGGCAGACGTGGTTTCTTGTCGCCTTGACGTTCAGTTTGGAGTCTGCCTGACAACATTTGTTGTACTTGGTTGCGTCCCCCTCTGATTCCCTCTTCTGTCACACTCCGCCGTGTTTGCGCCTGCCAAGAAGCGTTTCAGACGTCTCTGCTTGAACGTGGAAGACAGCTTGTTTTCCGGGGGTATCACAATCTCGGCATCTCCGTCGTCACTTAGCGCTACTGCAGGAAAATTCAAGTGGGAAGAGAAAAGATCTGAATATTCAAAACCCACATAAGGAATGGAATCTGAAATATCCGTTTACCGGACACAGCAGAGCCATAATGAATTGTATAGCAAGTGAAATATAGACGCTGGTCCTTCCAACCAATTCCTGCCTCCAGAGATTGTAACATATACCTTAATACTGGCCCAATGTGAGTATTTGCAATGTTTTCTGTGTCCTCTGCCCATTCAAACTCATCTGTCTCAACAATTCTCAGTCATCAGCTGTTTGGGTTGACCTGAAATAAAATGAGATTCAAGATTCCATAAAATTATATGTCTACAGCGTCAAATACAACACAGTCTTCTGAAGGTACTTATATGGAGAAAAACCAACAATTCAACATGAGCGAGCAGAGGTGATGGTGGAAAAACCAGACACAGAAGTGGAGATATTGTACTGTTTCATTTGGGGATAGGGTATAGAAAGAGAAGAAAGGACAGACAGATTGAAAGTAGGGATTCAAACCCTGGTTCCAGTAGCGAGGTAGAGACTCTTGAATCGACTCGACATAAATCCACTCACTGCAGACGGTGCAAAGATGGAAGTGACTTGCAAAAATAGGACACCTTTAATGAAGATACAACCAGTATCTTCAATTGTTTTGAGCATTTCTTGTTGGTGTTTTAGTAACTTGTCACATTTCAATCACCTCATTTCACCCAATAACCAGTTACTTAATTCCATCACCTGTGAAAGATTTTGCAGATTGAAACATGGAGAGAAAAAAAAAAACCTGATTGAAAAACCATGAGGCTGCATCGTCCCTGACCTCTGACCTCGTGGTGGCTGAGGAGCTGCTCTCACATTGTACTATGATGGCACCTTGGTGTAATTGGAGAGGGACCATTCGTGTAACTCACTAATAAGCTCCCCCATTGATTTACTGCTCCATTTGGAGCTTGTTTAGCCGGACCTCTGAGTGCCTGTGGTTTAATGTGGACAGCTCATCACTGCTCCTTTTTCTCTGGTCTTTAATGGACTCACTTGTCGTCAACGTGGTCTGTCTTTGAAAGACGTGCACTTGTTAGATCATCGGTTTGTTCTTCCTGATTATCTTCCAATACACTTTGCTTGGTGTTCGTCCACCAATCTGACCCATTAAATCTAAGGCCAGCTGTCTTTTCTGCATCGGTTTTGTCAAGATTTACTCTCCTTACATTTATTTTATTACATTTATTATTGATAGCAGCACCTTCCAACCCGATTTTTGTTCATTATTATGGTCAAATAGCCCAAGATGATAAGTATGTCTGCCCTTTATGGCTGAGTTGTAAGACTTCATCGCTCTCATTCTGTTTTCTATCTGCTGCCTGTTTCCTTCCCGACCATAAAACAAATGTCTATCTCAGACTATTTAATTGCCTTGAAGCAGACACATCCAAAGTCGGGCACTGGAAGATAAGAACAAACTTAAATGAGGAATTTTTGGATCATTTACTGACAAATGATGTATAAGGAGTTGCTGTCCTCTTAAGCACTCGAAAAACTCTTAGACAGGCAGTTTTGTACAGAAGCTGAACAAAATACACTTTTTTTTCGATCTGAGTTTTCAAAGCTTTCTGGATGTTAGTGGTCCCTCGCTGTGCCTCTGCCAGACAGCAGCTGAAATGCAGACAACAGTATTGTTTTCCTGTCCCGCAGACTGAAAAGGATTGAGACTCCCCAGTGGGAAGACGAGCTGAAATCTCCATTGTCATCCAGGAGCGACTTCAAAACGGTGCAGATGGAACTGGAGAATATCTTAAAGTAAATGAACACGAAGGAGCCGAGCAGAGAAAGAAATAGACATGAGTGTAATCTGATTCAAAGCCGTTGTGGTGTGACCCCGTCCACACACGACTCAAAACTCACTGAGCTCGGAGCGAAACTGATCCCTGCGAGTTATGGACAACCGATTCCCAATCAGAGACACGTTCAAGGGAACTGATGTGTTTCAATCGGCCGTTCGTTTACACATGAACAGGGCTACAAGTCACCGAAAACTCTGGCCAAAGAGGAGATTCTGTTTGCAGGACGGGATGGGTATTGAAAACCGGTTCTCGTTGAGAACCGTGCGACCAGCATGGCGACGTCACTCACCGGCGCAACAAGCAGGAAACATGGCGCCCAAGCGGCACAAACGCGCGAGAGTTTGGTTGCATTTCATGAGGAAAGACGACAACGGGGCAACTTGCAATACTTACAGAGTGGATGACTAACTAACTAACACTGCCTGTCATGTTCGCACCATTTGCCTCTGAGCCTCGACAACGTGGCAGCGAGGTGTTCTCAGACCCACAGCAACTTTTACTTGATTTTATATGTGTTTCTCTTACGCTCGCTGAAATTGTTGCTAATCAACCTGTTTGTTCTCCTCCTCTCGAATGAGAATCGATAAACAAATGTTAAACAGAATCGAAAACATCTCATCAATACCCCTACCTATTGATGAGAATAGATGCTGTGCTTGTTTTTACTCTTGCTTTTAGTTGTTTTGTACTCACAACAACCAAACTACCCTCGCAGCATCATCACTGAGGAAACTGGAAGTCATTTGTGCCGTTGTTGTTTTTTTCCATGATTCTGATTGGCTCCCAAGGCTTTATCTTTCTCGTTACCTTGCAGCCTAGTAGTTTGGCATCTTCATAGTATCTCTTAGAAAGGTTTTTATGCAGGATTTTGTGACCTTTTTTTTTTTTTTTTTAAACAATCTGATGTGAACAATATTCTTTACGAAAACAGAGGGGGGAAATGTACGTTTTTGTGAAAACTGTGGCTTCAGACCTTACGCCCAAAGTTAGGAAAACAAAGACGAAATAGCGCCTCAGTGGTAACCACATTCGATATAATGACCCAGACCTTCATCTATGTACGCCTGAGATTTACAGATGTCAAATGGCTGATTGTTGTTAAAACACGTGTCAACATAATTACCCCTACCACTTGCAGGCAAATCACAAAAGTGATTCTTCATCTCCTGTTTACAAACCAACATTGAACAGAACAGATGGTTTCCTTGTGATTCAGGATGTTTCATATCCCTTCATTTGCTCTCATGAAGACATTTGAGTAAATTCTTGTTTGTCTTGTTTTGATGGCTGCCTTCATCTCACGGCCTGTTTCATCTCCTCTCTTAATTGTTTGGTTTAAGTGGAATTAGCAGCCAGAGAAGGTCACTTCATAACCCTTCAGCCACATTACTGGGTGCTTTGGATCTCTGTGCTGGACGAATACAGTGTGGAAGAAATATCTAAGGTGGGGCAGTACACGTTTCAATTCACGTCCATCTTCTTATAAATCTTTATCCAGCTGGAGTACGCCAAAGCTGAGTGTGGTCGAACTTCCACTTGGACAGGTGAGCAGTTCATCACAACTTTTTCATTTAGCCTGTATTTATTCAGGAGAAAACACATTGAGATTAACGATCTCTTTTGCAAGTGTGTCCTGGTAGCAATGCGTTAAAAAAATGTACAGTGTCAATAATACTAGAATGTTCTTAGATACAATTAAATAGCAAAAAGATAAGTACATGAAATACAATAAAAGTACAGACACAAGGAGCATATGAAAGATAGATTCTAAAAACCATCAAATAGTTTAAAATAAGTTGGTTAAAAAAAGACCTTGGTGAATTTTTTGAATCGACCCGCTGTAAAAGGGCTCTAAACTCTCCCGATGAGACCAGCTCTGTGAGTTTAAGGTCGTTCTGTAAAACATTCCACGAGTCTGGAGCAGAACACATGAAGGCTTTTTTGCCCAGTTCCGTACGGACAGTCGGAACCGTGAGTAAACATAAGTCTTTAGACAAGACAAACATAGACAAACAGGTCCCATGTCACAACAACGATGTCGATGAAAACGCAATGTTTTTGCTTATTGTTTCTGAAAAAATTCATGTTTATGCTGCATCATTTTCAAAATGTCTATTTACGGAAATGGCAGAAAAAAATACACTATAAACATTAACAATGGGAGTACATGGGCAGACGACCATTGTTCTTATTGTACATCTACTGAGCATGTGCTGAAGAACTACTTACTACGACCGTGGTGCGCATGCGCAGGAGCAGCATCTCCGCCATCTACACAGAGATGGAGTCCGAGCATTTTCAAAAAGTTTCACCCTGGGACCCTTTTTCAAAAAGTTTTGCGTTTTCGAGGAACCAATTGCTGGACATTTAAAGAAAGATTAACCTCAAACACATGTTTTTTTTTATTGTGGAAGTGAACCACAGTACACACGGAGAACACTCTGGATCCTGAGCCCAAGATAGTAATACTATCTCTTATTAGAAGAATATTGTATTTGAAAAATATTTTGTGAAGCGTGCAGACATTTTTTCACGAAATGAAAACTAATGTGATTCAAATGGAGGACTAAAGTCTGCTTGAAATTCTTCAAATATCAGCTGTCTAATACTTTCAAGGCCTTTTCAGAACATAACAGGGCAGTAATTCAATTCATACAGGATCTTTGATCTAGCGACTTTAGCCTCTTTGTATATGGTATATATACTATGAATATATATATAGATTGTTTGCAACTGACGTCAGATTTCCCATGATCCTCTCCGATTCGCTTGGGTCCGCCATCTTTAATGTATACAGCTGCATAAGGACGTATCTTGGTATCGGATTCATATGATTTTTCCCAAAGTTATCAAGGATTGAACTTTCCAGATGAAGCTCGGTATCGCGGTAAGATAGAGGAGTGCGGTGGGGTTGACCCCTACAGCAACTTGTTAACATTTGAGGACGATGTAGGCATCATCCTCAAATGCAGGCACGATCTCCGTGTAAATGAGTCCACAGCCTCTCTCTCGCCTCACAGCCAGAACGTCCCAGTTTAGAAAACAAAAAAAAAGAGGTCCAGGCACAAATCCCGGCAGGAGCCTTTCTGTGTGGAGTGTGTTTGTTCTCTCCGAGTGTGTGCGGTTTTCCTCCGTTACTCCGGTTTACTCCGATAGTCCAAACAACCTGCACCATGACTCCCTGAGCTACACACCGGCCTCCATCACCTCCTCCTGAGCTACACCCCCGGCCTCCATCACCTCCCAGAGCGCTGCGATGTGTGGCTGCTGAAGACGGTCCATTTGGTGAAGAAATTTCCCATAGGAGGACTAATGAGGGACTGTTAATAAATTAACTCTGCCGTTAATCTGTCCCGTGTAGTGAATGTCTGCTCCAATGAACCAACAGCGTAGACATATGCTAGTAGATCGCTATGTCTATTGTGTAGACATACACAATTTATTATAGGTCTACTACTGTATGTCTATGTATTACATCATTCTGTGTTGAACATCCCCTCAAAAAAAGCAACACAATATGATATGAAACATTGTTGCGAGCAGAATTGTTAGAACACCCAATAACTGCGCACATAACTCCCATTCTACGCCTTCCTCAACAGTTACCGGTGTGTTGTAAATAAAATTTCAGAAAAAAAATTGAAGAAGTAAATAATAATAGTAATAATAATATTGTTTTGGGGGTTGTCTTAGTCAATGTCACCCAAAAGTCTTCCTGTTCCTTGAAGAGTGTCTTATCATTTCTGTGTCTTCTGTGAATGAGATCAAAATATTTTGATGCTTCCCGTTGTGAAAAATCAGAGTGTGCAGATGCCTGGGAAACACCACGGACACACAGGTGCAGCCGTACAACACGATGGTTTGCAGTGTAACCAGTAATCATCCTGCACTCAAGCCATTATTTGGTGGTCAGAAGACACCATCCATCATGGGAGGAAGGATCCCAACATGTTTTAGATGCAGTCGTACTCTCAGCTGATGATGCCAATCGTTCCTAAAACTCTTCCTCGTTAAAATACAACTCAACGTTATGGGACTCTCAGACTTTCACAAATGTACGATCGGAGTTTGTCTCTATTGTGGATGATCAAAACAAAGACAGCTTCATTTCTAACATCTGTGCTGCAGATTCAATGCTTTAAGATGAATTATTCAACAGATGAAAGAAAACCCAGAAATATCCTGGTCTGCTTCTCGAGACGTGGATGGTATAGTGCATGATTTATTGCAACTCTACGAAGTGTGCAAACACTATCGGCACGAAGGCGGGCGAATCAAATATGAATTTCCACATGATGGAGGGAAAATGTTTTAATGGCCTGGATGGTTTGTGACGAGGCAGTGGGATCCTTCGGGGGTAAAAAAAAAAAAGCCTTCTGGATTTGATGGTGTGATACATGAAAAAATCATTTCTATCATCAGAATGACTGTCAAAGATCTTTGGTGAAGTCTAAATCTAATGAATGTCATGCTGGAGCTTGAAAATTCTGCTGTCCTCTGGATTTAAGATTGTTCAACAGAAACCTTCTCACTGGAACCGATTCCTGAAGAGTGTCTGGAATTGGAGAAAATTGGAAGAACTGAAAAGGGAATCTCTGTGGACATATTCTCTTTGCTGATTTGTTGATACTTCTGTCTCTTGCTCGCCTGTTCCAATAGAACTTTCAATATTATTGTATGTTGTGTCTCTACTGAGGATACAGTGGTGTCGTCCAGGGTATACGTGTAAATTCCGTTGTTCCCTATGAAGCTATGACCCACCCTACTCTGCCTCTGATTTGCTAGAACTATTTACTACATGTGCAATAGCAGCGTTTCCGCCGTCTACATGAAGATGGAGCCCGAGCATTTTCAAAAATGTTCCACCTTGGGAGCAATTTTCAAAAAGTTGCATTTTTAGTGTCTCCGTTGTCATGTAAACAAATCCCAAAACACAATGGAAGTTTAGCGTTTTCACATGTAAAGGAGGCTTAATCCGCAAGTTTAACCACTTTAATTAAAAAGCCCTGAAACCCTGAAAACAAAGTCCTGAAAAACTATTTAAAGACATAGGTTGAAGACCACATGGTGAGGACAAAGGTGGGACAAACCAGTCCACAAGATTCTCTGATCAGGCCTGACAAGCACCAAGAAAATTGTAAAAATTTGAAAGAAATCATTAATTCCTTTACAAATGTCTCTCTGAGATATCGGTGATGCGGCATTGAAAGCTGGCAAACTAGCACTAAGCTCAAAGCCATGCTCTCAGGTTGAGTTTAGAAAAACACCCATAATGCAACAGCTACAGGAGACATTTTCTGGACAATTTGATTTATATTGAAATTGGAGTCATTTTGAGTCGTAATTGTTTTGGTTTTGTGAAAATAAAGACATTTTCATCATGTATACTCCACAACCACAATGAAGAAAAATCTTAAAATTTCAATTTAAAGGTTATTATGGGACCTATTTTGCTGTTCCGTCCCACTCAAGATGAAATTGGGCTGAATGTTGAGTTAAAATATGTTAGACAGCCCTGGTGTAGTGGTTTGTACTCTCACCTCACAGTGGTGAGCTGGTTGAAGTCCAGGTCCATGAGTTTGCATGTTCTCCCTGTGATGTCTGACCACCTGTCCAGATCGAACATGCCTTAACATTCTCATTCCTTTTCCAGGAATCATTACGGGAGGATAACACCATCGAATGACGCTAATTGGAATTCCAGAAAAGCTAAACCACCGACATGCTAACCTCAAGAACAACCGCTTTCAAACCTCGAGACAGAAGGTGAGGTGAAGATAAAAAGCAGACAAGTGAAGCACACATAAAAAAAAAAAAAAAAAAAGGTGCGTGAGGAAGACGGGTGAAGGAGGGAGGAGGTGAGACGAGCATATGTCAGATCCGTGCGAGCCACGTGGGAGCGGGAAACAAGGCCATCATCTGCGTGCTGATGTGACAGCTGGGGGATGTTTGGCTGCACTTCCAACACTTTGTTTGTCGCTGCTGAAATAGAGCGAGCGTCTGAAGCACCGCCGCTGCAAAGAGGATCAAGAGCTTTGGTGAAAGGAGAGCCAAGAAATGCTTGTGTTGTACCACACACTGCTGCCTCTTTGTACCTGGCAAACCTGTCTGCAGGCATGACACATGGACAAAGTGACACTCCAGAGGTTTTGTTCTGGAAGGGAAGGTGAACATTTCTAAAAGACAAAGGACTATTCAGATAATCTTCCAGAGTAAATGCAGCATTTCTTTACAAAAGCCCCGTTCACGGTGTATGAATACTCCTGGTAAAGTGGCTGGGCCGGAGGTTAAACTCCTCTTGATTTCAGGAGCGTCCTCCCGTGCCGATGAATATTTGAGCGTTGCGTGCAGAATGACGTGTGAGCAGAGCTGAAATCTAGGAGGCTGTTTTCACATTCAGCTGAGTGACTGTGGCTCAGCTGGATGGTCGGGTCATCCATTAATCACAGGGTCTAAGGCTCTTTACCCCGCCTCCGTCAGTGCAAGTGTCCCTGGACATTCAACTTTTTCATGGTAGAAAGTAAATATGTACGGTATGGATCGCAGCTGTTTGACGACAGACTGATATCCTTGGACTTGGAATTCCTCGTCTGATTAAGATTTAAGTAGCAGCAGATGTGCATTCGCACTTTGTCTGGTAAAGTCAATCTCAGGCTTTGTGTACTCAATAACATTTCCAAGGAAATACACAAAACTTTTGTTGCCATTTACGGGTCTGTTTACGAGAAAACGGTGCTCAGAGCCACTGAAACTTTTGGAAAATGCTCCGCCTCTGTTTACATGGGAAAAATGCAACTTTCCGCGACTCAGAACGCTCAGGCTCCGTCGCCATGTAGGTGGAGGAATCGCTGCTACTGATCATGAGCACCACGGCCAGAGTAACTAGTAGTTGTGCACATGCTCAGTAGAAGAACAATAACAACCATGTTTCATGACTCCCAGTTCATATTCTCCTGGGACTTGGTAGTTTTATTTTGACAGTCACCGTAATAACAATCCAACTTGGTCGGCTGTCCACTAGAATGTCTGTGTTCTCCCGTTGTTAATGTTTGGAGTGGATTGCTCTGTGCTGCATGTGTTTAGTTGCATTACTAAAAACAACCAACAGCACCCACTAGTGGCCTGGCTTGCTAATTACATGATCATGACACATTTTTAGAAAAGATCAAATGTAATAGGGACAGAACAAAGTGACCAAATAAGCTAGAAGGGTAGCAGGTCCGACGGTCCCAGACTGTCCACCCATTCATCCATCATCTTCTCTACCTATGATATCAGATTCAACTAAAAATAACCTGAACACCCACCCACATTTTGGGAACTTAAATGGAATCTTGAAAGGTTATTTTAAAGTCTATTTTGTGATAGTTGAAGCTCCAGCACTTCGTCACGTCAACATGTTGTGTATTAGTAACATGATAAACCACTTCCTCACTGATAAAGCACGAGTAGGCTCCTTCGTGCTCCATCTCTGTCCTTGTCTTTGTCTTTTCACACGTTGCTCTGAGATCTTTTAATATTGCATGTTTGCGTTTGAACATTTACTGCTGCAACTGTGTTTTGATGCGTTCATCCATAAGTACGGACGAATGTGAGAAAATAGCAACTTGTTTCGAAGACAGGCATGATAGAAGTGAGAGT
Source organism: Lipophrys pholis (assembly GCF_963383615.2). Taxonomy (NCBI): domain Eukaryota; kingdom Metazoa; phylum Chordata; class Actinopteri; order Blenniiformes; family Blenniidae; genus Lipophrys; species Lipophrys pholis. The sequence continues at coordinate 24,255,448 of NC_137627.1, read as the reverse complement.
TTTTTGTTGTTTTTTTTCCCCTCAAACATAAAGAACCACACTTCATCAGTTGGGGGAAATTACAAAGTTGATGTTCAAGTAGTCGAGAGGTTGTTAACCCTGGAGTTTAAAGCTACACGTGGTTTTTTAGCTTCTCCGCCGTGGCTCTCTGAAGCGTAGGTGTGATTTTTATTCCTTCTATTTAACTTATTCTAATTTTCATGATTTCTGTTTTGGTTGTATTATATCCGAGCTTTAAAAGATAAAGCAGTGAAAACGCAAAAAAAATCAATAGCGATGCGCCGATGACACTTTTTTGAAAGATGACTACAAGTATAAATACAAATGGCTATGCAGGTACCCAGTACCGACTAAAGTACTTTGGATAAAGTGTCATTTATACTCCATATGCAAAGGATAAGCTGAATCTATGTGGTGCCGTGAACCACCTCCACACAGCCCCAAGCTACGCGTCCCTCCAGCAGCCGAATAGTCCAGAGTACGCATAACACATTCGATACATATCTGATTTATTTTCACTTAAGATCTCAAAATATCTGAATGCACTGATCTTTTTCCTGCTTCCACTGTCCAAAAGCATTTCCACTCTGGGCCACAAAAGAGCAAAATAATCGAAATAGGGTAACGTGACACTGACAGTGTAAATGCAGCCTAAGAATACCGACCTATGTGGACGAGTTTTAACAAAGCAGTGGAGGACTATAAAATGTTTAGTAGGTTGAGCATTGACCAGCCAGTTTCTCCCGTCCTGTCTATAAACCCTGGGAGAAACAGATCACTGTGAGGCTCTCAAGAGCTTGAGAGTCAACGTGTGAAATATTGACCCACGATGAGCTCTGTGTTGCTGACAGGCCAGTCCTCCAACCAGTAATTGTTTAAGCAGCGGCATCGATTCCTGTCAAAGTCCCACAGGAGGTTTTTACTGGGAGATTATTGGTCCCCGGGGCATCATGTGGATCTCTTCAGAATAGAAGTGTTCAAAACCTCCCATCAAAAGATTAAACCTCCTGCAGCCTGTTATCACCGTCTTTCTGTCCCCATGTCGAACCAGATCCCAGTAGAGCTGAAGAGCATCACTGGAACATTTGACCTGTGGGTCATGTGATGTGATGGGGAAAACGGAACCGTCTCTGACTGTCCTTGGTTTATTGTTCATTTCAACAATTTTGCATCTGTCTCCCTCCTACGATTAGTTTTGCCTTTTCACCACCTCATATACTTGCGCAAGTGGAATTTTTGGTTTTCTCTCTCAAAGTGCCGGGAATTTACTGTGTTAGTCAATAATGCATAAAAGAAATTAAAGTGAACCACATTGAAGTGAGTAAAGTCTTGAATTCACCCCAGGCGCTCCTGAGTAACTACCCACTGGTATGACTTCAAATGGAGAAGACTCGTCTCACTGTATTCCCTTTTGCACATGATAAACCAATGAAGAGTTTTGTAATAGCTTTTCTTTTTTTTTCCTTCACTGACCGAATCATAAACAGTTGTTCCTGCTTGGCTTATGATCATCCCTTTCAATAAACGCATGTGTGTTGGAGGTCATGCAGTACTTGTGCTCACCTCTAACGTACACCCTGCCTCCAGACGATGACAGCGTTCAACAATGAAGGGATGAATCAGAGAGCGATGCACTTTGGCAAATGTTAACAGCAAACTAAAAGATGCAATTTCCGTCGCGGCGACACAACATCGTCTACAGGCTCGATGCATTTCTTCAGATTGTGACTCACTAAATGGAGACTTTTTGCAGTAAATGTCACTGTTTGAAATGTCACCAATCATTTCAGACTCTCGCAGCTGGAAGTCACCCAGAGGTTCTTCTAACACTCGCTGGATTAGTGTGTTTGGTCTTCAGTCGCTGGAACACAAAGGATGTTTTATCCCCGTCGTGCGCTGCCACTTGCAAACACGAAAGAAAAAGCGTAACGCAACAATTTCATTATTTAAATGTGTGTTCTTCTCTCATGATAATGGATAAGAAGAGAAGCAGGGAGAAAACAAAAGGGCGCCGAGTGACCTTTAATTGAGGGTCTGAGGTGATCGATCCGATAGAGGGTCAGAGAGCGGAGATTTCAGAGGTGGAGATAAGAGTGAGACCGTGAAAGTGTGCATTTATGCCTCTTATCAAACCAGGGCCAGTCTGCAGATGCATCGTGAGAGAATTGATGAGTCTCCTTGTGTGCTTCATGGTCACTTACAAATCCAAGCCTTTAGCGTCAGAATATCATCATGCTGCTGCAGAAAAATAGCTGAAGTCAGAGACAATGGGGCAGGTTCATTGTCACATGAGGATGCACTCGATAGGATACAGAGTTTGTATTTCGACACAACAAGGACGCTGTGGCTTTTATGCTTTCTCAGCTGGTGAATACTTGTAAATGACCATGATTTCTTTAAATGCTGAGCAGCAACGAAACACAAAGACCCATACAGATAAACAGCACAGACACAATCCCACCAAGAGATTTGTAGAAATGCACCAAAGACACAAAGTCTTCCATGAATGAGCATGCAGATTCCGCTCTGGGATTTCTAAAGCTAAAGTTTGCAGCTTCTGAGAATCAATGGGTCAATGGGTCGAGGGGGTGACAGTCTGAGCACTGTCACCCAGATCACAATGCACCGATTAAGAACCTTCCGGCAGGTGGTGAGCCCACGGGAAGGTGACGCCCGGCATGGGACACAAACCCACTACCCCTGAGATTGTGAGTCTCATGCTCTACCAACTGAGCTAGCCGGGGGACCTTGGAAATACATGTCTTTAGTTTTTCTATGTGTTGATGCCATTCGATTTATCGCCATGTGGCTTTAGGTACAACAAGGGAATAATAGCAATGAGTAAAGTAAGCCAGATGACATCCTACCACATTACTGTGATCTACAAGTTACTGTCAAAACACATTTCCAGACCGATCTCCAATACCTTGCCTTAGAAAAAACACAAACTCGTTACTCACGCTATATAAATGTCTCGGCTCTACTTTCTGCTGCACATGTTGAACCACCCCCTGCTTGCTAAAGGTAGACTCGGGCTCCAGGGTCAGCTACATGCTGTGATCTCATGTCATGGACGTCACTTTATATTTGCCTTTCTGCTGTTTCCTTCTTTGGTTCAAAGCCGAGCAGAAAATCAGGGTTGCTATGCTGCGCTTTCAGTTTCCATCGGAGGTGAGTTTCACTGTGAGCTGCTCAGTAGCTGAATTTTCCACAATCCAGCTCCCGTTGACCTGCGGCCTCACATGGCGTGATGTTGAACGGACCGTCACACATGTTGTGAAGCAGTTTGTTGTTGCCCTCCAGCTCGCTGCTTTCGTCCTCACATTTCAACGCGCCTCTCTTTGTTCAGACTGAGGATAAGCCAAGTCTGTTGGAAGGTTTTCTTGAAGTGAGGGAAACTGTTATCACGTGATGCATGACGCAGATCTGGAGAACTGAGGTACCCGGTAATGGAGGTAGGACTGTATAGACAGGGAGAGACGGGGACCAAACCACCAACCCTGCAACTGAAAGACAAAGTGCTCTACCAGCCGAGTCACAGCCGTCCAACTATTGTCTTCTTTGTCACCTTCGTCAATGAAAGTTGGGCCGAAAAGGCTATGTTTTCGTCTGCATGTATTTATTTTCTTATTTAATGGTTTGTATGTATGTATTTTCCCAATTTTTTGCAAAAAAAACTACTCACCCAATTTGCATGAAATTTTCAGGGATGATTTGTCATCATCCAAGGACCAATTCATTTCCCATACAAAGCAGCACCTCATGGAGGAGATCAGCGTCTGCTGCCATGGAAACGCTCCCTGCTCAGTGTTTCACTCTGTGATGTAGCGACCTGACCGACGTAGTTAGCATCAATATGAGCTAACAGCTATCATGCTAGCGATGCTAACTTGGTTCCACAAACAAATGTGGCGTTGGCGAAGGTCTGCGCTCTTCCGAGTGTAGCTCTAGTTATTATATTTCATCCCGTGGGCTGGACTGACCCTTCCGGTGTGGATTTGGCTCAAAGTCACATGATTGACGTCACTACAGTGGAAGTTATAAATTCAACAAATCTGTATCATGCTGCAGCGAGAGAAGGTGCTGAGACTCTGTCAACACAACAAAACACACACACACACTCACACACACACACAATCCAAAATCCAAAGTGTGACGAATGCTGGCACCACCCATACCAGGTTCCTCTTGGCTCCCTGTGAGTCAGATAAAAGTGTCAAGCAGATGCTTAAATTATTAATAGTCCCGCTTTAATCCGGCCTAAAACGTCGGTCTAATGAGGCTAATTTGTCTCAGGAAAAACATCCTCGGTGTTGTTGTGATGTTTGCTGTGCGGTGTGCTATCACACATTATGACTGGAGTGCGATACGGGACCTGAACAGCTTCTTTTATGGCGTCTATCAGCCCGTAGTCGAACCTTTATCGCTGCCTGAACAGCCTCATTAACCTTGGCCTGCCCATGCGCTCACTATTAACATGGAGATTTAATGAACTGTCAAACGCTGCAGTGAGAGAACTTCGTTGTGTGTGTTTGTGGGTGCAAGATAAGTGTACAATTTGTTTAGAAGGAGGCGAGTATGCACCTGTCTGCATTATTCCGTAGAGCACATACAGGATATTACATTTCCTCCTGGAGTCCATAACCACACTGCTTCATAAAAAAAACACTTCAGGAGCAGCTTTTTACCTTTTAAAGCTTTCCCTGATATCTTTACCAAATACATTTTGTACCATTTCATTTCGTAATTTCTTTCTTTTATTGAAACTTTCTTTCACAAAAAGTTTCTGCATGAAAATTGGAATTTGCTGAAGCTGGTGAGAAATGATAAGAAAGTTGGGATGCACCGATAACGAACACAAGTATCGGGAATCGGGTACAATATTGCATGGAGTACATATACTTGAAAAAGATTCCCGATACAGTCCGGCCAGTGTTACGTGACATCATCCGTCAGCAACTTCAGCTGCAGGTCGACACGAGAGCATGAGCGATGTCTAAGGTTTGGAGATTCTTAATTAATTCTTAATATTCATGAGAATGACAAAAGTAAGACCGACTGTAAATTAGGTTCTGAACAAAATATCAAGAGACGTGGACGCTAGTTCGCACAACACCAGCAACTTAAACCCCGTTTCCACTTTGCAGTATGTGCCAGAGATGAGTCAGCAGTATGCATACCTGTACTGAGCATTAGCAAGGAGCTAAAGGTTAGTACTCGTACTTACAAAAAGTGGAATCGGTGCATACCAAAGAAAAACACCCATTCATGTGGGATAAATAGGAAATTTGTTTGTTTTTTTAAGGGCTGTCATTTGAGGCTGCAATGTGCTTCCTGCTTTCACCATATTTTCCATAATTTTTTTCCTGTATTTCACTTTCAGTATATTTCAGATTGAAAATGTAAAAATAAAAAAAAGTCAACTCATTACTAACTTATTCAACAAAACAAAGGAAGAGATTACGTTTGTCTACGCTATGTGACCTGGTGCTGTGTATACATCCACACAAAACATATAAAATCGGTTAAAAAGAACACTGAGCTGCCAGAAGCTTCTGTAACTTTTTAATGTTGAAGCATTCCCATCCGAGGAGTCGTGTGCAATAAAATGACTGCAGATGTTTGCAGGTGTTGTCTTTTGAATGTCACATAGATGGCACAGTGAGCCATAATGTGAATGTAAATGTGATGTAAATTTCATTGGAGATTGAAAGCTGTGAGACATCAGAGAATTGCATTTTCATTTAGTGGTGCGCTCAGGCACAAGACGTTTCAGTGTTTACTCACAGAAATACATTTTGCTCTGGTGTCTATGAAACGTGGAGATGTCACCATTTATTTTTTATTTTGTTTGTTGTTTTGCGGCATCAAAACACGAACCAGTAAAGCATTTGTGTTTCTCTATTTGCGGAAGGTTCCGGATTCGTCCTTGCAAGATTTCTTCTGGTGTTAACACAGCACAGGCCACACAGAAACCTTATTAAACATCATTTCAAGGATAAATTCTTTACCAGAAAAGCTTACAGCATTGCATTGTACACAATCTCAACTTTTTGGTTTTCCTCAAATGGTCGAGTGTCACCTTGTTATCGAGCTTCTTCCACTTGTTTGTTTTCGACATTATCCTCAGCATTTCCTGAGTCTGAACTTTGTGGAGGAAGTTTTTATTTCTTTACTAAACGACGATCTGTTCGGCTTCTATTTCAATGTCTTTTCACTCTCTGACCACACCTTCTACATCACAGGCTGTATGGCCTCGCCTCCGCCTCTGTATGTGTGTGTGTGTGTGTGTGTGTGTGTGTGTGTGTGTGTGTGTGTGTGTGTGTGTGTGTGTGTGTGTGTGTGTGTGTGTGTGTGTGTGTGTGTGTGTGTGTGTGTGTGCTGTTTGACAGGAGGTACCCTCACTGACTTCCTCCCGTCCTGATGTGGAGCACTCTGATTGGAGGATGACTGCTTATTGGCTCAGCTCCGCCCACCAGCTGAGGTCACTTGAACAGCTCCAGCAGACCCCTCAGGTTCTCTTGGTTAAACTTTAGTCAACCTAACCGATACAGTTTCGTCTCGGTATCAGCTGTTTTGTTTTGCATTGATTAGGTGTTTTTTGTTTCAGATTTGCCACTCTTGTTTAGTAAATTTATGTCAGTTGAAACTTTAGTTAACGGCCTTCTAGTGAAGAAGCTGCCTTTTTGTTATATTTAATACATCATTGTGTAGTTTGCCATCAGGTAATGCCACCTTGTTTTCCCTTTTTGTTGGGCAGTACCTGTTTGGTCATAATTTGTTGTATTGTTGTAGGTGTCTTAGGGTTTCTGTTTGATTATTGTAAACCTGAGAACTACCAATAAAACCCTCACTTCACCCTAACTCACCAGTTGAATGTTGCTTCCCACACTTACATCCTTCTCCTAGCAGAGCCGGGTCGTAACAACCAGCTATGTACATGTTTACGCCAATATTAAGATGTCTTTTCCTGCCATTTATATTTTTAAAAAAGGTCTATTTGCTCATTCAAATAAAAAAAAAATTAAAAAAATGTAACCGAAAACAGTAGTGACTTTTGAAAATAACTTCTCTCTATTCATTCTCCATTTGTTCTATTCTTACTGTGTTCTTTTATGTGTGGCGATAGCAAGAAGCTCCCCCATGGATTAATACAATATTTCTGATTCATAAAACATAAATTGAGGCGCATCACAAACAGGTCAGCGGTGAAAATAACTAAAATATTACCAAATGCTAAATGCATGCAACTTGAAAAAAACAGTCTTATGCACAACACATACTCGACATTAGTTCCTAGGTGTCACATTATTCCAAATTAAATGTCACCAAAACAAATCACATAACACATGACAGAATAAACAATGATATAAATTACATTTATGGCAGTTAAACGTCTCCTGGAGCTTGTTGATGTCAATGATTGCTGTTTGAGAAAATGATGCAAATAGCTGCTATTCACTTATTTAGAAAAATACATCCTTGTGATTCTGATTACTATTACTGTGTGCTGCAACATGATGGTTTTGAAAATGAAATATCAGCACTGCAAGTGGCCCTTTTCCACCATTTCTCCTTCCATTCTGCAGATGTATCTCTGGTGAAATGACCAGTCGCCGGTTTCGCCAGTCAGACTGGCTAATTAATGAATCTATCAATCACACATCAAAGGCAACACCCTTTAAAGGGCACTGTTCCATATTTAGAAATGCCAGCCCTCAGTGATGGAACAAGCATTTGATATGCATCGAAAAACCACCTTGAAATGGCAACATTTTCTTTTCTTTCTTTAATAAATAAATAAACTGTAATGAGGCGTTTCCCTGTTCTATGACTGACTCATGTGACACCCCTGATCTATAATCACAGATGAGCTGAACAGCTTCAGGTCCCGTTGGCACAGCACACTGCGGAGAAGCAGGAAGAAACACGGCAGCCGTACTTCATGTTATGTCTTTTTTCAGTGGGTGAAGAAATGTGCTCGGGAATAATGATGATTCAGCTCCTCACCGAACTCGAAGGATTGGAGCAAGGTGAATGTTTAAAGAGTATCTGGTCTGCAGCTGTGCATTTAGCGTTGAAAAGGTTTTCCCCACATCAATATTAAATGATCTTTCTTCTCGTTACGAGAGTGATGGTGGAGGTTGGATTAGTTATTTGCAAACGAGTGTCTGTCAACATGTCAGGTTTTCGTTCTGATTGTTAAATAACCGGTTTCCACAATGGAAATGGACTTTTTCCTCCACATGATAATCACATCATCCAGTCTGCAGGGGAAACTGTGTCAACGGCGTCAGGTTTCTATCACGTGTTGTCATCTTGTCAAAAAGAAGTGGCCCCCCCTGCTGTGAAGCAACATCAAAAAGACTTAGAGCGGCCTCGTCTCTCGCTTCCACTCGTCTCTTGGTCTTTGTGCCTCTCAGACCCTCCAATGGTGCCGGTAATGCATCTAAATGAATCCAAAATGACGTGCTTCAGAAAAGCCTTTGTTTCTTCATGAGGCTGCTGCGGTTGTGTGTCTGTATGGAATCCAGAGTAATAAGAGGAAACTGAGGAGGCTGTGAAAGAGAAGAATAAGTTACTTTTGAGACAGGAATAAGGACAGAAAAAGACTGAAAGTGGTTGATTCTGACTTAGAAAATGATAAGACGCTGCTTTACCTGTATGTTTGAGGTCTTTGCTTCCCAATGCTCATTCATCCACCCATCTTCTTTACCACTTTGTCATAAAATATCATCATATTGCAACAATTCAGAGTCAAACTATAAACTGTCATCTGCACTGGAAAAAAGCAATATGTTTTCCAACAGGCAATATATAGACAGAGAACTGGAGAGGACCCAATACTGAACCTTGTGGAACACCATAATAGAGAGAAGCAGCGGCAGACACAGAAAGTTTGATCTGCCAAATAATAGCTGAACCATTCCAGGACCCCGGATCCCGCCCACTGCTCCAAACTAGAGATCAGGGTGTCCTCAGGCCTGTATTACAAACTGTGATCAACATATCCAGGATCTCTCTCTGTTTCCTGGGTTGACTTTTCCAGACGCGCGCTATCCTGATTAAGCGGTAATACAAAGCAGGTTATCAACTCGCTAGTTCAACCCAGACCTACGTGTGCGTGTTCACATGAAAGGGGCGGAGTTTGCAGAGTCGGACCAATCACACGCACAGAGAAATCCTGCAGAGCAGTTTACAGATTACTGAAGGAGCAACTATTCTCTGAGAAGATGAAGAATTAAAACACATCCACCTATGTCAAAAAGATCGCTCTAAATTAATTTCTCATCTCCTGTCCACTGCATCTCACAGCTGAATCCGCGCACCAATCACCATCATTTAAGAAAGGGCAGTTCATTTTTCCACAGATCTGATTGGTCAGGAAGCGGAGCTCAGTCCTCTTATACAGAACACATCCTGGTCGGGAGCAAGTTAGACATTCAGAGCAAGTTACCAGGGTGATTAATACTGGAGAGACGTGAATGAGCGTCATAGTATGGAAAACCCAGGGTTAATCCTTGTAATATCTTGATAACAGAAAATCCAGCGTCGTACTACAAGCCTCTGGTCTACTGTCAAATCCAGCAGTTAGATCTCAAAGCTTCAAGGCAATAAAGTCACTAGAATCAATAGTAAGAATCATTAAAAGCAGTTAAAAGAGCTGATTCTGTGCTGTGCAAAGCTTTAAATCCAGATTGGAAAACCTCAAGAATGTTTTTTTTTAAATTTAATATAAAAAGTCATTTATTTGTCAATAAGCTATTTTATCAAGGACTTTTGGTAAAAAGGGGAGGTATAAACTAGATCTTCAATTAGCTGAAACTGTATGATCCAAAGGAGATTTTTAATCAGTGGCTGTACGTCTGCCGAAAGTGTCTTTCGCCCGAGCGTTTTCAAAAACTTCCACCTTGGGAGCCGTTCTCAGTGGGTCCGGCCAACGCTGTTGTGTTAACAGACACTCAAAACGTGTACGTTTTACGTTAAATTAAGAATTGAGCCCTAAGAATGACCAAGTTCACGCCTGAAGACTGACTGTCGTTGCAGGCCCAACTGTCGGACAACCTCTTGAAATAATTGTGGGGGGGGGGGCGCCATTATCTGGAGAACCAGAACCCTTCAAAACACCAACAGTTTCTGATGAAACAGGCAGCGTCAGACACTCAAAAGCATTAGAAACAACTGGAGGAACAGAAACTGAGGGGTCTTAATCACAAAGTGGTAAACTTCTTCATAAGAGACTGAAGGGAGGAGGGACGGACAGCAGGGGAGGACTCACTTCCGTCCGTCTGTGGCGGATTCAAAGCGGCGTTGATTGTTTTAACCAACATACGAGGTTTGTGGCGGTCGCCGTCGACACCTGCTGCCGTCCACACTTTCTGAGTTTCTCTTCATTTCCAGTTCGTCGGCAGCCATCTGTCTTCGCAGCCACTTCTTCCTCCTCCCACACTGAGCTGTCCTCGGGTTGAACTCACCGTGGCCCCGGGACAGTGTTTCTCTGAACTTTTGCCTGCTGTCTCACGTCCCAGCAGAGCCGACTGACTCAGATCAAGAGGGAGAAATGAATATACAGCACTCTTCTAGAGCCAAGTGATGTTTATCTCAACTATTTTTACACCCTTCTCCCGTGGCTACCATCTAGTCACTGTTTCTACCTCTGAGAGACTCAAGTCTTTTTATTTCAATTTCATCTTCCCTCAGCTTTGTGTCCCCGTTTCTGTCTTCGTCTTTTTGTTTTCACATGAAAAGGTTCGAGTAATGGCAGACGTTGTAGGTTACATTCAAGAAGCAACCCCATGAAGAGATTACAACTCTGATTGGTATGAGTTGAACTTTGCTTTATGTGCTTGGGTTGTCAGAATGCTTTTTTTTATAAACAATATAAAGTTATTGTGAGTCTTATCTGGCCTTTCAACAAACAGCAGCTCTAGATGTTGGTCACAATTAATCCTGACAGGAAAGAAACAAGTCAACCCTGGATAGAAGCGATTCGAGGATCAATGGACATTGATGCGGGTCATTTTCTCTGCCCATAGGAGCCTCAAGCAGCTTCACACTCATTGAGCCCATTTATACCCGGAGTTCACATCAATCGACATGGATTTGTGGTGATCCGATCACATGTGACGAGGCCTGAAGGCAATTGTGAACAGGCACCAAAGTGCTTTCGCTCACGCCACTTCCTGCGGTGTTCAGGGACGCATCTGAACACCGAAGCTCAGTCATGTGAACAGCATGCATCAGGGATGCGTCCTGGGACGGTGGCGTGGCAGGAAAGTACGTCAGATGTAAACATCATCAATGAGGATCCTTCCAGCACGGGCCATTTAGGTCCTGTTACTCAAGAACATTTCAAGTCACAACACTTTGTCCATTAAATAGAAGCGTTGCGTTTACATGCGTTACCGGTAGGGACGGGCTGATACGACTTATTTCCAAATTGAGTAGTGAATGAGTATTTGCATTTGAGTACTCACCGATACCGAGTACTTAGGCTGATACACACATTTATTCTTTTTCCACAGATGTTATTTGAACAACATTCAAAAGTAGTTATTTTATATCACTGCCACATATACTGTAAGAAAACATTTAATAAAACTTTTTTTGTGTGTGTGTGTGTGTGTGTGTGTGTGTGTGTGTGTGTGTGTGTGTGTGTGTGTGTGTGTGTGTGGGTGGGTGGGTGTGTGGGTGGGTGGGTGCATGGCCCTTTAACAAGCGCACTGCTCACTTGACCAGTGTGCACGAGGGATGCATATGCTGAGCGGCTCTGTCAAGAAGCTGTACAAGAAACTAACTGGCCAATAAATGCAACAAGTGTTCGTCTCAGAAACGGAGTTCCACGTCCTGCTGTCCAGCAGCTGTGATGCGAGGGACTTAACCCTGAAGCTGAGGACAGCTTCGGCCCCGCAGTAGAAGTTGGTCTCCCCTGCGTCTTCCGACCATGGTCTGGAGACCGGAGCAGGAAGGGTTAACACTTTGTTATAAACTGAGAACTAACATTTAACTAAAGTGCTTTCAATAAAACTTTGTCAGAAACCGCCGGGTTTCCTCTACCTTCATTGAGGAGTGGCGAGCCGCCCGGGGTGGGGGTGTGCTCGGTGGAACAGCTTTAGAACAACTTCAGAAGAAGTGACGTCAAGCAACACAATCTGATGTCAAGTGATTCGCCTCAACACACAATACGGACAAGTGTAAACAGTCTGCATCGCCACAAGTGACCTGATCACCCAAAATGTATGCTAATGCCTGACGTGAAGTCCACTTTCACACTCACTCACACACAGACACACACACACACACACACACACACACACACACACACACACACACACACCCTGATGTTGACAGTGAATAAGCAAAGGTCCCCGGCTGGGAGCACTTACTGGTCCATTGTCTTTGTGAAGGACACATCGAAATGTGAGAAACAGGATTCAGATTCAGATTTCAGTTACATCAGTGAAGTGGAGTTAAACCTGGGGATTGTCGTGACTCTGTACAACATGGTCTTCACTGAACGCCAGCACAGTTCTTCAGCCTAGTTTTAAGTTGTTCTGCAGTTCTCAGGGACGTCCAAGTATTTAGGGAATAAAAATTAGGAGCTTTTAGCATGTTTGTATCTGACAAGATCGTGTAGGAGCTTTTTAGTTGTCTTTTTGTAGATTTTTGGATTAGTTAATAATTTGTTTTGTATTACTTACATATAATAGTTTTGCTATTTGATTTGTTTAGCATCATCATTTGTTCTCTTGCACATTTTGTTGGGTTTCAGTGATATATTATTGTCTGTGGGCCTTATTCGGTAGATTTAGGTAATGCTATGGGCACCGGAGGTCTATTTATATAGGCAGCAGGCATCGGACCAGCATGCACCAGGGCGAGCCTGTAGTTCTTTACCAGAGCAACAAAGACAGTCAAAAACAATGGCTTCTTTGTTTGCTTGCTGGAGGTGAGCTAATATAACACGAAATGGCTTTATGTGGCCAGTGATCCTTTACCTGCTTAAACCATGTACATCAGGGGCGTTTTGAATTTTGAAGTTTAAATTATGTTTAAAGACAAATATCCACTTCAGATAGCCCCAGACAACCTGATGAATGCAGGGCTTTATAGACCTCTACTGATATTCTGAAATCTATTCTTTCATCTACAATCACCGCGATACCTTCAGGACATAAACTGATGAAGTCACCCAATAGAGAGCCATTGTTCTTGAAGCTTTTATCTGCAGAGGTAAAGTTCGGGGCGGGAACCGAATGTGGACAGAGCACTGAACAACACTTTGTATCACCAGTCTGACGGCTGCGTGGCTGTTTTATCAGGAGTCATCTCATCCGTCCTGGCCTTTCTGTTAGTGCATAACACCTTGATGATGAAAAAGGGTGTTTTGTATTAAGTCAAAATGAAAAGCACACACACAGGCCTGACACAAAAATCAATCTATATTTGACCATTAGCAATGTAGCAGCAACAGCTTGGTGATGTGTGGTGGTTATTAGTCATGGAAGAAGGAGCAGGGCGAGGACGGACACACACACACACACACACACACACACACACACACACACACACACACACACACACACACACACACACACACACACACACACACACACACACACATCTATATATAGCTCGGGCTGTTACCAAGTGCATGAGAGAAGAGTTATTGATATTCAGGGTCTTGCTGTAATTTCCCCTCTAATCAAAAGACAGAATCTGCTGCTGAATCTGAATCACCATTGACCTGTACACACACACACACACACACACACACACACACACACACACACACACACACACACACACACGCACACACACACACACACACACACACACACACACACACACACACTCAAACACACACATACACATACACACACACACGCACACACACAGATATTCAGATTTAGCTCCACATCTGTGAAATTCAACTTTAATGTAAAATCCCAGAAGACTCCATGAGAACATGCACGTGTCAACATCCTCACAAATGCATCCTTGTGTGTGTATTTATAAAAGACATTGATGGGTAACACAAGTACACACTGACTCACAACACACAGTTTATTTGCGAAAGAAATGATCCACTAATGAAAATGGTTGCAATTGTAAGGCACAGAGAGATACATCTCTCTCTCTCTCTCTCTCTCTCTCTCTCTCTCTCTCTCTCTCTCTCTCTCTCTCTCTCTCTCTCTCACACACACACACACACACACACACACACACTTAAATCGCAATATATACTGGTGGCTAATTGCTGGACTGATGGTTCCTCTAATGACTTCTCAAGTAAAAATAAAAACCCAGCTGCCCTGATTGACACACACAAACACACACACACACAAAAATCATACATTAGCCCGATATACAAACAAACCCATAGCAGAACACATTTAAAAGTACCACACACACACACACACACACACACACACACACACACGCAGTGATTATGAGTCGTCACAGTTCAGCTGAAGGGCTTCAGGGATGGAGCCAGCGAAGCTGCTAATGTTGGCGTCTTGGTTTACGGATATTAAAATGCCTGGAAATGGCTGTAATGAAATAGTTGTGGATTAAAGTTTGGAGCGTAATTCAGTAAGAAAGCATGACTGCTCTTTCGAAATGGAACAAGGCCCAGAAGGCTCAGCAGAGCATTGGGTTTTTTTTGTTTTTTTTCTTTAAATCCTTTTTTTAACTTTTTATTTGAAGCCCTAAATTAACATCAGAGCAGTGTTAAGGTGAGTCTCTTCAGAGTTTCTCCTGATGTTTTTCAGCCTCAGTTAATGTGAATTACAGTTCCACATCTTTCACTCGTTGCAGAGAAATTGATCACTCTACTCATTTCACCATGCAGAATCCACACTTCCCAAAACTCTGTGTGCACTCACAGATTTCACTGTTGGCCAACTCAAACCAGTTTTCGAGCCCAGAGCATCATCTCGTCTTATTCTGATAGGGTAAGATGGAGAGCACTTTGAAAATGCAACTTTTCCGAAATGTTGTTACTGGTCATTACTGTTACTGGTCAACTAGTAGTTCTGCACATGCTCAGTAGAGAAAAAACTCAAAATGTATGTGCAGGGCCGGAGTGGGACTGGAGTCCTGGAGTTTCATACCTCAGACCGGCCCACTTTAGATCACGACCTATTAGAATCATGAAATTACAATCTTACATGTGAAGTCTATAGTGCTCTTCTGTGAAGCCGGTTTAGTTCAGTGCATTTTTTCTAAAATATTTCCAATTCATTGCAAGGGTTGCTTCGTAATGAAAATTTGGTTCAACACAAGTGCACCAACATTATACAATTCTGATTTTCTGCTCACAAGTGACACATATCCGATCCGTTTTGTGACGGTGTGAATGTATCACAGGCTAGATTAAGGGTGTTCAACATGTGGCTCTTATACGTATATAAACATTTTATCTTAATTTTAGCGTATTTACACACCAGACATTTTCAAAAGGACTCATAACTCTTGGCTAAAACAGGCTTTGACTTTTATTGAGAGTTGACTGCTGGATTACTGATTTGTCTTTTACAGTATCATGGCTTATTGCTTCAGGGGTTGTGGCATATTATTTGTTTTGTACAGAAAGCAACCTTTCAAACAAGGTATAACATGCACCAAGTGAAAAATATGAAAACCTCTGGAATACTGGATTAGAAAGAATACAAGCCAAACCTTCCCCGATCAGGATGGACGGTACTCAAGGCGTTAAAAAATAACTAAGATGGGAAAAATAGCTGAAACCACCCGAAATGGGGCGAAACGTTAAAACAGCTTTATAAAAAAAAAAAATTTAACGACACAACTTACAAAAAGAAAAAAAAGCTATTAAATGTTTGTACGTATATCAGAAATATATCTAAAGTTTTGGGAGCTGTGTCATTTTAAAGGTTAAACGTGTTTTGGTCATAAAGGTTGCAGACTCCTGGGCTACATTATTCAAAAAGGTTCAAATAGAAATGTCTACTGTTCACATGTATGATGTGGAAAACAGCTGTGGTGTTGTTGTTGAGCTTCGACTTTTACTCCATCACGTCTCGTGCTTCTCGTCGGCTGCATTGAGCACAGCCCACCGGAGCTGGATCACTATTCGACGTTGCCTTCATGCTGTACCGAACAGTTTACCTTGAGAAAGTCATATCGGCCTCTCCTCCCATTACTATTCCAGTGTGAAAGGCAGCGTGTCAGGCTGGTGGAGCTGTGAGCCGAGGCAGCAGTGAGACAGTCGGACGGCTTCAACAATCGATTAGTAACTCTGGAAAAGTTTCTTCTCCCGACACGTGGCAGACGAGTCTCTCCTCGCTCTCCGTAATGAGTCATTTCCTGCCTATCAGGAGAAACTCTTTCAGCACAGCCAGAGGGGAGGCGATGCAGCTCGCTGAATGCAAATCAGGAGAACGCAGGTTAAACCTTATCCTCGGTGCATTCTCCGTACGTTGACCAGTGGATGTACATTTCATAGACATGGACACCTGGAGTATATATTGCACATTTTACAGGGTGTCTATTGCAATATAGTTGGCATATTTGTGGGTAAATGATAAATAGATTTCGCTTATATTATGCTATTCCACCGCTTGAGCAGTCCCAAAGCACTTTACACTGTTAATCACATTCACCCATTCACACACAAAGAGCTCAGTCCATCCATTGGGAGCAGTTTGGGGTTCAGTGTCTTGCTCAAGGACACTTTGACATATGGACTGGTGGGGAAGGGGAATCGAACCTGCGAAATGAGAAATGTCAACTCTGCCAACCTCCCGACCAACTGAGCCACAGCTGCTTTATATATTGACTTGGACACTGCACATTTCTACATTATTAAATTCTATTTTAAAATCGAATTACCCAGTTCCTCTGGTCTAAATTCTCTGTTTTCATTCTATTTTGTATGATTATATATTCACACCATAGGAGGGCAAGCGAGACAAATTCCACTGTGTCTTGTATGTACAGCAGAATTGACAATAAAGCTCACTTCATGTATCCTGTGTGTGTAGGTATGTTTCTGTCTTGCCTGTGCAGAAGAAGGGGATACACGGAGAAGGTGGGTGTGTCCATCAAAGGGAATCTCACTCTGTGCACTCTTAAAAATGTTGGGTTAAAAATAACCCAACCTGGGTTATTTTTTAACCCAACACTGGTTAACTATTGGACAGAACACATGCTGGGTTATTTTGACCCAACAAGTTGGGTTGGCCTCTTTAAACCAACAGTTGGGTTGTTTATATAACCCAACCATAGGCTCAATTTGACTACACTGTTGGGTTCTTTCTACTCAATCAGTTGGGTTGTTTATATAACCCAACCATAGGCTCAATTTGACTATACGGTTGGGTTCTTTCTACTCAATCAGTTGGGTTGTTTATATAACCCAACCATAGGCTCAATTTGACTATACGGTTGGGTTCTTTCTACTCAATCAGTTGGGTTGTTTATATAACCCAACCATAGGCTCAATTTGACTATACGGTTGGGTTCTTTCTACTCAATCAGTTGGGTTGTTTATATAACCCAACCATAGGCTCATTTCTAGTTATTAATATTCTATTGTAATTATATAATATTGTTGTCTATTTATTGATTAAATATACTCTGACACAAAAAATTAAGAATAAATATTTATTACAATTCAAAGTTCACCAAATACAAAATATTTAAATTAACAAACTTTATTAAAAAACAGGGAACAGTGATTTACACAAACTTTTAGATACTAAACATATGAACAATTTTGCAAAAAAAAAATTCTGAACAATTATTTATCACAATTTACAGAACACAAAAATATTTTAATGAACAAAATTCCTGTAATTGTAATTTTAAAAAAAACAGGGAACAATGACAATCTTTTCAGAACAACAATATCTACAAACAATTGTAGGACGATATCTACAGACGAAACGGTGTCCTGGCCTAACTGGAGGCCAGTGATAGAAGCTGGCTCCTGAGGAAGCCAACTGCTGGTGAAACGGTTCCCTCCAGTTCAAACACCACGCTTTGGAGGAATTGCCATGTTGGCGTGCACTCTTTTGGGTAGTGCAAGTCAAAAACATAAAAACTTTTAAAACAAATATCCACTGTTGCAAGGGCTGTTTCGGCCTCAATTGTCCTCCCCGAGATCACAGAAAATGCCTGCGAGTAGTGCGTCCCGCTCTCCAGCAGGAGGACATGGGGGCATCATCTCGTCGTTTTTGCCTGCTCGAGGTATTCCACCATGTTGGTTCCGACCTATGATGAGAAATAAAATAGATAAGGTAAGTATCGCTACTTGGGCAAAGCAAGTATCATTAGCTCACAACTCAAGCTCTTTCAACCCATTCCTACCAAACTTTGTTGAACCCCCTTCCACTGCAGTTACATCTAAAGTCTTCTGGGGTGTGCCTCCAGCTTTGCAAATCTACACACTGCATTTTTGTCTGTTCACAAAGACAAATATTTTTCATTGGGGTTTTCAGTGATTGGCAAACACAAGGTAACACACATTTGAGTAGTGAAACAAAAATTATACATCATACTCAGTCATCTAATACAGAGAGGGCTAAATACTTTGAACCACATTTCACTGCAGTTACAGCTAAAAGTATTCTGAGGTGTGTCTCTACCAGCTTTGCACATCTACACACTGCATTTTTTGTCCATTCTTCTTTGCACAACAGCTCCAGTTGTCAGATTGGAGAGCATCTGTGAACAGCAGTTTTCAAATCTTGCCAAAGATCCTCAGTAGGATTCAGGCTTCATATTTAGCTCCATCCATCCTCCCATCAACTCTGAGCAGCTTCCCTGTCCCTGCTGAAGAAAAGCCCCCCGCAACACGATGCTGCCACCATGAACCTGGACACACCATCCACTGTGTGAAACATGGTGGTGGCAGTTCACAGATGTATTGTTTTGCAAAGAAGAATGGACAAAAATGCAGTGTGTATATGTGTAAAGCTGGTAGAGACACACCCCAGAAAACCCCCTCTGTATCAGAGGACTGAGTATCATATCATTTTTGTTTCACTTCTCAAATGTGTGTTACCTTGTGTTTGTCGATCACTGAAAACCCCAATAAAAAGTATTTAAGTTTGTGGTTGCTACATGACAAGGGGCGTATACGTTCAAGGGGTATGAATACTTTCTCAAGGCACTTTAATAAGTGTGAATAACATAGATTCATCCAGATGAGACTTATTTAATAAGCAAAAAAATGTTTGTCGTAGTGCCTTTAACAATGAAATCATGCGGCATGTGCAGTCTTCTGATGCGAGTTATAACTTTTAAGAATTGTGCTTTGTGAAATGAGTAACATTATCTAACGTTGCACTGTCACTCATTCCAAGGATATAACGTTTTTACCATGCCCTTTGTTATATAAAGATGAATGTTTCCTTCCAACTTTTTAAAACAACAACTGGGGTTGTTTCTAAATGAATTTATGTTTTGATTTATGCTCAAAGTTGAATTACTTACAGGTAGCACATCCATGAATGCTCTTCTTGACTCATTAATGGTGGCCTCTCAGTTCATCCACATCGGTGAGTTTCCCTTCGCGTTTCACAAGACTTATTATCTTGTCTGCATAAAGAGGAACCCACTTCTCAAACAGCTTTGGGGCAGCCTCACCGTGAAGGATAGCAAAGTCCTGTGCAATCTAAAAGATGGAGACAAATTGAGAAACAAGGTCATTTAAATAATATGTCAATATTATATTATAATATTATGTCAATTTATTTATAATAGTAGTGGCTACCAAGTTAGTACCAATAAAATAATGTGACATTGAAACAACTTAAATTGACTTACCACTAAACCTGTCAATGATCCCGGGAAGCTGCCACTCAATCAATTTGGATCTCACAAAATCATCCATGAGGTGGGAGAATCAAACTGCAAAACCAACACAAAGAATTAAAATAAAACAAACGTATCATAAATAACTCATTCAGTAACGTTAAATCAGAGGCTTTTTCACTGTCGTAACAATTAACTTCTCTACGGTTTTAAACTACTTTTAGACTTGAGCAAATTAGAAAGTTACCGGTTCCGCCTCGGCAAACTCAAGCTGGCTAATACGGCGCGGACTGGCTAGCTACGTTGTTATATATGGAAGCCAAATTGATGAAAAACCTCACGTTGTCCTCCTAACTTTAAAACAAATATACTCGAGTTACTTCGAAACTGCTACGTAGCGCCCAGGCTAACATGCTAACTTGCTACGTTTAATGAAATGGAGTTTGTGCATGCTAATAACATTAGCTAACAGCTTGCTGACTTACCAATAGATGGTAACGTTGCTCATTGGTGCGTCATTAACTCACATCTAAACCTCATATTCCCTAAAGCCCTGGCCGCAAAGGCTTCCATGTATCTATGTAGCTCACAATCACTGCTACACACGCTCATATTACGTTGAACCATTCGTATGACCAACATACACGGTTACTACAATAAGCTTTATATACATATTATTCATATAAATTAAACAATGTGGTGAAACAATAGTGCACACGTAACAAACCTTGATTTGTAAAGAGCTGAGTCTCAGTATGTCTTGGTGTAGCGAGATTTTTCCGATCCAGCATCCGGGCACTGCTCGCAACTGGTGGTCGAATGAGTGGGTGTAACCTGGGAGGAACGTTACTGTTGGTCGCGCATGCGCGATCGTCAACCCAACATGTTGGGTAGTCCGAAATAACCCAACACAGTATAATGGAAATTACAACCCAACAGCTAATAACCCAACTACCAATGACAATAACCCAGCAAATTGGGTTCTTAGATTACCCAACTTAATGAAAACAACCCAATTAAACTACCCAACAGTCTTAACTCAGCTGTTGGGTTGAAAAATAACCCAACATTTCTTAGAGTGTGTGCATGTTGAATCCCCATTGATAAGTGGTACCATGATAACTTCCTTTTCCTAGTGACCCGCCCCTTTCTACTTTCTTATCCAGCGGAGAAAAAAAACATAGATAAAGATAAATTGTGTAACAATCACACCTTCAAATCAGGAACCAGCCGATGGCTCGGTGTGAGCATGTAATTCCAACTGTCTGTCATCTTCCTCCTTGATTTTCAATCTAAATTCTTGTAAAAATGAAGTACAATTTTGCAGGAACGAGACAAGTCTTTTAAAAGTTTCCCGTGACAAGATGTGCCAACAGCTCGAGGCGCGAGGTCAGAAATATTCCTGTTTGCGTGCGTGACTCACACTTTCATTTCCATTTGTTTCTGCCGCGCTCTCTCCCAGGTTCCCTTCTTTCTTTCTTCTGGATGTGCTCTGATTTGCATCTCATGAATGCACACAAGTGAGTCAGCACTCTTCAGCACACACACACACACACACACACACACACACACACACACACACACACACACACACACACACACACACACACACACACACACACACACACCGGGCCAATGCGTTAACGTCTATGAATAATTAAGGTAATATGATATTTTGACACACAGGGGAAATCAGTGGATTGGTTGGCTCTCACAGTGTGACCAAAGTCTCTTTTTCCTCCATTCAAACTCTCACACACTCTGCTCGCAGGCCCGAGGTTAGCCTGAGTTCAGTCGTTAAAACTTTCAAAATGTTGATTCGATTTTTTTTTCCCCCTGTGATTGTCTTCTGACTCCACCTTGTTTCTGTGAGTCATTATTTTCCTGTTTTAATTGAGTGTTTTCAAAAAGTCACTGTACACGGCTAGAGTGTTTTTTAGTCATGATGTGTTAACTGATGTCTAAAAGTGTCGCTCTCTGGCTCCTGAACTATGACCGAAAATGATCAACGCACGTTGTGACTGTAAATAGATTAGTAAGTGTCCTTAATTGTCCCTTTTCTCTTCACGTAACTTATTCTATTCATTGTTAACTTCAGCTACATATACGATCAGAGGGCGGAGTCTGTCGGTACCCAGTAACTGGTGCCGGTCAACAACTTTGCTCAAGGACCCATGGCGGTGACCTGAAAGATTCTAACCAGTGAACATCTGATTCCACATCCACGTCTTTAACAACTGGGGGCCGCAGTGAAGCCATTCCCCATTTGCATGTGCAAAACACCCACTGTTCAATCTGTTGAGCACCCGAGACCTTAAAGTTACTCGACCACAAAACATCTTTCAAATCTACTTCCCATTAAATGTTTCATTTCTGCACAACCAACACATGACAACAAGACCATCACCACTCATTTTCAACCTGCAGTTTCCTAAATCAATCACATCAAAGGCAATGTGTTCACGGACAAATTGGAATATGTAGCCATCAAACTGTGTCTTGTTGACTGATGTCATCTTTGGAAACCTGAAGCAAAGGTTTCTGGGATATCAAAGATGGCGTCGCGGCAGCTAAAGCGAAAATATCAACATTTGACCGATTCAGCCCGAACAAAATCCAGACTTTCTCAAAGAAAGAGTCTTCAAGCCAAGAGAATAGTCTTAAACGTAATGAAACTGATCATTAATCATTTTTTAGCTCAGGAATCTTCGGGCGTTTCCGTGACGTTGAGAAGTGAACAAACCTGGGTATCTTGCGTGAAATATAAACGCTGGACATATGTCTGTGTGTCATGACGATTTCCTTCAGAAAGATATTGACAATGTATTAGTGATGAACATCAACAACTAAAACTGGATCATACATTTATCATTTTTCCCATGTGGATTCTGGTGGAGCAACTTTAAGACTCAGTTTGCCCAAACATTCAGGTGAAAACATGTTTTTGCAATTTTGTTTCAAAAAGGTTTCAGCCGACACACAGAAACAGCAGAAACTCTGAAAACGACCTGCCAGGCGTTGGTGCTGTTGGAGGATTTTGTTTGTTTAGTAAGTAACAAAACCACACACACACACACATGCAGCAGAGAACAATCCGCTCTAAACATTAACAATGAGAGAACACAGACACATAGACGACCAAGTTGGATTGTTATTACAGTGACTATCAAAATAAAAGTACCAAGTCCAGGGAGAATATGGACTGGGAGTCATGTCTGATTGTCTCTACTGAGCATGTGCACAACTACTAGTTACTAGTTACTAGTTACGTCTGAGGTAAGAAAGACTAGTAGCAGTGCATGGATCTACATGGAGACGGAACATTTAGAAAACATTCCACTTTGGGAGCTGTTTTAAAAAAGTTGCATTTTCCTCCCTTTGCACAGAGGGAAAGGGAATCAGAGCATTTCAGAAAAGTTCCACCTTGGGAACCATTTAAAAAAAAGTTTAGCGTTTCAGAGCACTGTTGTCGTGTAAACGGACCCCAAAACACTAAAATAGTGTGACGTTTCCACTTGAAAATGTTGATGGATTGAGCATTGTGTGTGTGTGTGTGTGTGTGTGTGTGTGTGTGTGTGTGTGTGTGTGTGTGTGTGTGTGTGTGTGTGTGTGTGTGTGTGTGTGTGTGTGTGTGTGTGTGTGTGTGTGTGTGTGTGTGTGTGTGTGTGTGTGTGTGTGTGTGTGTGTGTTAGAATAGGTATATGTGTGAAGTGCTCTGGGGACTCGTGAATCAGTGGAAGAAGTGCTGAATACGTGACGTCCATTAACCAAACTTGTACAATAAAGATTCCATGAGAGTGACAGACAGGCCAGCGTGCCGGTTCTCACAGGCTGTGAACATGGAGAAGGATCAGATTGTTTTGATGGGACTTTATTACTTTGTGAACAGATTCACTGAGACAACTCCAGAACTGAAATAGGACTCTGGGTACCCTGGCTGGAATACAGTTTCAAGTACATTGTAAAAACAGGTCATAGCTCAGAGGGTAAATGAAAGGCTCAATTCAACAACAACCTTAAATTGTACATGGTAGTTGTTGTGAAGATTGGTGTTATTTCTATAGAACATGAAGCAACTATGAGCTTGTTAACCTATAAACTCTCTATAACTCAGACAACATAATTTGGTCGTTTGAACCTCAACCACCATTACGACGATGTCATTACAAAATAAAAAAACATGTTGATGTGGTTCAAGAATTGAGTTTCTTCTATTGTTGTTGACTGCAGATTCACCATCTTGCCAGAGGGAAGCATCTTCACAGGAAGCAACATTTCGGCAGCACAAATCTCTCCCGGCGACCTCCGGTGTCTTTCTACCGCAGCCAGTCATTCTGAAAACACTGCCAGGTCTTCTGTGTGTATGTAAATATGTCACAGAGTGTTTACCAGCGGGGCCATCCCATTCATGCTCGTCCTGCTATGGTACTCAACCTTCTTTAGAGCTTTGCCAACAGCTGGCTCGAGTGGCGCCCGCATGTCTGCGTCTGTGTACATCTTATCACTGTCTGCCATAGGGCCCAAAGTAGCATATTAGCATTGATGGTGTACAATAGCGTTCATGGCTGCGGTTGGTTCCAAATACTGCGAAATCAGAGAGCAGGGGGGGAATTCAGCAGAGTGGGAGGTGAGGGACAAGTGAACATGGAGAGAGGAAAGGAGAAGCAACGGAAACAAGGAAATTAGAAAATGGTGAAAGACAGGGGAGAAAGAAAGAGTTCAATTGAGAGAAAGAGGTGGAGCTGGCTGTCAGTGCTGTGCAGAGAGGCCAAGATCCCTCACAGCCAGAGACCTTTATCCAGAGTTTACAGAGGTGAAGCGAAAGCAAACATAGAGGCCAGAAACATTAGCTTCTGTCAATTATACGCCACGAATATACATGTGATTTCGGACTTTCGGAAAGTTTTGTTGCATTTTGGGCGTCTGCTGGCAAGATAACGTTGCTCAGAGTCACTGAAAATGCCAATTCTTGAGAACGGCTCCCAAAGTGGAACTTTTTTCCAACGATCCGACTCCGCCTCTATCGTCACGTTTCCACCGCACACAAAGTGCGGGGAAGGAACAGAGCAGTACGGCAAAGCAGACCCCGACCGAAACCTGGGTCGCGTTTCCACCGCAGAGGGGAGGGTTAAATGTAGGCGGGGCTTAGAGCTCCGCAGATATGTGACGTTGCAACAGTGATCTCAGCCAGGACGACAGATCTGGACCTTATGAATCATGTTGTTGTTTACATCCTCTGCTTTGCTCGAGTTGTTTAGTTATTCTATTTTTATTTTTTGCAGAGCTGCAGCTGCAACTTCCATGTTGGTTCTGAGAGAGCGAACGTCGCTCCGGCTTTGTGACACAGGAGCATACTCCGGTCGGTGCCGGTGTCGCGCCGCTGGTTGTGACGGCTGCTACTTCCGTATGGAGGCAGAGATCGCGGACGCGATGCCAGGACAGACACCGCGGCTCGGGGCTCGGATGAGCTCAGGCGTCCCCACGCACCGGCAGATTCCAGAGTTGGGGAACCGGAGCTCCGGGGCGGCACGGGGCCGTTTTAAAATATATTTGGCTTTTGAAGCCCCCCGGCATTGTTTCGATTTCACATGTAACCCCTATAAAGCAAACTGTATTGTTTCATGGTTTGTGTGGAGAAGGTTGGATACCGTCAGAGACAGACCCAGAGCTGTCCGTCTCTCTTAGTTTAACTCTTGGTTTTAAAGTAAATGTTAATACATCTTGCAATCATAATAAATTTGCGCAACGTTGCGGTTTCAGTCCGACCATAGGATGTAATGTCCCTGTCAGGGCTCTTCTCCATTCCATACGAAAGAAGAACAAGGAGCAAAACAGAATTACCAGTGTTTTGATGCCAACTCTGACGCCACATGTCCAGCATGACTGTTTCATGAAGCTCAGCCAGAATCGCAACGAGCTGAGAGACGCTCATCTGACACAATGTCTCCCTCAGTTCCTGATGAGCTCCGTTGTTGGATTGAATTGCCCGTTAGCCGGTACAGGACAAGCCTCTGTTTCACATCACTTAGGACAGATGGAGAACATTGCATGAAACAAGGTACAGAGACCAATCGAGGTGTCACGGAGTGCTCCCCATTTTCTCCCCGTGCAGGGATAAATTGTGCAGAGTTGACTGTCTTACTGAAAGACACTTGGCTGACGCCAGACTGACAGCGAGATGCGTTCGTTCCAGGAGCCTGTCTTTACCCAGCAGCCTCCCGTCTGCGCTCGTTTCATTACAGGACTCAGAGGTAAAACAGTGTCAGCTGTTCCAAACCAAACCCTGCCACCTCCAACAAACGGCTGCAGGCGAAGAAGCAAAGTACACTTACTATATTCAAATCTATTTCTATAGCATCAAATACAAAACAGTTGGTTCAAAGAACTTTTACGGAGAAAATGAGGGAAAAAAAGGAAGAAACCTGGAGAAACAGACTGAGGGGCCATCCACACGAGAACGCCGGCTCACATAAACGCACCGTTTCTGGCCGATCATCCACACGAGGCGGCGTTTTAGAAGCTTTAAAACAAGTTTTTTTGAACACGGGTCCCAGAGTGGGGAAATTCTATAACCCCGGCTCGGCTGTGAGGTGTGGACGACAAGACGATCTGTGGCAAAAAGATGATGTGATCGCCCATCCCCACCACGGCGGTCCGCGATGTCACCTAATAACCACAACAATCGTGGACTTCATGCTGCAGGTGGCGCTGCAGAAGCTACTGACGCTAGCCGGAAGAGGAGCAGGGCCATAGATCTATATATATAGAAGTCTATGAGCAGGACTCTACTTTTAAATGTATATGTGCTCCGTGTCTTCTTCTGTGTTTTCTGTGTCGCAGCGCCTAAAGGCTTAGCATGTGTACTCCATCCCCTGAAGCCTTGTGTTGAGCTGTGTTCATAGTGCCGTGTGAGCAAAATTTGTTTTGAGAACGCCGGGCAGAATAAAGATCGTTTTAGATCGTGTGGACAAGGCGACAGAGGTCCAGACTCTCTGCTGTTCTTCCAGATGGGGTTAGGAAATAGAGGGAGAGAAATGTCTAACAGGGAGTTTGGGAAGGCTCCAATCCCAGGATCGCTTAGGGGCAGGAATTCAGAAAGTAGTTGCAGTAGAGTCAGGCAGGGACTGAACCCCACCCACGGCCCAAATTCCATCTTTATCAATAACACTGCCTGTTAAAGTGTTAAGAGTGGTAATCCATACATTTCTCAAATAACGGGCAATCGTAGGACAATAGTAACCAAACCGTATCGACCTGTCGACTTGTGATGTTTTCACATTTAAAAAAAAACTGTGAGTTACTGTGTACATGTTATTTACTTGACAGTTTTAGAGGCAGATGCTGTGCAGTAATATGAGAATCAATCCAATGAACTAATGAGAAGATCAATGAAGTACCAGAGATTCATGTCAGTGGTCATCTATAAAGCTTTTTTTATGGGGGCTGTGAGTTAATCTGTGTTTCCTCTTCCGGTGCTTTGCTGCTTTCAAAAGGTCGAATGAGTTACCACTGCTGTTTGTTCAGACATCCCAATCAACATATGAAGCAGACAGTTCATCAGTGAGAAAGAATATGATTCAATAAAGATCAGTCAGTCTTTATTTCTCTATAATTGTTTTTATTCCTACCAAATTATTTTCACAAGGTGACAAACACATTTTAGGACCAGCAGTATTTTCAAATTTAAACTTTAAAGTTTTTGTTTATCATGGCACAAGGGAGAACTGACTACTGTCTCTCTGGCCACTTTCAGCCCTTTCACCTTGTTTTAACACATGAAAGACAGTTTGCTCCGCTTTGTGACACTATCGTGCAACCTCAATCCCGTCAACTGTTTCCCCAGAGACCTGTCGTCATGTCCCAACTGAGACAAAGCATCTGCACACAGTACATACACTTCAGCCTGTTCCGTATGCTTTGGGTCTCTTCATGAATACATTTCCACCAGAGGTTTACTCCTCAGAATTGGATTCAAGTCCTCTGTGTAGTACTGGTCTTCTCTACGATATATATATCTGTCCAAAACTCAAGAATTTTGTCATTTGTGATTTTTTTATCTGTGTTTTCTTTGAAATTGTTCCAATTTTCTTGGTGGTTTCGCCAGGTTGGGGCATCGAGCGGGCCGGTTTTGGCGCTGATTTGACACCTATAACTTAAAATCACTAGAGCTCGGCGAACCCCCCCCCCCCCCCAATGAATCTTTGGTGCCCCCTTGTGGTGGTATCACTGGTCTTTCTTTAGCGTAGCAACAGTGACGCATCAGCTGCTCGAGAGTCAGACCAGATTGAGTCACTACAGCCTTTCTCCTGTGAACATGAAGCGCTGATAACTCTTTCTCGAAGGCTGAGATGTTCCACAGTGAAGAGCTCGAATCATCAAACGCTTTCAACAAACTACATCAAGAGTCTTAATCTGAAGGGACTGAAACTGGGACCGAAGAGAGACGAGAGCAAGCAGCTCAATCTGCTGCAGGAAAGGTGAAAACGGAAAGTAAAAGTACATTTAGCCACTTCCCTCCTGTCCATCAGATGCACCCTCATTATTCATGCAGTCATTCTACTTTGTAGAGATACTTCAATAATAGATCCAACATGTCCAGCACTGACACTGCATTTTTTTGTTTTTTTTCTTCCCTCTCTTCTCTTCGGAGGAAGGAGATCCCGGTGGGAGAAGGAACAGAACAAAGATGGGCGCGCAGGGATTGGTGGATGCCATAGAGCAGATCAAACGGCCAGCAGTTCTGGCTCTGGAATACATGAATACATCCCAGGCCTACATCATATACAGGGAGGGGGAGCAGAACGGTATGGACAGAAAGACCCTTCATTAGCAGCCCTGATGGAGGGAAGCTGCAGAGTCACCAAAAGCAAACTGAATTAGCAGCCTCTTCCTTTTGCTTCACAGATTGCGTTACGCTTTTATTTGTTTGCTGTATTTTTAAACAAAGTAAACTGAGTCCATTTAAACACAGTGCATTAACGGCGACATTTCAAATGTAGTAATAATACAGGTAATATTCTGGAAGCAAGTATCACTACAGCCATATGTTGGTTTGTGGAGTGTAGTAGAGTCAGATAATAAAAATGTAAGTTGAATTGAATTAAATTCATTTGTATAGGGCCAAATACAACACATTCATTCACATTCACATTCACATTCAGGGACTCTCTGTTCCTCTTTGCTGCTGATGCAATGTTCACTTCATTGATTTTGTTTTCATTATTAATCACGGAGGATGTGAGTCCGACATTTCTCTGCTAAACGTAGTTTCAGTGCATATCAAGCTTTTTCAATGATTTGTTCTTTTGACAGGTCAACATTGACAATACTGAGGTTTTATAAATTCATGGAAATATCCAGTTTTCACAGTTAAAAATGAGATAGATAGTGTTTTGTAGTGAAAACAACCATAGACATTAGAAATGATGAAGGCCCCTGAGTAGATGATGGAGTTTTATTTGCCGTTCAAAAGTCTTTCCAGTGAAATAATAAACTGATGAACATTAAGACCCCGTTAGGACGCATTGTTTTTATGTCTTTGTTTCAGAAGAAATTTCACTTTTACACATTTTGAAAATAATGTAGGTTTCATGTTGGGCCACTAGTGGGAGCTGTTGTTTGTTTTTGTATTGAAACCACACACACGTGCATTAGAGGCTGCAAACATTAACAATGGGACAACACGGACATTCTAATGGACAGATGACCAAGTTGGATTGTTATTACGGTGACTGTCAAAATAAAACAACCAAGTCCAGGAGAATTTGGACTGGGAGTCATGACACGAGGAGGAAACATTCTTCTGATTGTTCTGCTACTGAGCATGTGCAGAACAACTGTTAACTACGGCAACATTTCTGCCGTCAACAATGGGCCTCATTTTTGGAGGTTAAACCACAATGGAGCCCAGGTGTTTTCAACAAGTTCTTCCTCTGGAGCCATTCTCAAGAAGTTTTCAGTCAGTCTGAGCACCGTTGTCAAACGGACCAACGAAACACAACAAGAGTTTTACAAATCATTGTTGTGTGAACGGGCCCTAAAAGGTTCAACTTGTTAAACAAACATTTGCAAATAGCAGCTTTAAAATGTGACTCACAACGTGCTGCTGACACACACACACACACACACACACACACACACATACACACAGAATCACATTTGGAGGTCAGAGCAGCTGAGGTGTAAATACAGCCTCGCACTCTGAGAAAGACCTTTCTGTGATTTGATGCTGAATAATTTATACTGCAGGCGTGTGTGTGTGTGTGTGTGTGTGTGTGTGTGTGTGTGTGTGTGTGTGTGTGTGTGTGTGTGTGTGTGTGTGTGTGTGTGTGTGTGTGTGTGTGTGTGTGTGTGTGTGTGTGTGTGTGTGTGTGTGTGTGTGTGTGTGTGTGTGTGTGTGTGTCTGCAGGTATGAGTCCCTGCAGTGCATCCATGATTCATCCGCTGCATCCTGACCTGCACACATGCGATAGAGACAGAGGGAGGCAGGGTGAGAGGGTGATGTCCACTTGAGACCTTTCACACTCATTCTTTGAGGTAATGCCAATATATAGGATCCCCCCCCCCCAACACTTGGGTCCATAATGCATTTGCAGGAAGTCACCAGGGACTACTTCAAAAGCTTTTTCCTCCGACCTCCACCTGCATCTGTCTGAATGTAGAGCAGAACATAAGATGGACAAAGAAAGATGGTTCGGACGTCTTTTCTGTGAATTCCAATTGTATTAAATGTGCAGACAGTTACATAATCAGTCTTTTTGATGACTATAAACTATTACAACTATAAGGTAGTGTTGCATCATGGGAACTGTACATGTATTTTGTCAGTACAACTATAGCAAAGTTATTTTGAAACTGCGTCAGTTCTGTAGGCGTCACATCAGTCGAAAGGCGACTTTCTTTCTCAGTTCCTCGAAGAAAAGTGTCATTTAAATCCCCTCTTACACGACAATGTTTTCACAGCAAAGGTGCTTGGAGTCGCTGAAATGGTGAATTTTTGAAAATAGCTCCAAAGTTGGAATTTTTTGAAAATTCTCTGACCCTGTATCCATGGAAACGGGATAAACGCAACTTTTCTGAAATGCCGCTCCTGGTCCTGGTCACAACGGCCGTAGTAACTAGTAGTTCTGCACATGCTCAGTAGAGACAGTCAATGTTTCCTCTGTGGTGTCATGACTCCCAGTCCTTATTCTCCTAGACTTGGTAGTTTTATTTTGACAGTCACCATAATAACAAACCAACTTCGCCGTCTGTCCGCTAGAATGTCCGTGTTCTCCCATTGTTAATGTTTTAGAGCTCATTGTTCTCTGATGCATGGTTTTGAGTGTTTCTCCTGTTTCTGTGGACAACAATCGTCCTCAAAATGTTACTGTGTTATTGTGAATCTGATTTGAAATGAAAAAGCAAAAAATATGTGCTTTTTTCTCTTTCCTTTATTTCATGTTCTCTTTCTTTTTTCCCATTTTCTTTTCTTTTTTATTAATTTATTCCTTAAAAAAAAGATGTTTTCACATGAAACATCACGTAAACGAAGGCTGAGTGACGGCTGACTTTATCACCAAACATGGACTTCCTGTATAAAGTTGGTCTTTCAGGATCTCTTCTTTCACTGAGCTTTCATGCTACAAAATGACAAACTGAGACATCCATGCTTCAGTTTGTTCTTTGGCTTTAGATTCTGTCTAAAAGCGGCTTTGACTTGATTAAAACGTCCAGATACTAGTTACAGTTTGTCTTTTCATGAGACCAAAGTTTGAAAGCAAAGCTGTGTTGTGTATTATCAAGTTGTTGGCATCCGGTTTGTGTGGCGCTCTCTGCAGCCTAATCACATCTCCGGATCTGATGTGGTTTGGTTTTCACTCTCTGTATTCGTCACTCATCCTGAAGCGTGCCGCCGCGGGCTACCGCTCTGGCTGCTGAGGTGTCCTTGAGCAAGACACCGAACCTCGAGAGAGGTGGAAGCAGAATGAAAACAGATTAATAGACACGAGAAGAGGGACAGATTGAGAGAGACGTCGTCCCCCGAGATTAACCTGACGTTAAAAAATATATTTTATCTCTCACCTCTGAAGTCAATCACAACAGTCTGTGTGTGTGTGTGTGTGTGTGTGTGTGTGTGTGTGTGTGTGTGTGTGTGTGTGTGTGTGTGTGTGTGTGTGTGTGTGTGTGTGTGTGTGTGTCCAGCCTGTGGCAAGGGGAGCGCTCCAGCTGAATATTTAGTGTTCCCCTAAAAGAAATAGTGAGGTTTTTACATGATGCGTGTGTGTGTGTGTGTGTGTGTGTGTGTGTGTGTGTGTGTGTGTGTGTGTGTGTGTGTGTGTGTGTGTGTGTGTGTGTGTGTGTATGTGTTTGTGTGCGTGAGAGAGAGAAATTGATAGTTTGAGGTGAAAGCCAGTGTCTTCCGAGCATCTGTGAACTGTCAACACACACACACACACACACACACACACACACACACACACACACACACACACACACACACACACACACACACACACACACACACACTCTCCAGCTGATTTCAGAGCTGCAGTCTGGGGACCCTTGCAGACACTCAGACAGTATCGGGAGGTGACAGCGGTACAGATTAGTGTACAGTGGTGCGTCCAAGTGGGACAGTGTCCTCACCTATCCTGCTTACTTAACTCAGAGCTGTAAGAACAATCACATTTCGATTGCTGGACTCAGAGTCTAATATTACCTCTGAAGTTATTTTCTTACACAAATAAACTCTCTAATGAGGTCAGGACTTTGGTGAAGGTGTGGTCTACGGTGCTGACTGGATGACGACTTGTATTGTGAAGATCACATGTATCATATTTAAAAACTTCATTGGGTTCATTTCCAATCCTCTTTCAATTGACAAACCAATCAAGCAAAAATGTGAAATGGTTCCAGCTGAAGCTCCATGTTTTCGTATGACTTTGGTTTTCTTTCAGTGTGAGATTGGCCCTGTTTCGTACTCAAGCTCCATTGACACGACAACCCTTCAAGGGAAAACGCATCGATTTTGCATTTAATTTGCCCGTTAGCAAGATCGTTTACAAACGAATTAAAACTCAGCATTTAAAAGGGACCAGAGATTGAGGTTTAGATTTCATGGTGAGTGTTCACATCGCCCAAATGAAACGGTTTTTCCCAGAAGAGACTCTGGTCCGGATCAAACAGTGGAATATGAACACGCCCTTATTTGCAGCATGGAAGCTGGGAAAATGTCAAACAGGTGGCAAAATATTACACATTAATGAGAAAAAGATCCAAAAACATGTCCTTGTATCGATTCCTGTCATTTTACGAGTAGTCCCAATGCGGGATAGTATCAGAGTTTTGCACCAATGCATGCTGGGACAGAAAAGACCTGCTGTTGGAGGGAGTTTACCATCTGACTGTATGTGCACTGAGGCTCTTCACTTGGATGACATCCTTCCTCCTGTTTGTTGCTCGCTGGGCTTGGCTGAATAAAACCATTTTCCGTCTCAATAACAAATGAACTTCTAAATCCAGCCTCTGACTGTGTCTCCAGGCTGCAGCGTTCCCCGAGTCACAAAGCAGGTTTTTCTCTTTTCACGCCCACGTCTCCCAGCTCGGCCTCCCGAGCGGCGCAGCGGCTTTTCATCCAGCCACCGGCTGAGAATCGTGCTCTCATAACTCATGAGTGTTGATAAATCGGTCACACTTTACCACGGTGTACCTGAGGTTTCCTGAAATTTCAGTTCATTAGTTTTACAAATCAGGTCAGTGCCGAAACAGAGGTTGTAGGTATTGAGGTTAAGAAAAACTCCCCAACCAGAACGGCGCAGGTTCTGCTCGCAGAGAGTCTGAGTTTATGAGACGAATTTCATTCCACGCTACAGTTTCCCATTTGATTTGAATATAATACACTATAGTGCGCTGATAAAAAAAACAATCCTGTCACGGAATCTTCTGATGCCTGTGGACCATGAAAAGACTTCTGGACACCTGAAAAAGCTTTTAAAGAAATCCTCAGCAAACCTTTATTGCTGCCTGTTTTTGGATGAAATATGTCAGCAGTCGAGACTGAAGAGATTTAGTCATAAAATAACATATTGATTCCAAACAGCAGTGACACAGAATAGAAAAGAACAGAACAGAACAGAACAGAACAGAATAGAATAGAATAGAATAGAATAGAATAGTTTTTTTTATTGTTTTAGAATTGTTTTGCACACCACATTGTTTACGCTTAAGACTTTTCTTTTTAATAGAGCTTCCAGTTACAACTGGTTCTGGACCATTTCCTAGTGAGGCCACCATAGGTTTAGACTGCTGGAGGACCTACTCTTAATTAATTCTATTAACTTAATTAAAGTGTCATCGGTGGTTTAGCCAATCCCAACCAAGATGGGCCCTCCCTTTGCCCCACCCACAATTAGGCAGCTCTGCTCCGGCACATGGCACCACGAGAGGAAGTGCTTCCTCCTCTTCCCAAGATGGGCATGTGTGGGCGGAGCCAGTCCAGCTCACACAGACACAGCAGATTCTGAATTCAGCTTCTATGATCCAATATTCAAATCGATGAAAATCAAGGAGAAGCTGGGCCACAATGTTTTTTTGACCAACGAGACCAAGTGAAAGTGTAGAAAAGCCGGATGATACGACCCCTTTAACTTAATCTAATTTAATTAATTAGATTAACTTTGAAGAACCTGATACATTTAGATGTTACCAGATGAAGCAATTACCTTAAGTTGGTCACACTATTTATTTTTTTCAGTTTAACTGAATTGAACTGGGCTTTGGATCTGGACTCTGGAATCTTCCCTCAGAATCTGTATATACCTGTTAACAATTGGGAATTATATATATGCAATTATTCTATTGAACAGTTCCTCTTCAACTTATTCTCATTTGAATGGCCGCCCCGTTTACACTACAACGTTTCAGGTGAGTCGCTTTTGCAATTTCGATACATTTTTTGTCGCTTAAAAAACATGCGTGTCATGTGTTGTTCACGCAGGAGCTTTAATGACCGTATACAGCATGACTAAAAGAGGAAATGTTTGGTGCTGTTATACACATGAAACATGAAAAATCAAGAGATTCATCCTGAAACATAGTGACTTCACTGCAGGACATATTTACTATGTACCGGTATGTATTCTGTCGGTAGGACTGAAATAATAGCTCTTTGGGAAACATGCCATCACATTATGTGTTGCTTGTAGCCTTAATGTGCTGCTCCGAATTAATTCCGGCCTGTTAATAATGTGCCTTCAAGTGGTAATCAGCCCGAAAAGTGTTTGGGAAGCCCGAATTAACCTGCGGGAGGTTTTTGATGACTCATGCAAAGTGTTTTAGTTTCCACAGAGAGCGGAGAAGAAGAGGACTGCCTCCCAGACGTCTTTATTTTATAAACAGGTCGCAGTCTTATAGAATTTAATAGTTTTGGGGGGAAGAATTGCTTTGTTTTGCTTTGCTCTGTTTAATGCCTCACTCTTATCCAGAACAGCTTGCCGTGTGTGGGAATTCAGTCTCTGTTCTCCTCGAGAGGAAAAACCCTCTTAACTGCATTTTGGTTTCATGGCAGCAGCTTCACACAACACGGCACGGCTCTCTTTGTGACGTTTTCTTTTTTAAATTTTTTCATTATTAAATGTGAGAAAAACTTCGAAACCTTCGAATTAAAGTGAAACGAAACAAAGGCTCATGGATAAAACGGTCATTTATCGAAGCAAATAACACCGAGCTTAACTGGCCTTAAGCTCATTTAAGATGGTTTAAGTGGAATAGTCTCGGCGCTGTCAGAGATCGCTGCAGGCTGCAGTCACACAGAGATAAAAGCTTCGCTTCAGATGTCCTGAAATAAACACGATTAAAGACAATGCTGCTTGTTTTTTTGTTTTTTTTCCCTCAATACTCAACAAAAGGTGCGCCTGTGAAAAGAGAGCAGGTAGGAGGGTATTTGTGCAAAACGACACAAAGGGAGAGTTTTTAAAAAAAAAAAAAAAAAAACAAGGGAGGGGGAAAAAATGCAAGAAACCCGTCAAAATGAGAAGAAAAGGAAGATTGGGGAGATTAAAAAGACACGTTAAAGAGAGAAAACAGCCAGTCATCACACAGCGGGAATAACATGGACATGGAAAGGGAAATGTGTGGGGTCCAGAGAGCTCCATCTGAATATCAGACAGTCAGCACAGACTTTGATTGGACTGTTTTATTCTAAAATGTGTTATTTTTTTTTCCAATCAGAGCTTTTCTCTGTGGATTCAAACACGCCATGTTCCTCAGGGACGACCACGAATTCCTGGAGGAGATTTACATACATGCAGCTCAGTGTGAGTGTGTGTGTGTGTGTGTGTGTGTGTGTGTGTGTGTGTGTGTGTGTGTGTGTGTGTGTGTGTGTGTGTGTGTGTGTGTGTGTGTGTGTGTGTGTGTGTGTGTGTGTGTGTGTGTGTGTGTGTGTGTGTGTGTGTGTGTGTGTGTGTGTGTATGCGTGTATGCGTGTATGCGTGAGCTATTTTCACATGATAATCCCCTCCTAATCTCCCAGGATAAAGAGCTGAGTTTGCACCTGGGTGCTTCCCTTCTTGCGTTATTGCATATTGATGGTTTTGAGGAAGTTGTCATGACTCTATGCAGATGATCTGATGTTTTTATCTTCAGTTGGAGGAGATGTGAGAGTGACTCTATTCTTCCCTTAATGTTGCCAAGATTTGCTATAATTGAATTTTTGCCTTCCGTCACTCAGAATAATCCAGACAGTGAAGAGAAAGAGATTGTAATCCAGAACACAATGATTTCAAGTGAAAACACTCGACTTTTGAAGTGTTTTCAGTGTCTGTTTCCACAACAACGATGCTCGCAGGGACTGAAAACACTACTTTTAAAAAAAACGGCTCCCAAGATGGAACTTGTGAAAAATGCCCAGGCGTGTGTGTGATCTCATTACTAAAACAAGAGCGCCAACTTGTGGTCCAACATGCTAACTTCCTCGTTTTCAGTGTCTCTGCTGTTGCTTGATGAATTAAAATCAATTCATTTGTATTTATGTAATGCCAAATAAATCAGTCATCGGAAAGAATTCCAAGTACATGAGATGATTGAGAATATGGAGCAGAAACCTGCAGAACCAGAGTCAGAGGAGGAGACAACTGCAGAACCATAGTCCGAGGAGGAGAAACCTGCAGAACCAGAGTCAGAGGAGCAGAAACCTGCAGAACCAGAGTCAGAGGAGGAGACATCTTGCAGAACCAGAGTCAGAGGGGGAGAGGAGCAGAAACCTGCAGAACCAGAGTCAGAGGAGGAGAAACCTGCAGAACCAGAGTCAGAGGAGCAGAAACCTGCAGAACCAGAGTCAGAGGAGGAGACATCCTGCAGAACCAGAGTCAGAGGGGGAGAGGAGCAGAAACCTGAAGAACCGGAGTCAGAGGAGGAGAAACCTGCAGAACCAGAGGAGCAGAAACCTGCAGAACCAGAGTCAGAGGAGGAGACACCAGCAGAACCAGAGTCAGAGGAGGAGCCTTCCTGCTGTTCAGTTGCAGTTTGGGGATAGGAGAGAAAAGGACAGAACAGAGAGAGAGACTGTGGGGAGGATTCAATCAATGGTTCAGGTAAAGTGGATTCTTTGAGTTCTCCAACAATATTTGTGAACAACGTCAGAGTTAAATCCAACAGAAATCTAACAATATACACTCGGCACTGCTCAGCAGACACAGAGAGGACGTCTCACTCGGTGGTCAAACTGCTTCCTTCACCTATCCAGGAACTCTTCTCGCTGGAATTTCCCAGACAGCAGCGTCTTTTCTTCGTTTTGTGACACTATCAATCAAAATGTGATGTTTCCAATATCGAGAGCATGACTTTGGTGTACTGCAGAAATAATGAAGAAAACCTTTGCACAGCCTTTCCAATCACTCACACTCTTTCACTCCGCATTAAGACGGACCGATACATTGTGGATAATTGATAAGACAGCCACTTTCTTTCTGATTCAAACTCAATCGTAGATTCCTTTTTCTTTATTTTAATGAGAGCAGACCATGGAAATGGAAATGCGAGCACAATTATGCCTCCATTTCTGATTCAAATGAGTCAAAGAAATGCACAGCGTCACACTGAGCCACGGGAATCTCTCGGGACTTTCCCACTGAGCGTGTGTGTGCATGTTTGGACAGACTGTGTGCATTCGACTGTTCCCTTATGGAAGCTGCCAGTTGATGTGTGTGTGTGTGTGCAGACGCAACCGTGTATTCCCCGGTGGGAGGCCTGTACAGTGTGTGTTCATTTGGGGTAATTAATCTGTCTGCACAGTCATATTGCGGGGATTTCTTTAGTGGGAAGAGAAAAGGAGCTCACGTGTAGTGATATGCTAAACTGAAGCAAAACATTTAACTGTTACTGTCAGGCTTTAAATAGGTGTGTGTGTGTGTGTGTGTGTGTGTGTGTGTGTGTGTGTGTGTGTGTGTGTGTGTGTGTGTGTGTGTGTGTGTGTGTGTGTGTGTGTGTGTGTGTGTGTGTGTGTGTGTGTGTGTGTGTGTGTGTGTGTGTGTGTGTGTGTGTCTCATGTGACACTTTCATTGGATATTCCAGCTGAGAGCCTGCAGAACACGAACACAGCTCCAGTCCGTCTGAAGTGGAAATAGGACATCGTGTTGGAGTCGAATTCCTGTAGCACAAAACAACAACTGGCACACACCACACACATTTAATCAGAATTCTATATTTCTAATCAGCATTTTCCAAATAATTCTTTGGACTGTTTGATCCTGAGCCTTCAGGCAACTTTCCATTCCAATGAAGCGCGTCGTTGAAGCCATCTGGCTTTTCTCTCCACGTTACAGTTTGAAATAAAATAGCGTTATCATTGAATGTTAAACAAAATATTTATTAGCACATTCCTGAAAAAACATTGACGTTCCGTGACTGAAGCGACACGGATTAGCAGTTTGTCATATTCCTTGTTATTCATTACTCATTCGTACAAGGTGTTTAAACTTTATCAGCCCCGCCTTGACACGCAGTCACACACACGTTCCTTTAATAGAACAGTTTGGAGTCACTTGTTAACCTCAGGGCTTCCCCACACTGTGAGATTTTAACAGTCTGCACTGCTCACAGCCTCTCACGCTGCATGAGACGAATGTAAACAATCATGTCTGCAGACTGTACGAACGCACACGCTGAGCACGCACATGAATGGAGCCTCGGCGTTTTGGCATTCATGTGGTTTTGGAAAGGAATCCCGAAAGCAGAGAAGGCGGAGAAGATGGACACGGTCGCTTGAGGTAAGTTCTGTTAACATCTTATAGCATCTACTAGCGTCTACTCTTGTGGCGTTTCATTTTCCAACAAAACACAACATGTCAACAAAAGAGTGTGTTTCATGCAGGCTGCAGGTCACAGCAGCAGCAGGTGCAATCACGTCAACTCCCCAAATGTCGGACGGGCTCATGAGCGATACTCCGGGAGTCCTAGAACTGAGCACAAAGCCCGAGCCATTTGAGCGACGGCCACAGATTTTACAAAGAATTCTCCCACGGTCCGACCTTTCGTCTCAGACGGTCGAGAATTGCGCTGTCGGTGGAAGCCTTTACATGGAAAACTTTACATCGAGGGACGAAATTTGAGGACGTTACCAAAGACACCAAACAGAGGAACAGAGATTAAATAAGTGCAAAATGACCAATTTTTCCAGTGGTAGAGTCACAAGTCTGCTGTTTTGAACACGTGTCGTTAAAGCGCTTTAACAGCAGTTTGACATCAAGACACCAGATGTTCCTCGACATATTCATCAGTGTTGACGATGCAGGTAGTTGGACGAGGAGCCGTCCAATACCTCCGTGAAAGCTTAGCGAAGGAGCTCTCTAATGAGCAGCAGGCAGTTCGGGGCAGTGCAGATGAATCTTATCGCAAATTTTCCCGCAGCTTTCTTCGCTGCTCCACCTGCCAAAGGTGACTTCATAAACTGTCGGGTGCGAGCCTGTCGGAGTGAGGCTGGCTAAAGGAGAGTGTGTTGTGAATTTCAATGGCAGTGGAAGCTCTGCTCGCCGCGGTGAGCCGCGACTCCGGAGCCTCAGGTCTGCCTCTGAAGCCGTGATCCCATCATGGCGAGGGGTTTCTGGGGTTAAACACCTTCCTGCAGCATCATCACAGCTCCGTGTGGAAGACGTCTGCGGCCAGTCGGCTTCACGGGAACGAGAGAGCAGAGCATCACACAATCACACAAAAAAAAAACCAACAAAAAAAACACAGGCTTCTCCCGGGTTGTTATCTGCGGCAAACAGCAGTTTGTATTCCTTCTCTGGAGAGCGACAGAAAACCAAGCGGTGTATCTCTGTGTGTTTGTTGTCCAGGTAATCCACAGTTTGTTACCCGATAAGCAAAATGAACACAGGTTTAACACACAAAGGAAAACAGGTGTGACAACTGAAGGGGGGAAACAATGGAGGGAAGTCAGCTTCTGAAAAGATGTACTGTATGAAAGAGAATGAGAGGAGAAAATGAAAGAACACAATAAACCTAAACAAATAACGAGACGAGCGCGACGTGCTTGTGTGACGAGCTGTCTGAACACACCGAAAATCAAAAGCGTCTGTGGTTTGGAATGGCAAGAGATGAATGAACAAAACTGCTGGAGAGAGAGAGAGCGAGAGAGAGAGCGAGAGAGAGAGAAGTGGATATCGCTTCAATAAAATACAGAAAATGGGATAGAAGACGAACGGATGGAAGTTGCGAGGAAAATGTTAATTTTGTTCTGATCAGGCAAGAAGCCTGATTATCGTCCAAGACTCCTAAGAACTGCCCCCACCGTTCTAAACAACAGAGCTGGAAAACCTGATGAAACCGTCTAGAAAAAACGTGAAGAAGTTCAAGTTAACATAGAAAGAGAGCTTAGTAAAGAGTTTGATTGAGAGGAGATATGAAAGAGAACGTTCAGGCTAAAGGTGGGTCCAGACTTCGTTTTGTGAAACGTAATTATATATTACCCATAGAAGAGGCCTTGGAGATATGAACCGGAGTTTTGTTTTCTAATGGAGTGGAATAAAAGGTAGCGCCGCCTCTGAAAAATGCTAAACCCATTAAGATTCTTAATCCTGCACTTTTTCTTCATCTCTTCTTCCCGCGTGACATAAAGATTAGCGCATAAAGGGATAAACGGGTGGAAACTGCAGGAGATGGACTGATACTCACCGCGGTGCTGCTGTTGATAAAGTGCGGCGTGGCTGATGAACCGAGACGTGGAGGTGCAGATGGAGGGGTGCCAGCTGTCCCAGCATGGATGAGAGGCTCCCTGCTGTGTACCGTGTGCTTCTGCACCAGTTTGTTTGTTTGTTTATCTTCCATGTATTTGCTTAGTCTCATTGTCTTTCATTTCCTGTTATACAGCGAGGCTTTGATGGAAGAGCTGCACATCTGCTCCACCATGAATCTCCCTCTTTCTCTGTCAACTCCTTTTTTGGCGTGTGTGTGCGTGTGCGTGTGCGTGTGTTTTAATATATTATCATAACTAAGTCTGTCTGAATTTGAGGCAAATGGTGTTCACACCAGATACTGATGGACTTTCTGACTCCCCAAATACAATAAAACTGCACATTTCAGAGTGTCCTTCCTCTCCGTGTGTCCAGCCTGAGACACACCTGTGAGGTGGCTGGATTAGAAAAGGGAAAAGTTGCAGATGTTTGAGTTCGGCTTGTGGAAC
This sequence comes from Lipophrys pholis, assembly GCF_963383615.2. Classification (NCBI taxonomy): domain Eukaryota; kingdom Metazoa; phylum Chordata; class Actinopteri; order Blenniiformes; family Blenniidae; genus Lipophrys; species Lipophrys pholis. Next base: position 24,214,005 of record NC_137627.1, on the reverse strand, counting down.
ATGGTCGCAATTCTATTTTTGTTCAGTGTGTAATATGCAGTGGGGTGTGTTCCATATACTTATCAGACATAACATAACCGAAGTAGGGTCCCTATTTGCTGCCAAAACATCCTTGACCCATCAAGGAACATCGTCGTCTAGACTGCTGGGTGGGTGCTGAAGTATCCCACTACCAGATGTTAAACAGCAGAGCCTTTGAATGAAGGAAGTTTCGCTGCGAGCATTGTGTGATTCATATTATATGACTAAATTACATTATTTGCAGTTGAGAAAACAAGGGGTGTTTTTAATTTAATAAACATACTGAGAGCAGAAGACAAGGAGATCAATAGGAAGAATTTAGGATACACTCTAGACTGTAACTGCCTAATCTCAATCCAACTCCAGCGCAGTAGGCGGCAGTAAAGCTCCTTGGAATCGGTAGAAAACTGCCATAAGACACAAAAGAAGAAGAATAACTAAATTACAACCATTGTACAAGACATTGTCTTACTTGGGAACAAATGTAGACGTTCTTGATTATAGTTGTCACGCTGAGTTTGTGTGTTCTACCACACGGTTTAATACACAGGAGACGTTTGTCCATGTGTTCTTTGGTTTTGGAAATAGGATGAACTAAACCCCGTTGTTCATGCTTCCTTGAGACTTCGTATCGCTGATACATCCTCACACTGTTTGAGCATTTTTGCATCTTAAATGATTAAAATAGCCCAGGAAACAACAAAACTTTCTCCAGCTCTAAATCTTCTCTGCAGTCCGAGAATGTTTGTCCGAGTCCGAGCAGTTGGTAGATGTATGCTATTGGTTTGTTAGCGTTCGGGGGCGGGGCTTAGAGAAAGGTAAATTAAACAGACCGGGGGTCTCATTTAGAAACATTCCTCACGCACAAAATGGGGCCTGAAAGATTGGCAACCCACTTCCCACCCGGACGCCGTGATTTTAAAAAATAAACTTTGCTGGAGAGCGTGCGTACCAATACGCCGACTTTGGACCCTGTGCACGCACATTTCAGAGACGGGGAAGACTGGCGGTGAGGCCGTGAATCGAAGCCAGAGTCATCTCATACATTTAATATCATCACATATCAGCCTTATCTCCAGAAAGTATTTTACTGAAGGATTCCCACACTCAGGGTGGAACGAGTTTGTAGGGATCATAAAGACTCCCTGACCCATGATGTTGACTGGCTAACAAGTTTAGATTCTCCCGAGCAGTCCTCATATGGCGCCTTTCCACTAGTACCTGCTTGCCTCGCCTCGACTCGCCACTACTCAGTTTCGTTTGTTTGCCATTACAATGTAGCACAACTGCGGTGTGGGCGGAGTCATCGTGCACAAGTACTCACCCCAGATAGAATCTGTATCTCCCGATGCTGAGCAAACATGCATTGGATATGAGTTACAATAATAAGTTAAATAGTATATATTTTTAAATATCTATTAATAAATATTACAAAATGTGGATTGTTATGATCGTGCTTTATTGTAAAGATGTGATTCACTGTCCGGTGACTCGGTTTCACTGGTGCCCCTTTTAACTGGTGACTTCTGCCACCAACTGTTAGAAGTAGCTGATGTTAAAATAAAACAAACAAACGGTACGATATTTGAAACTTTACTGGAAATGCGGTTAAAAGACAGCTCCAGATTTCAGTGAGAGTTTTTAACATCTGCTTTGAACAAGAAACCGTTTAACAGGGAAACCAGTTCATCTGAAACACTGGTGGTATTGCATGTTCTGTGTTCTGCCTAAAGCCCCTTTTGGTTCTGATATAATGCAAATTCTGTCTTCAGGTCTGGGAAATCACAGCCATTCCTGAGTCGCTTTGGATGGTATTTGTATAGCATGACCAGTCGATACTTCAGGTTTTCTTTCAGTGTGGGTGAACAAGCCAACATCAAAAGGCAATTTGCAGCAATGTGAAAATGTATTTGTACATATGAACTGTGAAAATGTGCACAAAATCAATATACAAGTTGTTTGCGACGCAAACATGGTTTTGGATAAATTTAGTGGCCCGGTGGCCTGAAACCACACATGACTCATTCATCCGGACGCACAGCATTGTGGGAAAAAGACTGCAGGAAGGTGTTGCAAGTGATGGCCGGCTCTTTACATAAACACCTTTATAGGAATTCTTACCATTAAAGCCTGATTTATAATCACTGTTCTGTTACACCGTGCAGGTGACGGTGGCTTCCCCGTGAGGCGCTGGCTCCTGACCCCAATCAGCAGCGTTCAGAGGAGGTGTGACCCATGTTAGTTCATGCTGTCATGGAGCAAGCCACCGGCTTAGCCACCTAATAGACCGATGGAGGTATTTCTATGCAGCGGGTGGCAGACTGCTCTATCGCCCCACAAAGGTGGGTAGAATTATTAGGGCGGGTGGTGTTCTGTAAAATGTGGCCCTGACGGATGCCACTCTCTCCTGCCTGGCCTCACTCGCCCACAGCATGAGGCCCGCCCATCCACAGCTCCTTCCCCGACATTCACTGATGGCAGCGGTTGCATTCCTCCGGGGTTGCAGGACAGTGTCAATCAAGACCCGAGCACTTTCAGGTGTACCAGGTCCTCGTCACCTACTGCTTCCAACTTTAGTGACTGAGGACAAAACCCAAAGTCCACTGAGCCTTTTCACAAGTCCCTGGTGAAATATTTAAAGCAAACATTTACCTTATCCTTCTCTGCTCTGTAGTCTCTTCCATAGCCGTGTCTTCTTCCTCCTGACCTTTCTGAAGGATGGAGGCTCTTTGGTAGTCCAGCGGTGTGGGCTCGAGCGTGGCCTGGCCCCCACCTGTAGCAGACAGGCTTTGACGGTTCCGTGCCACCCTCCTCTTGGCCTCCAGCTTCAGGTCCGACCAATTCTTTTAACCTCTGCAGTCACAGATCTCTCGTTGGCTCTCACACAGTCGACAGCAGCCATAACGTGCTGCCACTCACTTTTTTTTTCTTTCTTTTGTTCCTGACGTCACCACAGTGACACCAAATACCACTATTTCCCTGGCCTCCACCTTCCCAACAAGCACCTCTGTTTTGCACTCAGGGAAATTTCTTTGCCACGTCTTCGCTGCCATGATTTAGCATGAAATGTCATCGATCAGCAGCCTTGTTTTGAGGGTGGAACATGAGGTGAATTCAGCTGTGCAACCTTCCAGGGTGGCTGTGATTCATAAAGGAAAGTCCGTGCAGGTGTGCGTACATAGTTTTTATCAGCTTTTGGACGCACGTACACTTTTAGTATGGATCCTACGCAATGTTTTATGAACTTGACCACGTTCCTCCATTACTCTGTGGCGTAGTTCTGGTCATCGTTGGTGCCCCCCGGTGGTGCACAGAGGACAGTATGAGCGCCACTACTGCTAAGCAGCCAAACGTTCCAGTTTCATCCGACAGCTTTGCACTCGATCCAGCGGTCACTGCATGCGTCCTTATTTTTCAAGTGAGCGTTCAGCTCGAGTGAACCTGCAGGTTCATTATGAGGAACGACAGCCGGTAAGAAAGTGACGCAGAGACGTGGAGTGAAGGTGAGCGTCAATGATCCCAGCAGGTCACAGAACGTTAACATGACGAACGCTGAAGCTATTCGCAGGGTAAAATGGATGCTGAATAAAAGAATAGTGGCAAGTCCTGTTGTTTTGAACAAAGCAATGAACCTGCTGCTTCCTTTATTCCTTCAGGATTTCATATTTGGTTTTGCCCTCTGGCCTGTAAAATGTTCCCACAACCTTCCTGCTGCTGTGTTGACCTTGGCGTCTGTGCTGCGTATTTAAATGACTGAGCAGCCAACTCCCCAGCCGTTTATGTTTTTCCCTTTCTTGTCTCACCTTATTTAACTTTCCCCTCACTTACTGCTCTTTGTCTCATGTTTTATTTCTCCTTCTCCGCAATCCCACATCCTCTTCCTCTCACCTTCCCCATCTGTTGTATTCTCTTTCTTCTCACTTCTCTCTTTTACTTTCTCTCCTCCGCCTCACATTTGTTTAATTTCCAGCTCCCCCCACCCCCCCCCCCCCCCGACCTTTCTTTTTGCCTCTGTGGCATTGTCCTCGTCTTCCTCCTCCTGTGCTCTCGGGGTAGAAGATAAACCCACAGAGCTATAATCTGTAGCTAAATAGACAGCTGATCCCCTTAAAAGCCGTGCTACGAGGGGAGGAGAGTGTTTACATGGCCTCCAGCAAATGTGCTGCACTACTGGGAAATTAATTAGCCGGTCCAACTCTCAGATGTTTCAAGTTCTCCCCGTTCCTCCTTACATTTCAACTTGTTTTTCCCTTTTCTTTTGGAGACCGTCTATCTGGGGTTTTTTTTTTTGGGGGGGGGGGGGGGGCAATTATAATGTGGAAAACTCAGAAAAGTGGAAATTAAACTGCCAAATTTTTCAAAAGTCTCACCAGTTCTTTTTGAAAAAGAATTGAAGTGATAAACAGTGTCTGTTGGAAATGGAGCCGCAGGCTTGGTTCACTTCTGTTCCACAAATTACTCAAATTCAGCTTTAGCTGGACTTTTGGAAAAGTTTTTGTCAGTCAGTAAGAAATATCTTCTAATATTCATCTGCCAACACTTCACTGTGTCCAGCAGCTGACTCATTGAAGGAAGAGAAAAGATGTTTCTTTCTCCTTTTTTTCTTCTTATCGGTCTTCAAATGAAAGCATGAAACAAAATAAAATGCTTCATTGAAAACAAAGAAGAAAGTTGATCCTCCCTTTAACCACAGAGACAGATTTCTGTTTGAGATGTGGGAAGTTAATTTATTTGCTTGAATAAAGGTGAGACGAAGGTGCCTCTACTGTCAAAGCACTAATTAGTACAATTAATGATTTAGTGCAAAAAACAAAAGCAGTGTTTTTTTTTAAGTTCACACAACACAAGACATCAGAGTGCGCCATCACAGGGGGCTTTGAAAGATGAAACATCTGCCTGAAGCCTGAACTGCTGTTTCACTTCACACAACGAATCTACAGTAACGTTGATAATAAGATTATATTCTGTGTTTGATCCAAACGTGAGGCAGAAAATCTCTTCATAAGAAATCCATACTTCTCCTTGTTGCGAGGGAACAACTCTGCACGAGCCCTGACTGAGGGATTGGATGTTGGTGGTCTGAGAGCACTCCCCGAACCAGGGTTTGAATTTCTCCCCACAATCTGTCTGTCCTCTCTTCTTCTCTCCTTCTATCCTCTAACCCAAACAGCAGACAATCTCCTCCTCGGAATCTGCTTCTGCAGGTTTTCTTTCCATTAAAAGGGCGTTTTGTCGCTTAATGCTTGCTCATGTGGAATTTGCTGTTTTTTTTCTCTGCCTTGAAATGATTGCGTTGTATTTGGCCCAACAGAAAATTAGATTGAAAATTGAGGCCAACGTATCACGCCACATCTCTCTCGTTGTGGCCAGATAGTGTGAAACATTCACTTCTGATTGTGAGTTTGAGGCCAACGAGGCAGCTGTGGAATGTGGTTATGAGGATTGGTCAAGCATGCTTGGCGATGGCGCTGCTCCAAACTGTGTGAGGCTCGTAATGTCACTGTTGTACATGCACATGTGATTGTACTTCCCTTATGGAGTAGTTGTTCACTGCCTCAGTGGTCGCGGAACCCTTCTCACATTGACCCAACCACATTTACTTCTGCTCTCATGGCAGCATTGTTGCAATAGAAGATGCTCACTCCATCAGGATCGAACTATCGGGACTATTGGGAACTATATTGGTAGAATGAATATATCATTACATCACATTGAAAAACTCCCCACCGGTTCTAGATCCTATTTATACATGTGGTTGAAGTGAAAGTGCATCGTTTTAGCGTTTGATTTGAGAAACATTTCACATTTACACTGTAATGTTCTGAAAAAGATGTAGATAGCGTGCCAGGGCACGAGATGGCGCTGTTGTTTTTGTTTTGGGAATAAAAGCACATATGCGCTGTTCAAAATAAAACTACCAAGTCCAGGAGAATGTAGACTGGGAGTCAAGACACGATGGAGAAAACGTTGTTGTGATTATCGAGCTACTGAGCGTGAGCACAACTACTAGTTACTCCAGTCGTGTTATGCATGACCAGGAGCAGCGTTTCAGAAACGTTGCCTTCAGTCCAAGCGTTTTCAAAAAGTTCCACCTCTGGGCTGTTTTCAAGAAGTTGTGTTTTCAGTCGCTCCGAACAATTGTTATGTTAAATGAATCCAAAAATGCAACCCTTTTTTTTTTTTTCCTTTTTCATTTGAAAACATTGTGTACAAGATCAATTTAGAAGTCTTTCGTGTCCACAGTTTCCTCACCAGGTGAATAAATGTTGACTTCACGGTCACTTTGTGCTGAGGCCCTCACGTGGATCGACAGTCGGATCATCATCATATATGTCACTGATACCATGTTCAGGATTGTCTGCAATAGATGGTTATTCACAGTCGACCTACAGTGTTTTTTATTTACCGTTTAAGAAAAGAGATCACTGTGTGTGCATTGTCCAGTCTTCACACTGTTCTGTGACATGCAGAAATCCTGATGTGAGGTACATTAAAGGTTCACGCTGTGTGCTCAGAGCCTCTGAAACAAAAAAAAAGCCCCTGCTGGACGCTGCTATGTCGTCTTAACACAATTTGTTTTCCTCAAACCGACTCGAGGCTCATCACCTAAAAGGTTACTTTGTCCTTCCGGCCAGCTGTCCATCTTAGAGGAGTGCTTTCAAGTTTCTGCCCTTCTCAACCCCTCTCTAGTTCAGAGATGTCGTGGAAGGGTGTGTGTGTGTGTGTGTGTGTGTGTGTGTGTGTGTGTGTGTGTGTGTACATGCATATCTATCTAAAACTATTGGTATTCTACACAAAACAAGCAATTTTTTTAAGTAAGAAATGTTTGTGTATACTGTATTTCTCACTTATTTTACCATATATGACATATTTTGTTGGGGCTTGGGGAAACACATACAAAACACACATAGACTCCATCATTAAACTACAGAAAAGAATTATTGGAATAATAAATAAAGTTTCACATCGCGAAACCACTAATAAGCTATTTATAGAATCCTGCTTGTTAAAATTTGTAGATATTGTATACTGTTGATCTATGCAAGCTTGTGCCTTCTCCCATGTGTTATTCAGCCATTTAGCCCGCGGCGACCATCTCAGAGAATTAGTTTGATTTCCCCGGGTTAATGCACATGGACATCCTGAGTACATTCCATCTAAAGACTGACAGACCAGACGGAGTGCCCCCTTGTGGTGAAGAGAAGAACGTCGGACCAAGAATCATGGACTGTGATTGGACCAGGAGTCGGGGACTGGGATTGGTTCAGAAGATGCAGGACATGAATTAGTACAGTGTATAACGCGCTTCGTCTGTGAGGAGGGACCACCCCTCCAGGTTATATTCAGCTGCTGGATTATGAATCATCATAAATGTTGAGGACCCAGCTGGTATCCTGTACTGATTGCCGGGTGACCACAATCTTTGTTAATAAATTCTCATGCAAGTAGCAACTATCACAGGTCTGTTTTCTCAGTCTGCCTGCACATTAGGAACACCAGGAATAAAATAATATCATAACAATACTTATAAACAACATATATACATATATATGTAGTTGTTGTATATATAAGACAACAACTCTGCCAACTGAGCCACTGCCGCCCCTTTTTAGTTATAATAAATAAATGATAAAATTTCATCAAAAAACTGTGTTTTGCTTTTATTCATGTCAAATAAAATGCAACGTGAGTCAAGGCGGGTTAGGAGGCTCCTGATTCACCTACAAAGAACAGATTATCGTCTCCCAGTGCAACTTGCCTGGCCTTCATTCTACTTCAGTCTTGTTTATTGTCCTTCCCAAAACTGACGTGGAATCATCGTCCTCACAGAATCGCAGACTCCATTAGGGCCTGCAATGTCAAATTTAAACTTATATTAAATTTCAACAGTTTTTTTTTTTCTTTTACAAAGAGACTTGAAGTCTCGCAAGTAATAACCAATTAAAAAGAGATTTGGCAAATATCATGGTTGCAACCCACAAACCTCCCCTACTGCTCATCGCACAAATGCGTGTTTGTTTTAAGTGAGACCATTAAACAGTTAAATAATCAGCTATTCAGATCGACAGCAAAAAAACATTTCCTGACATTTGTTGGTATTTCATTTGTCCCAAACATGTTGGTCGGTCTAGCATGTTCATTCATGCACTTTCTATTTTAATCTGAAATAAAGAGGGAAATCTATTTAAAATGAAGACAGGCAATAGCTGCGTCTTTTGCTTGCTTGTATGCAGTGAGACGACTTCTCCACAGGGAGAAATACGCAAGCGTGATTAAAAGACACAGCTAGAAATTAGTCTTTAATTAAGAGCAATTAACATAATAAGAAGAGATTCCCTTGTTTCATGGGGATAATTACTTTGCTAAAAGGCCAACCAGCTTTACACCACTTCTCGTTCTGATTTATTTTAACCCTTCGTTGTTTGAAATAGTCCTACAGACGCTGCCAATTTCATCTTTTTGATGCAGACGTAGAGACTCAGGGGCCGTCCACACGAGGACACCGGTTGACGTAAACGCACCTTTTATGGCCGATCATCCACACGAGGCGGCGTTTTAGAAGCTCAAAAAACGGGTCCCAGAATGGGCAAATTCTAAAAGCTCGGCTGTGAAGTGTGGACGGCAAAGACGGTCATCTGTGGAAAAGCGATGATGTCCTCATGACAAGGCCAGAGACAAGGCCAGAGACAAGGCCAGAGACAGAACCGGAACAAGGACAAGGCAAGGGACAAGGACAAGGACCAGGACCAGGACCAGGACAAGGACAAAGATAAAGATAAAGATAAAGACAAGGACAAGAACAGGAACAAGGACAAGGCCAGGGACAAGGCCAGAGACAATTCTATGGACAGAACAGGAACAAGAACAAGAACAAGAACAAGAACAAGAACAAGAACAAGGACAAGGACAAGGACAAGGACAAGGACAAGGACAAGGACAAGGACAAGGACTAGGCCAGGAACAAGGACACGTCCAGGATCCAGAGACATACAGCCGATGTCTCACAGAAACTTTTCCAGCTCCTCCTCTCTCAGCAGGCCAGAGGAGCATGGGGACCAGGACCTCACACCACCACAACAGTTTCTCTCCCACTGCAGTCAGTCTGCTGGACAGTGGCCCAACTCCCTCCTGTTGACACCCCAAACCAAGAACTTATTTGTCCTATCTGCAAAATGTATACTGTCCATCTACAACTGTCTCTCTTGCCTTGTTCCGCTTCTTTTGTTTATTCATTCTGTGTTTTTTGCACCATACGCCAAAAACATTCTGAAATCCACTTCTGTCAAGTCTGGTGCCAAATATCAAAATGACAACAAGGTAGAACAGATGTTAAAATCCAGTGAAACATAACTTTCCAACACTTTATAAATGAAGTGTGTTGAGAAGAATCTGACCTGATCATAGATGATAAACATCAAATCGAATCCTGGAAGAAAAAGCAGAAACTTTCAAGAAACATTTTTGATTGAAATGTTGAAATTTTAACTTCAGCTAATATTCCACAAAAATTCAATAAAAGGTAAAGTAAAGTTTGTGAAAGGGCGGCGAGTTCAGAGAGAAATCCAAACAATCTGCTCCAGTTGATGCCGAGACGACTGAACGGACTTCTGATGAGAGGCTTTGACAAACACACCAACAATCACACACACTCCTCAGTGATGGAGTTGTGTTGTAGCTGCTGAGCTGAAACACTCGGCTGCCTCTTGCTGATAGCCTCAGCTCCCTCTCCCTCTCCCTCTCCCTCTCACTCTCCCTCTCCCTCTCCTCTTTCCTCTCTCACTCCTTTCATCTCTCTCAGTCTGTATCCGAGCTCCGGTCATTGCACTTTGAAGGCTCCATGAATAAACAACACAAAAATTATTTCACTCTCATATCATCAAGTCATGATTTAACATATTTATGAAATCATAAGTGATTTTGCCTCTGTTTCATTACAGTGCAGTTTTAGGGGGGCCTGGGTGTTTTTTATTCTGATTCAGAGGGTCTGGGTGTTTTTTTCTCTTCTGATTCAGGGAGTAAATTTTTTTTGTTTTTAATCCATAGAGTCTGTGGTGCTTCCAAATAGTGGATGACATCACGGGGTTAAGGAGAGGTGTTAGAAGGCTTCCTAAAGCAGTTACAAAAAGGCAATCATGTTGTTGTGACAATCAGACCGCACTTCCCCGAGGTGACGTAATAATAAACCGATTGCAGTGCAGGTTAGTGACATCTGCCTTGGAGAAAAAAACTACAAATTTCCAAACAATGGACCACAAAAAGCCCATTTCTACCACTTTCCCCTTCTAACCGCTGATATAATCTCAAATATCACAAGGTTTGAATTTAAATCAAGAGAAAAGAGGCTGTCAGGTGAATAAATAACCAATCAAACTGAGAACAGGCTGCTCAAAAAGTTACTTTATTGTGTTCTTTTTATAACATCCGCATAACATTCATAGTTGGGTTCTGGGTTTTACATTATTAAAAGTTGTTCAAGGCAGATTATCGCATTGGTAATTTAACATGAGTCATCCTGAGTTTCCCTGAACGCTCAGATGAGCGGGTCCCTTTAAATGTTGTCACCGCAAGGAATTATGGGGCAGCATTATCTCGTCTCCTTTAGTAAAGGATGCATCAGTGTTTCCTAGGCTAAAGGAGGTTATAAAGGAAGCATTGAGCCTCCTTTCCTCAGCTTATTGAGAATATAAATGTTACTTATCAGGGCTGCCGATTAAACTCTTCAGGGGGTTAAGGAAGAATAGAAAGGAAAGGAGATAGGAGGGATTATTTGGACGTATCCATTGTCTCTTTATACCTCCTGGTCCTGATTGACCAATCAGAAGAGCTCTGGTCCGCTGACAGCTGATCTCAATCTCAGGCCAATGGATCCGAGGAGAAAGTACAACAGTGAAATGAGTGAAATGTCGGCGATAATTTATCCTGGGAAGATGTTTAATTTGACACCCTTCACCCACAGCAGACTCCATTTATCCAGTCTGTGTTTATCTCGAGTGTTGTGCATTGTGATTCATTTATCCCCTTTTCCCATTTTTCTTCCCACTCAAACTTGTATTTTGCTGTTAAACGGAGCCATTAGTCATGTCAGCAAGATCGAAAACCAAGAAGTGACTTTTGTTCCTCCGTTAGTCTTTAATCCTGCTCCTTAGTGTTCAAGAGATTCTTTTTTTTACTGATTTCTTTCTTCAGTTTTCTTCTCGTTATGACAGTTGCTTTGACCTCGATTGCACTAAACTGAGGATTATCAGGGATTTCCGATAGTTATACATCCTGGATTAAGCAGCTTGTTTTGAAATCTCTTTTCGGGCAGAAAAGTTTTAGTTGACAAAAAGACTCATTGTGGTTTACTAACACGTCATGGTTTTACTCATCTCAAGTCTTTTATACCAACCAGGCTTTATCCTGTTTTAATGGTTTTGTTTTTATTTGTATAATCAGTGTCTTTTCTCTACCTTATTATGTGTGAATTGTGCACTGTGTGTTTTTACACCTTATGTATTCTCTTGTAAAGCACTTTGGAGGTTATTTTGAAGGGCTGAATAAATGAAGTTGCTTCCTTTAGGTACACTAGTAATCCCATTGAGACACAGACTCACAAGAGAAATCAGTTTTGGACAGAAGACAACATTTAGGGCTCCATTTACATGATGAGTGAAAATGTTTTTTAGTTTTCAATTAAAAAAAACAACATTTTGAAAAATGATATCCATTTCCATGAAAATGGCAGAAACATTGAAACCGATGTAGTTAGCATGCCAGTCCACTAGTGGTGCTGTTTGATTTTATGATGAAATCACACACACGTGCTCAACCATGAGAGCCATTTTCAAAAAGTTGCGTTTTCGAGTGGCTCCAAGACCATTGTTGTGTAAAATGGAAGTTTTGCTCGCGTAACAAACATGGAGGCCTGACAGTGGCACGACCCCCGCTAAGTTCTCTTATTGGTAGTTTTATTGTTGAGACTCTCCCCTTAATAGCATCCAATCCATCATCTGTCCAAATGAATGCCGGGTCCTCTTGATTGTGTTCTCGTTGATAGCGTATCTCTGCACACACGTATGTGTGGATTCATTGCAAAAGCAAGCAACAGTGCCCTCCTGTGGTCTGGCAGACTAACTACGTCGCTTAAAGGATGAGGTGTTGTCACTTGGAACGTTGGTGTGTAAACAAGGCCTGAGTCCAAGCTCTGGTGTTCAGAGGGAATCGATAAAAACAAACCTGAGATATGCTCAAATTAATCATAATCCAGAATTATTCTCACGATGAGCTAAAGCCCTCCGCTGTTGGAAAATGATCCATAAAGTCAAAAAGCTATTTCGAATAAAAAAAAAGGCTCATCTCCTCAAACTGTAATCCTTTAATTAGTTCAAATCAAACCAAGTGGCTTTTAATAAACAGTAGTTTAGATACAGAAGCACTGCTCAGTGTAAGTCACAGTGAATATAACAGCGACAGCTCATTTCCTAAATTGTAATATAGAACCCTTCATATCAGCAGTAAACCAAAAACTGTCCACAGATAGAAGAGAGAGCCTCAGCTTTAGACCCAGATCTTGTCTCAGTAGTTATTTTCTTTAGTTCATCTCTGTTCAGAAAGCTGTTGAGGATCTGTTTTGGTCCTTAACGTAGTGAGGACAGTGAAATGAAAACTTCTGCTCCCGAGCTCTCAGACGTTCGCCTATTGTCTCGCACGGCGTTGACTTCTTTCCATTTCTGGCTGAGTGGGAACATTTCCAAGTTGGCTCTATTCCGCAATGCCGCTGTCAGAGCTGCACTTTAGAACCGAATCCATTTATTCCATCTGTGCTCGGGAGCAGAGTTTCATTTCAGTCTTGCATTCATATGTTCAGTCCATTGAAATGTTGAAATACATCAGCCGTGTGTGCCAGCCTCTGCACAGCCCCGCTCGCTCGCTGGCAGCTTTGGCCGCATCGCGCCGCTCATTAATCAGAAGCACCCCGAGTTCCTCCCAGCAGACCGCGATATGGAGCGGGAAGACGTCAGCGCCGCTGCTGTTTCCTCAAAACAAAGAGCCAAATAGGTAATTATTCCTATCTTTTGTTTATGTTCTTTACGATGGGCACAGCATCTTCCTACACAGGAGCAAGGTCAAAGTCTTGGCAGCGGCTGCTTCAGATTGTAAGAAACTGTAGAACAATGATATCGGACTGTCTTTCACTGTAATCACCAAGCCTTTGTTCCGCCGGACTGCTGCCGCTGCTAAATGACTGCAGACTCTCACACAGTCATCCAACCAACGTCCTCCTTGTTGAAGCTACTCTGATGTGATTTGAAAGATTTTCCTGTCCTGTTGTTTTTTTTCCCAGAAACGTTTTCCTAAAAGAAACGATTCTCTGACAGCTTCGACTCATCATTGTCAAAACTTATGTCTCAAGCGAAAACGCATCGTTTTGGCATTTTCGCTTTTGTGTTACCACAGCAATGTTTGGAAGACGATGTAGTTAGCGCGTTGGGCCACCAGTTGGTGCTGTTGTTTGTTTTTGTAATGGAACTACACACGGATGCGTTGGGGAACAAAACCTTACAAGCATTAACAATGTGGGAGTCTGCGGACATTCGTATGGACAGATGAAAGATTGGATGCTATTACGGGTGACTGTCATCTCTAAAACGACAAACTGTCAGGTCTCCTCATGTGTCTTTAAGTCTCCTACCTGTTGGTCACTTCCTGTCTTATTGGGACTCACCTGTCTTGTCTGTGGTTGCGTCCGAATATTCCCTCCTATCTCCTTTCCTATCTACTTTTCCTTCACTCCAGGAAGTGTTTAAGTGGCGGCCATGATAAGGAACATTTAAATTCTCAATAAAATAAGGAAAGGAGGCTCAATACTTCCTTTATAACCTCCTTTAGCCTAGGATCTGTGTGGCGCGCTTTTTCTTAAAGCCTGAGTGTGTCTTGTCAGGATCTCACATTGAAGGGAAAAGAGTCTGACTTTATTAGACATAACATTTAATCCAAAATCTCCCCGTGATGTACTATCCTCCCAAAACTTCAGAGCAGGATGTCGCTGAGTGGCTCACCTCTGACGTGCCCCCCCCCCCCCATCATCATCAGAAGGCCTCATTAGCACATAATCTGTCCGATCGTTCAGCTCTGATTTGTCTGATCATGAAAGGAGGAGACTGCTCCGTTAACATGTCAGGTCCTCTCTGCTGGAGCGGGCGGGAGACGGAGGGTACGAGCTCACGCCAGCATCAAAATGACGTCCCGAGGTTTCGCTCCCACTTTATCTCGCCCCGTTTGAATGTGTTTGATTTTGAGGTTTCAGAGGGGGCAGCGTTCTGAGGCGGCTGTTTGGCGTGAAGCGCCACACTGTGCCGCGGCGAAGGAGAACTGGAATATCAAGCGCGGCTCACAGGAGAGTGGCCTGAATGACGGCGTGAGAGAGAGGGGGGCGCCGCTCCGTGAAACGCTGGGATTTTGAACAAATGCTTTTTTTATCTCGGCCCCGAGGAAGAAAATATGAAACAGACCTGTAAATGGAAGTAGTGTGTGTGTGTGTGTGTGTGTGTGTGTGTGTGTGTGTGTGTGTGTGTGTGTGTGTGTGTGTGTGTGTGTGTGTGTGTGTGTGTGTGTGTGTGTGTGTCCTCCAGCATTCTTCTAAAAACTTTTTAAAAGGACTAAATGTTCCTGCCTGGGAGGAAGTGTGCATTCATCACGTATCGCATGTAGGCCAGTATACATCTCCACGCAGCCCGACTTGTGACTAATGCTTCTTCTATTAGTCACTGCGGTTTCCACCAGCACAGATAAGCTGCTCCAGACAGCAAAAAGACTTTCATAACTCTCATATATTTACAAGTGAGGAAATGAGCTGTCGTTCTTGTCCATGACTTTATGGACCATTTTCCGACAGAGGAGTGCTTCAGCTCATCATGAGCACAACCTTGTGTTTCACTGAAGCAGGCCACATGACTGTTGTTGGTTCGATTCACTGCTCAGACCTGAGGCCTATAGGACGACTCTGGATAAACATAGCCAGGATCTCTCTCTGTTTCCTGGGTTGACTTACCCAGACTTGAGCAATCCTGGTAAGTGTTCCCACGAAGCAGGTTATCAATCCAGAGTTTTCCTTTCAGGGTCAGTGTGTGTTCACATGAAAGGGGCGGAGTTTGCAGCATCTGACCGATAACACACAGAGAAATTATGCAGCGCCGCTTACTTTACCATAAAGGAGCAATTACTCTCCGACAATATTAACGGACGGCACTGCGATCAATCAGTTTCACTTTATTACAGCAGAAACGTGTCGGGCAGAGCTTCCTCACTGCTCTTCTTCTAGTTTAGATTTTCCATCCAGATGTTTTGAGTTTCCTCCGTGTGTTTTGTGTTGTAATATTATGTCCTCACCGTGACAACAGGAGTAGTTGTGGGTTTCATAAATTCATGTTTACCCCATCATTTCATATTCAGCCTTCGTGGAGAAAAACAGACTTGGAACAAGTCAAGAACAAAACATCCTTGAAAGCCTCAGTGACCAGCTCCACTCCGCTCTGAAACTGTGTTGTATTTGGTGCTATATTAATAAAATTGAATTGAATTGAAACATTGCACCAATCAGGATTATCAAAGAATGGTCAGGTCATTTTACAAAAGATCTGATTGGTCAGGAGGCGGAGCTTCGGTCTCTTATCCAGAACATAACCTGGGGCCTCATTTGTAAAGGTTGCTTGTGATCTAAAAAAAGAAACTTTGCAGGAGAATATATGTACCGTTACGCCAACTTTGAAGCTTGCACACGCACGTTTTGGAGACGTAGAACCTGGTGGCGCTGATGGTGAGGTGGAGAACTGAAGCCAGATTAATCTCACACATTTAATGTCTTCAAATATCAGACTTATAGATCCACGTAATCATAAACAGCCAAGCTGCAGTGGTATAGATGTTTCTTTAGTGGAACATTACTACTGAATCAGCAGCACGATGCTCATATGTCATAGTTTCATCTTCAAACGATACAGAGCGGTGGATAGAACTGATTGATTATCAATTGTGACAAAGTGAGTAACAATCAGTCTAATTTCAGAGCAAGCAGATGAAAAGCGCAGTGACAGCCGTGTGTAGAGCTGCAGTGTGGATGTGCTCTGGAAGCACCGGTGCTGGAGACAGACGACCTCTTTCCCTCTCCAACACTCTGACACAAGCTGGCCGTCACAACCATGGGGAATGTTTTGGGGTCCAGCGGTATGCTGGGGTGGTGCACCCCATGATGTCACTCTCCTCCATGATGTCACCCTCCTCTGGCCTCCACCTTCACATCAGACTCTTTTCCTCCACCTCTGCAGTCCACTGATCTCTCTGTGGCTCTCACACTATTTCCAGCGGTAACGACGTGATGCTGATCAGTTGTTTTGTCTTTTTTATTAGTGATTCCACGACTGTGACACCAAATAATATTCTCCTGACCTCCACCTACTCCACGACCATTTCTCTCTCCGTAAAATTCCTTTTCTTCGTCTTTTCTGTCGGGATTTTGCATCAAATGCCGGCGATCAACAGACATTTTCTGCTTTTGGGTGCACGTACATTTTTAGTAGGAAATCTTACACAAGGTTTTATAAATGAGGCCCCAGGAGAGGAATGGCAGTCTGAAAGGAGTTTCTGAGTGTTGTGCCTTTGTCTTTTACATACATATGAATTCCAAAATAAAAGATGAAAAAAAGAAAGCGCCTCACAGATGTTTATAAAATAAGTTGCATGAATACTAATTGGAGAGAACATGAGCTGACAGTTAATACAGTTATGGTTAATTTGGTTGACACTTTGATCACTACCTACTTTCCATTATGTACCAGATTCTTCAGCAACTTCTTTATTTATAGGCCTTTTAATATTTTCCTCTAAGGTGTCTCTTGTCAAGTGGATTAACTGTAATCTGTACTGATCAGCCTCCGCCTGACATTTAAATGAAAATATACCTGTTTGAGTGTGTCTACATGTGTTCCCAGAAATGATGTGTTCTGCTTTGATATGAAACATATACAACTATAACCCGAGTTGCTAAAAGTACTCACATCCTTGACTATATATGGATGTGTTTGACTTATCGGCAAAATGATTAAACATCTCTAGAGGAGATCTGGATTATCTTTTAAACCCATTAGTGTTTCATTTACGTAAAGGTTACGTGTCATTTGTTAATAGACGTTTTGCTCTGTACAGATAAACAAGCTTACTGAGGCCTTGTGAGGATTATTCTCAGGTCTCGTTTAAACACCTTTTCAAGTAAAAATGCATCGTTTTTGTTTCAGAAAGGTTTTGCACTTTTCTTTTTTTTACACTGCAACATTTTGAAACTTATGTCCATTTCCATGGAAACAACAGAAGCGATGAAAACAATTTAGTTGCATTCCAGGCCATAGGTTGGCGCTGTTGTTTGTTTTTGTTATGAAACCACACACACATGCAGCAAAGAACAATACACTATAAACATTATCAATGGGACAACACGGACATTCGTGTGGACAGACGACCAAGTTGGATTGTTATTACGGTGACTGTCAAACTAAAACTACCAAATCCCAGGAGAATGTGGACAGGGAGTCATGACACCACGGAGGAAACATTGTTCTGATTGTCCAGCTACTGGGCATGTGCACAACAACTAGTTACTACGACCGCGGTGCGAAGGATTCCGCCATGGAGCCCGAGCATTTCCGGAAAGACTTGACATAACATGCATTTCGGACGATCCATTCACTTGTGGCAGACTGGTTACACTTGTTCGTATCATCCATTTGGAGCTAACCACTTGAGTTCGGGTTGTGTTACCGTCTCTCTGTCACTTCCACTACATGGCCCGGCTGCATTACGAGTCATCCAGCTCGCGCTCTCAGGCTCCATGTCTCTGCAGACCCCCCCCTGGCCACGGACGTCCATGTTCCGTTCCAGAGTTTCTTTGGGAAAGTTTTAAAGACTGTATAACTCAGAAAGGCACATTCTCTTAAATGAAAACACGGCATGCGCTGAAGACATTTACGCCTTACGTATTTTCCTGCGACACCACCGTCCCGGAACACATTCACAGTGCTTGCTGCTCACACGACAAACCACTTCCTCGGGAAGTGGTTTGTCGTGAAAGAGCTTTGGTGCCTGTTCACACTTTTCTTTAGGGTTCGTCACTTGTGATCTGGTCACCTGAAACACATGTTCACGCAAAGTCTCAAAAAGTTGTGTTTCCAGTGGCTTTGAGCACCATTGCCGTGTAAAACGAACAGCCAAAACACAATAAAATGTTACATTTTCATGGTGCCAGATAGTGTGACTTGGTAGTTTTACTCTGTTGTACCGAGGCAGGGTTGTATATTTGTCAAAACAGTGTCTGAAGAGGAAAAGCTTGAATATGTTCATGTGGAGGGAGAAAAGATTATTAATGTATTTGTCCATTGGATTCAGGGTCAGTTCCAGGTTAGAGTTTAAGAACCAGTGTTTTAAGGGGAAAAAGTCACTTAGAGACTTTGAACTCGAATTTTTTTTGAAACATTTTTTTTTTCTTCAGGCTGAAGCAGCAAAGAGACACTGAGGCCACGTTTACACGTACCGGGCTTTTTACAAAAACGGATATTTCTCCATTTACCTTAAAAAAAAACCTTCATTTAAATGGACCCGCATATACACCAGGTTCAGAGCTGCTATGAGCATGCCAACCTGTAGGGGGCAGTGTAGCGAGAAGCATGAAGCGAGGATAGCCAATCAGAATCCGGGAAAAAAACAGCCTGCTTTCACGCAGCCTTCAGGTTTTCATTCCCACAGCTGACTTCACTAATTAGAAGCTCCCGCCTTGATTGAGGATAATTAGTGAAGTCAGCCGCTGCAGTGTTTGGTTTTGACACAGTTCTGCAAACAGTTTTCACGGCAGAGGACAGCAATGGCTGACACACAAACACATTTAGCTCAAATCAGAGGCTGGGCCACACTCCTCACTGCCAACAAAGCTCCACTTCACTGAATTTCTCTTTAATAGGCACATTTGAGGAAAATATCCTGTGGTTCGATGCAAATTTCCACCAATTCTTGGGAAGTACGTCAAACTAAGTTTGGCAAAATTCAAACAAGATGAAAATAAGTCAAGATTAAACCCAAACTAATGCAGTCATCAACAAATAATCCAGGCATCTGACGAAGCAATCGATATTTCATACTTGTGGTGCTTTGTTACCTGGTTCAGACTGATGCCACGTTTATGCCACATTTCAAGTGAAAACGCATTATTTTTGCACTTTCGTTTCAGAAAAATACCACATTTTGAAAACGATGTCTGTTTATAGGGAAACAAAACACTGAAAACCTTGTAGTTAGCATTTTGGCCCACGAGTTGGTGCTGTTGTTTGTTTTTGTAATGAAACCACACACACGCATGCAGCAGGGAACAATCTACTCTAAAGATTAACAACGGGAGAACACTGACATTCTAGTGGACAGATGACCAAGTTGGATTGTTATTACGGTGACTGTCAAAATAAAACTGCCAAGTCCAAGAGAATGAGGACTGGGAGTCATGACACCACGGAGGAAACATTGTTCTGATTGTCCAGCTACTGAGCGTGTGCACAACATCTTATTACTGTGGAGCCTGAGTGTCTTCAAAAAGTTTACCCTGGCGAAGCCCTTTTCAAAAAGATGTGTTTGCAGTCACTCGGAGCGTGGTGTAAACGGACACCCAAAACACAATTAAAGTTTTGCGTTTTCTGTTTAAATAAATGTGTAAACGGGTTCCAAAACTGAAAAAAAATTAGTTTCTGACGGAATCAATTTTTTTTCACTGACATTCAAGGACTTTGTCAAATCCAGGTAATCTTTAGAAGAACATCTGTAAACGTGTGTCACTTTCATAAATTCCAGTATGTTGAAATTGCATGGAAGCGACTGAGGACAATGAAACAGAAACTCTCCTGAATTCAATCCTCAGCTTCGACGTCAGGGAGCGGTTAAAAAAGCCCCGCGAAAAAAAAAAAAAAACACACCAACAAAAATCACCTTTTTGTTTCCCAGATAAAACAAGAGATAACACATCGTCTTTCATCCTGCTGTCTATTTTTACTTCTTTACACTGCGAGACGCGGCTTCCAGCATGTTGGCAAGCTGGCGTGTAAATGACTTACGGGCGTGGGTGTGTGTTTTCACTTCGTAATGTGAAGTGATGGCTCTGCAAACAATGGTGGTTTGACTTATTTCTGAATATACAGGAGCTAGTCTTTTCATACACGTTTCACCAGCTTTAGGGTTGGTTTGCTTACTCATCAAACCAGAACGTGAAACCCACACACTCAAATGAAAACATTTCGCCCATCCGCTCACGTTCCCATCATCCATTCATTCATTCCATTCCTCTGCTGCTCCGTCCTTCAAAGCCACTCTCTCGTTCATCTAGCTCTTTATGCAACCATTGTTCCCGCACCCATCCATTCAATGCCATCGCTCTATGCACAGACACAGGAGGAGACCTAATATAAATATATGGAAGGTAAAGCTGATGTGGTTCCTCTAGTAGTAGGAGAACTCAGGGTGGAGACCCCCAAACTAGAAGGGTGGATGCAGGAGAACGCAGGAACGGAACAACATCTGAAGCCTCAGTCCACAAGAACCCAGTCCGAGGAAGATCTAAGGTACAGAACCCTCAATCTCTCAGACCTCTGGTGAGAGGACCTCAAACTCCCGGCCCACTGGTAGAGGACCTGAACTGGAGGATTATACAGAAACCACCAAATATATTTTTACCAGTTCTTTAAAAATGTATCTTTTCCTTACTTCCGTATTTAATCACTATTAGTGAAGAAAAGAAAACGCTGATGCCTGGTTGACACCTCTGACTGTTTGCTCTTTGTGGTGATTGACACACGAACACACAGGATGAAGAAGCAAAGTGACAATAAGCAGCAATGGAAGAGCAGTTGAACCCAGAGAGGAGAAAGTTCTCATCCTGTGACGGAGGGCTAAGTAAAAGGATGACAACGACTGCTACAAACTACAGAGTGTCTATTTTTTTGATGGCGGCTCCAGCAGGACGTGTGACACATTGTTTTGTGTCTCTGTGGGCCGAGCATGAACCGAATCCCCTCCGGCTGCCTCGGCAGTGAAGATGTGACTCAGCCCGACAGCGGCGCGCTCGAGAGGAGGTCAGGTGGATCTTCTCAGCCTCGCCGCTTCACAAACACATCAAGTAGCGCGGGACAGGACAAGTACTGCAAAACTGTGTGTGGATATTCTGTCAGGAGAGGCACTTCAATGGGAGTAAATAGTTTGACTGAGCGCTGCTGCTGCACACGTCTCCACCCGTCACCAGTCGCTGCTCTTCCTCTGCTGATTCCTGCTCCTGTCCTGCCCTGCTTGTTTACAGCTGATATAAGACTGCACACGTGCAAAAGGCAACGTTTTGATCTTCTGAGTGTGTCTTTGCTTCTGAACCTCCTCTTCCTTTTCCTCCCGCCTCTCCCCACCGACTCAGACAGCTTTCTCCTCTGTTGCTTTCAAGCTCCCATAAAAGAATCGTGACACTCTTAACCATGTTTGGCAAGTTTCTTCTTTATCTGTAAACCCACAGTAATGAGCCAACAACAATCAATAAATACATGATTGTATAGATGGGAAGGACTGAAAGAATCATAAACTGACATCTCACACTGAGATCAGTTAATTGGAGGAAGATGCTCTATAATCTGGATGTTACTGGGGGAAGATGCTCTATAATCGGGAGGTTAGTGGAGGAAGATGCTCTATAATCTGGATGTTACTGGGGGGATGCTCTACAATCTGGATGTTACTGGGGGAACATGCTCTATACTCTGGATGTTACTGGGGGAACATGCTCTATAATGCTCTGTTACTATTTAGTTTGAGTTAACCTGCTCATTCAGTTGTAAACAAACATGGCGGCCGCGTAGTGGTACGACCCGCGGTCCATATTCTAGTTTTATCGTCCAGATCAATAGTTGAGACTCACCCCTGATAGCATCCGATGCGTCATCAGTCCATGTGGATGTCGGCTGCTCTCCATTTTCTTCACGTTTATAGCATATTGTTCTCGGCACACACGTCTGTGTAGTTTCATTACAAAATCAAGCAACAGCGCCCTCCCGTGGCCCGGCATACTCACTACATCATTGTCTCTGTGTCTGCTGCTGCAGTGTAAACACACTCCTTTTTTTTTGCGGATTAGGTGTTGTCACATGAAACGTTGTCGTGTAAACAAGGCTTCAGTCATTCTTTTTTTCTCTCTCTTTTGATTTCTTTGGTTCCTCTCCTTTCATCCTCCCACCTCCCCTCCGCTCCCACTTTACCTGTAAAAAGGTACACATGAATAATTCAGTGGCGAGCTGTGATGAAGCACCAAAGCCATGACTCTTGCATGTGTGTGTGTGTGTGTGTGTGTGTGTGTGTGTGTGTGTGTGTGTGTGTGTGTGTGTGTGTGTGTGTGTGTGTGTGTGTGTGTGTGTGTGTGTGTGTGTGTGTGTGTGTGTGTGTGTGTGTGTGTGTGTGTGTGTGTGTGTGTGCGACCTGCACCATTGTCTCATCTCCCATGATGCCACTTGCTGCAACATGCATGCATTCGTCACAAACACCACAGAGCCGCTGCTGGAAGCTGTGCAAACAAAGAAACAGGAAGAAAGAGACGATTCCCCTGACAGATGGAGAAACACTTAAAAATACAAAGCTTTGAAACATTAAACTTACCCAGTGAATGTGACTTGATGTTTTACATTT
This sequence comes from Lipophrys pholis, assembly GCF_963383615.2. Classification (NCBI taxonomy): domain Eukaryota; kingdom Metazoa; phylum Chordata; class Actinopteri; order Blenniiformes; family Blenniidae; genus Lipophrys; species Lipophrys pholis. Next base: position 24,191,265 of record NC_137627.1, on the reverse strand, counting down.
AACAGAGTCCTGTTCCACATGATTGACAAAAGCCAAGGAAAATTTCCCTGCAGACTAAAAGAAATAAAAAAGGATCGACTGATCTTCGCCAGAGAGAACCTGGACACACCACAGCCCTGCCGGTTTTGTGGACAGGTGAAGCAAAAATAAAGCTTTTTGACATTGCTCACCAACAGGTTGTTCCCAGACAATGAAGCCGGCAAGGAAAAGTAAACCCGAACAAGAGTTAAGCATGGTGGAGGAACCATCATGCCGTGGGGCTGCTTTGCTGGTTACTGGAGGTCTTGACCGCATCACAGGAATCATGAAATCAGAGAATTAGATAATATATCAGAGCGACCTGTCTTAACGTTGAAGATCGTTGATCCTCCAGCAAGACAGAGACCCAAAGCAGAATCACAGCGAATCATCCAGGAATGGCTGAAAAAGACAAATGTACGGTTTTAACGTGGACAATGAGTCCTGATCTCAGTCGGACTGGAAATCTTTGGTTTGAGCTGATATACGGGAAAAGAACCCTGCAAACATTCTAGAGCTTGAACAAACTGCCGAAGAAGAATTGCAGAAACGGCCAGCTGAGAAGAGCAGGAAGCTTATTTACCGCTGTCTGGAGAACAAAGGATGAACGACCAGATTTTAAAGAGGGCTGCCATTATTGTTGCACTTTGTTTTTTTCTGTTTCTTCTGTGAAATTACAACATGTAAAGTCGAAAATAAAACTATTTCCTTTTGAAATTACTTTGGACCTCCATTTGAAACACCGTGATCATATAAATTTTGGTATATTGTTTCCATTTCTTTCTGAAGATATCATCAGGGCAAAAAAACCTGCAGGGTTGACAGTAAAGGTGATCTATTATTTTACCTGTGCAGCTTCACGTTCCTCCTTCTTGATTTGCCTAAATGCCGTAATGATTAAATTGTTGAATATTCGATGAGGGCGCCGGTGGATCGGAGTGGGCTCTTTCTTCCTCTCTGCTGCATCGTATGGAGTGAGTAATCTGTACATGATGCCTTTAATAGTTCATGAAGTTGTAACGGTGAAACGGTGCCCGCGAGATTCCCACTCGATTGCATCGGTGTTCCGAAGCCGGAACTCTACTAATATAGCTTCACGTCCCAGAACAACACTAACACCAAACTAGCTGACGTTCGTCACGAAGCACAGAGGACGGAAATGTGGAGAGGAATACACAAAGAGAGATGAAAGAAGAGCAAGGAGAATGGAGGAGAAACCGCTGGGAGGGAAGCAAAGGTAGGGACGAGTGGAGAAGCACTGACAGAAGACAAACAGAAGAAGAAAAACTGGAAAACGGAACACGAGTCAGAGCTCGTCGCGGGATCGTAAAGACGTGAGCGTTGCCAGTTTTCCGACGGCAGCAGAACTTTAGAGTGAGGATTATCCGACACAACGGAATCTGAATGCGTAGAGTCTCGGTCTGACAGATTTTATTCAAACTGCAGGAAGATCATATACAATTTTCACTTCTCATTGTGATCAGACAAAGCGACGCAGACACGAGCTGCGAGAAGAAGGCTGCTCAACAGGTCGTGAAGGACAGACCTCTTCTTCTTCAAACAAACCCTCTCCGCCAAAGATTGGACGAACACAATCAGATTGAGTCCAGAGATTAGAAAATGGGAATGTTTGGTTCGTCAAAATCAGGATTCTCAACCCATCCACCCATCCCTCCATCCGCTCTCCAACACTAATCCAGGTCTGCGTCATAGCGTCGACTAAACGGAGCAAACACCCAACATACTTCTCACTAATAATCTCCTCCGGCGACTCTGCATTAATGATACTTATCCTGAGTAATAAAGTCCAACCGCTGTCTCCACAATCTGCACAGGAGGACATTTTGTCCAACTTCCAGGTTCCGTTTACTCGACAACGATTCACACGACAATCCATAATTTTTGCGTTTTCGTAGGAACGGGTCCGTGATGTATGAGGAAGCAACGTAGAGCGTCACACGCGTCAGTAAATTCTCTAAATCTACCAGGACACATTGTCAGTATGTTGGTTCCGACTTTAAAAAAACACCACAATTTATTCTGCAGAAACAAAGAGTCACATCAATACCAAAGTATTTAAAGTCAAACGTTTTGGCGTTTTCGTCTCAGAAAAGTTTCCCGTTTTCCTCCAGCACGGCCTCATGCAGCCAAACCTTTCATTTCTGGACTTACCACATTTTGCGAATTATGAATTGTAACATTGCAATGTTCAACATTCAATGCTTTCAAGATTTGTTTTTAAAAAAATTGCCTCAATGAGTAAAAATAGATTTTTGAAACAGAAGCAGTGGAGAAAAAAAACCGTTCATTCGTGACATTTAGTCACCAATTAACCTCAAACACATGATTTTACACTATGAGACGACAAAATAGCATGCAAACTCAAGACAGATGCTCAATACAGAACATCACCTCCACGAACTGGAACTGGATCCAGAAATCTCCTCTTCACGGTCTCAAATCGATGGAAAAACTGTTTTTGTTTGTGAGCAACAACAAGTGAAACATTAATCAGAGTTTCTTGCTGCAGCTGGATTGTTATGATGTTTATAGTTTGCCTCCACAGACAGAACAACATCGACCTTTTCCACTCGGTTCACCACTATTATTATTGATCTACAACAATGACCACATCGATCTGGACATTTGCATGGCCGTTGCTCAATAATTCCTGATGCAGTGGAGACAGATTCAATAAAGCACAATGAAAAGTCTCCAACAAGAATGCATTTATTACCCAGACGTGTTGAGGATGCCGCATAAAGGTCAGGATCTATGATTTTCTTTGTGAAGGATTTCTGCAGATGGGTGAGCAGAGCTCAGGTTGAAAACTCTTACAAACACAAACACTGCAAGCATCTACGGACGATAACTGCACACCAGGCCCCTTTGAGGTTGGGGTACTCGTCACTTTAAACAGACAGACTTATTTTTCGTTGCATTTACACACTCACATGCCAAAGCCATGAACATTGTGGAGCTCAATGCCATGAACACTTAAATAGCCTATGTGGATAACAGGAGATGAGGAAATAAAAGCAGCAATGTTCAGAGTGGAAGATGAGCTGCTCTACGAACTGAGAAACAACCAGCCAGACACCACGGCACAGCACCACTGTGAGAAACTCGCAGCTTCCAATGACAGACAAGCACATTGAGCCTCTTGCCCATGGGCCCACCTGTCAGCTGTGGGATTTGAACTTCTGCACCGGCCTGCTACTCTACCCTCCACGCCACCACTGGTCATCTCCTCTGCCTCGTGTCATGCCCGCCACGACTGTGAGATTTCAGTGATCTCATAACATCGAGCCACACTCTGTATGGTGAACGTGAGTCGACGTGATTGTGCTCGATTAAAACGTCATGAACGTGTGTCGTCTATTCACGAAGAAAAAACTAGAGACACATGAACGGAGCCCTCGCCCTTGTGGTATTTATGTGTTTGGAGAGGAAACCAACATACTTTTTTGATGCTTTTTGCAATTGTTGCCACAAAGCATCAATTTGGGTTCAGCTGCATTTCATACTGCATTCCTATTGGCGAGTCAGTTGATGTAGGTCACAGCAGCGTCACCATCAACCCAAATTTATGACTGTCAGAATTTTATTGCAGGTTGTCTTTGGTGATAAGACCAAGACCACTGATTTAGAGCCATAACCAAAGATATCAGCACGATTCGCTCACAATTGTTATCTTTCGTCTGGGACGGCCACAAATCACCAACCATTTTCTCCTCCAACACATCCATCTTGTCATTTGAGGCCCGCACGTTCTGACTAACAGCCTGACCTCGTCTGAGTTTATCGACCATTTCCGATTTCTCGAGGGATCGCTGTTGGTTCCTCACTGAGCAATCAGAGCGTCTCTCTCTCCGGTGTTCAGCGGCGCTGCAGGAGAAAGCTTCCTCCACGGTGACAACACCAAGATTATTAAACCTGAGGTTATTAATATTACACAACGCAATCAGGAGCCCCACTTCACCCGGCTCGGAGGGCGTCTGTGTGTGTCCTCCCTGCTCACCTCAATTTAGATACGTGTTTGAGTTACGCACAGTTTTATGTTAATGCATGCATTGTGGCGAACGTGCGTCTTATTTATCGCAGGAGCTCTCACAACTGCTGATAAACAGAATCATGGCAAGGTACTATTGTGTGTGTGTGTGTGTGTGTGTGTGTGTGTGTGTGTGTGTGTGTGTGTGTGTGTGTGTGTGTGTGTGTGTGTGTGTGTGTGTGTGTGTGTGTGTGTGTGTGTGTGTGTGTGTGTGTAATCACAGTAATGACTTTTACCGCTCCCCGTGTACAGAGGGGAGAAGCGTTTGCTTCATTCCATGGGTGTGCAGATGTTTGGTGTGTGTCCTTCCTACAACAGAGATGATTTTCATGGCCCATGCTGAGCACAATAAAATGTCAACTTATCCATAAATCCTGCTCGCGTTGCCCGTGTGTCTGCTGAGATAGAAGCACAGCTCACATGGGTAAGACGTGCAGTAAACAAAGTGGAGAGCTTACGTTTGGATTAGCGGGCTGTCGTAGTCCGCAGAGCGTTTTTCTAGTATATTTAGAAAGAATGGAGCAACAGAGAAGAGGGACTCTGTAGTTCAGGTCTTTCTAGGAGACATATTGTTGAGAAGTAAAGCGCTACAGTCCTGATTTATCTACACACACTGGAAGTAAGCTCAGTCGGTAGATCAAGTCGACTTCAAATCCTACGACTGGTGGTTCAATCCCCATTTCAGAAGTGTCCTTTAGCAAGGCACTGAACCCCGAGTTCGTTCTATGACCACTCCACTCCACAATGTGGAAAAGTGTTGAACGTGTACTTCATAATAATCGGCAGGCTGTAACTGATGTGTGATCTGTCAAACTGATGCTGGACTAAGGAGAAAAAGCCGACCAATTAGTCTTATTTAAAAAATACGATTTGTATTGAACATTAAAATAAATCCAACAGAGAAGGCGCGGGCTATAAGATTCTGGGAATGTTAGGAAGGATAAAGCATAGAAATAAAAACTAAAAGTTTGGCATTGGTAAAGAGTATTTGGAATAGTTTGCATGGGCTCTACTCATACGAGGACGAGCTTCTGCAGCTCATCCCACAAATGCAGGATGACTGTAATCATTGTATTTGCAATTTGAATAATCAAGCTTTGTGACTGTTATACACTCTTGTTACAACAGAAGTAAACATCTACCAAACAGAGATTCTTGCACTCTATCTGCAGAGACAAAGGAAAGGACAGTATTGAGCAGCGAGACGCTGAGGAGGACACTGGGTGGATATGGACAAATAAACTGTGGTCTGTATCACTGTAATTTATAGTTATTGACCCCCTTGATGACACAGTGGGGTGAATGAAGCTCCCTGGAGCTTCAGTACATGAGTCAGCACATTGGATTGAAAGCTTCAAAGCTTCATGATGACTGAACTCTTGCAGGACAGAAGGACCAGGAGTTTCCACCATCAGGCTGAACAGTCCAAAACAGCCAAAGGGACATTTAAAGCAGGCAAAGGCTGCGACACAAAGCAATTTCCGGCCGTCCCGGATAAAAGATAAGAATTGTGAGAGAATCGTGGCAAAGTCTTTTGTTTTGGCTCTGAATCTGTGGTCCACCATCGCACTGTGAGACCGGTTCAAGTACGGCTGTTGTCATGGTGACCAAAGACAACCTGCGATAAAACGCTGACAGAGCCAGAAAGTTGGTGTGACTGCTGCTGCAACCTGCGTCAACTAACTAACCAATAGAAATGCAGAATGAAATGAGGTACTGATCAACTAGAGCTAAATAAAATAGATGCTTTGTGGCTACAATGGCAAAACACATTAAAAAAAGTATGAGGGGATGTAAACGAAAACCTGTTGGTATTTCTCGCCAAAAAGTCACAAGGGCCAGGGCACCAGTCATGCTTCACTAGTTTCTTTTTCGTGAATGGATGGCGCACGCTCATGATGTTTTATTCTTGGACATTCACGTCAACTCTTGTGTTTTCATCATGCAATCAACACAGCCTTGTCCAATCTGCACGCAGCAAACTTCACGTCGTGCCCAAAAGTTATTAGATTGTCGTCATACAGTGTGTCTAGCTGAGAACATAAGATTGTTAAAATCCCAGTTTGTAGCCGGCCTAATGGAGCACAAGAATTACATAAGAAGTACTGAGACAATCCGTCACATCTCTACATCCCTGATTAAGTCATTACTGGTTGAGGATCAGTCGGAATTAAATACCAAATATGATTGGAGGTTTTTGAAAGCATAGGCTCCTTGAGATGTAACATCGTATTTGTAAGGTACAAATATACGTAACACATAATGTCATATAAGGTGTAACAGTCACACAAACCTACGAGATACAGGACGTATCAGAAACAGAACCGAATAAAACAGGAAACCTGAGAAGGCAAACAAGAAGTTTGACTGTTAGACACAATTGGTGTTTACCACATAATCAGCAGATCTCTCCTAAAAGAAGCTTGTTTAAGAGTTTCAGCGTTGACAATATTGTTTAAAAGCCGTCAGGTCTCCTTCAGTGTCTACGTGCGGTCCACGTATCTTACTTCTTCGTCCACAGTGTCTGAGTGTCACGTTTCCTCTTGTGTCCGTCGCCTGATCGTCTTGGCACGTTCCTGTTGAAACTATCCCTGTGTTTTCCTTCGTGTTTTGACTTGTCATGTTTTTGCATCATCGCCTGTTTCCTGGACTTCTTGTGGATCACCCTTTTCGACACGTCTGCCTCTGAGTTTTTGGACAGAAAGTCTTTGATTGATTCTTGTGTCGAGTTTGCTTCTGGATTCTCTACTATCTTTGACAAAAACTATCCAAACGTAAGTGATTCAGGTCAAGACACGGATTTACCTCAACAACTGGTTACATTTATGAATTGACAGAGACGTTACTGGCCTTGTCTTGAAATTGTGTGATCTTGTGAATTGCTGGTCCAGTCCACTTGAACTCTGTGTGACATTACAAGCCATTTGGTCCGAATGTAGCCGAAGTGAGTGCTGTGTCATTTTCCGGAAAGTAAGCACAATCTGAGCCGGCGCTGCTCCTCGCAGACCGTGGCCGGTCACTGACGTTGTTTATGCCTGTTTAATTTCATGGATCATGACTTCAGGTAACAGCTCGGGCGCTTTGATTCCTGCTGAGTGCATCACACTCTGATCTTCAGTTTCCAGTCAAGACGAGTCAGCACTTTGAAAGCCAAGAGCTGCAACAAACTGGTTGATGGTAATGTGTGAAAAAAAACAACAAACAAGCAAAAACCTGTTAATGTGGTTGTATTGGATTAGAATGGGGAGTCATTTCTTCTTTATATGTATATGACATACTATCGGTTAAGAATGTGGTTGAGAGAAAAGTTTGTGCGCCTCGAGCTTTAAAAGTAGGGATATAAAACTGCTGACTGTGAAGTATTTAGTCTGAAAACAAAGTTTTCGGAATTTTGTGCCTGTGTTTTATCTACTTGAAGGAGAAAGTAATTAGTTGTACGTCTGTATAGTCAGTAGCAGCTTTGTGAACTCACAAGTCCTGAAGGTTTGAGGTGGTTAAATAAGATAATTCTGACTATTGGTGTTATATCACATGTTCTTTCAGGTCTTCATACTATCCCAGCAGAACTCGTCGCTCTCAGAAAGCATCTTACTGGAGGTTCCTCGGTCTTCTGAAAGTTTTACCCACCAAACTTCCATTCGACCAAACTAAAACAAGAAGTGTCGATTCCCCTCTGCAAGTCACTGAAAGATACTCTGATTACTGCAGCTGGTATTTGGACCCCTGAACTCCAAACTCAAGGCCACTTAACCCAGAATCAGGGCTGGAAAACTTGCTGCTGTTCCAGATTACAAACACAAAGTAAATACACACCATGGCTGAACCAGCAGGTGGTTTATATTTGGAGGGGCTGAGTGTTGGAATAGCTTTGTAGAGTAGAGACGGAGACGAGTTTGGTTAGAAGTGAGCTAAAGGTAAAACACTCTGATGGGAAGATTGCCCTTCATCCAAACGTGATGTTTAATGGCAGGTCTGCCTCAGACTCCAATCACCTATGTGAAATTACAGAGCTCCAACAACTTGTGTCTCGTTACTCAAAGTGCCCACTCTGTCTGCAACTGAACATTGAAAGCAGGAATTAGCCGCAGTGCGGAGTGAATTCATTAAACGGAGGCTGCTCGTTTAAAGTCTTCATAAAGAAATGCCTCCTTCTCTGAGCATGCACCACGCACACACGAAGTCCCACAAACATCGCCACGTCGAGCTCACCGGCGTGGAAGCGCAGGATAAACATGCAAGGAAGCCCATCACACACGGATCGAGGCTCTTTGTGGAGGTTCTGGCAGATCTGACGGCTCTCACCGCTGAGTGAGTGAACACTTAAGCAACTAAAGAGCTGCCTCCTTTCAGCAGATGTCAAGCACTCGGTGGAGGATAAACATGATCCAGTCACTGCAGATGTGTGAAATATGGCTTTGAATAGAAATAAAGGGGGTGCTACGTTGCTCTATGACACACATGCAACCGTTTTTAAACCCTGAATGAAGCAAAACCTGCTGTTCTGTTGTTATTTTGTTTAAGTTGGCATGTAAGATAAGTGTGAGCGGAAGATCTCCCATTATATACGACTGTAGGCCGTGTTGGTGTCAGTGGGGGCAAAGCAGCTGTAGGCAGTAATGAATGAAGATGTATTCAACTCTATAGCTCAAATTAAATAAGGCCATGGCATACTGCAAGAGAAAAAGCGAAGCTTTGAGGCAGCGAAAATAGCAAATCCATCAGGAAAATAGATTTTTTTTTTTTAATAGCCTTTATGTCCACATTGGAAGGGTGTAGAGAAAGTGTTTTTGTTGTGGCTGACAGAAGCATTCGCCACATCAGTGTGAGAAAAGCATTCATTCACGCAGACTGAGTGGGAGCTGATGGGAACGGAGAGCTATTCTCAGTAATCATTTCAAATTGGCATGTGTGAATAATAGCAGCGCGGCTGAATTGTGCGTTCAGAGAGACTTCCCGACACGCAAGCGAGCAAGTGGCTGTGGACGGCCGAGGAAACTGTCTTAAGGTGAACTCCGGTTGCGTTTTGGGGGTCCGTTTCCATGGCAACACAACTTTTTGAAAACAGCTCCCAAGGCAGAACAGCCTCTGACTCCGTCTCCATGGAAACGGCGGAAAATGCCACTTTTCCCTGGTAGGACCATAATTTGTGAACTGAATATAAGTAAAAAAAAGTACATATATAGGCTGCGCTTGTGTATAAGTTGCAGGTGTCCACGTTGTAACAGGATTGCAAAGGGTGTGAAAAAAGTTGCAGTTTATAATCCGGAAATTACGGCAAATAGTGGTTCTGCACATGGGTGAGTAGATGGACAACAACTGCAACTCGAAATGCAACTTTATGAAAATGCTGCAACTCTGTCTCCAACTTTTTAAAAGCGACCAACTCAGTCTCACAATTTAGGTCTCATTGACAAGACAATATTTTCAAGTGAAAAAAGAAAACTTTTGTAGTTTTTTGGGTGTCGGTTTACAAAGGTGCTCGGAGCAACTGAAAACGCAACTTTTTGAAATGCTGCTACGGCGTATGTCATGACTCCCCGTCCATATTCTCCTGGAAATTGATAGTTTGATTTTGACAGTCATCCTAATAACAATCCAACTTGGTCGTCTGTCCATACAAATGTCCATTGTTAATGTTTATGTGTGTGTGGTTTTATACAAAAAACAACCAACAACTACATCGTTTCCTGTGGAAATGGTCGTCGACTTCAGAATATTACAGTGTAACAATAAAAATACATTTTTATAAAAAAAATAAAAAAAAAATTATAATAATAATGATAATAGTAATAGATAGAAATAAAATTATAAAATACATTAGATTTAATCTTGATAATGACACAAATGACAGAAGACTTTTAGAATAGTAATTAATCACTTTCTGTTTCCAAGCAAAATCTGAATTTTAATTACTCATCCTAACAGTCCAAATACTAACCATATCAACGTGTGTGTGTGTGTGTGTGTGTGTGTGTGTGTGTGTGTGTGTGTGTGTGTGTGTGTGTGTGTGTGTGTGTGTGTGTCCTACAACATACGTACATCAGGAAAAACAGATAACCTGTGTAAGTGGACGACCTGACCTGAAGCCACTGGGACCTCTGAAACCCAGAGGAGCACGTAGAGAACCGTGTCAGGTCACACGAGAAGAAACAACTGAGCCAACGCTCTGGAACATGGCCTCCACACATAAAAGGTCACCTCAAGTACTACATACATGGAAAGAGACACACGATCCCGATCCGTCCATCGGCTGCAGCTGCTGCATCACAGTCTACGACCCGAGGAGCTGGATCCAGTCCTGGAGGACATGAGACAGCAGGTTCAGAAACCAAACAGGAACACCAATAAACAGAGAGACTGAGGGCTGGAACACAGTGAGGAGGTTGGAGGAGAAACGCCGCTGGTATATCTAGAAAACATTGTCATTTCTGAGCATTATCGGATGTCTATAAGATCTCCATCTCACAGTAGCTACTGAGCTCCTGTCAGTTTGTGGTGAACGCTAACCTGATCTTAACCACAATGACTTCAGCTGAAGGGTTTTGTGAAGGATGGAGTCACTATACGTGAAGAATCTCATTTCATTTATGGCTAATTTCATTCCTCCAAACACCACATCAATGATGTACAAAGATCACCTGCTGATGCAGCGGACATATAGACCCCATTTATACGACAACGTTAAGTGAAAACGAATCGATTTCGCGTTTTCATTTCAGAAAATGTTTTGCGTTTACACTGTTTTGAAAACAATGTCCATTTCTATGGCAACGGCAGAAACACTGAAAATATTACTTATTCTCAACTGATACTTATTATTACAACAGTTCAGTGAAAAAATGTTTTTTTCTGAAAAAAGCTGTGCAGCTGCTGAATCTGTCCTCGTTCTGGTTCCACTACAGCGAGTTTAGACATTTTACAAGGGGGCAGGCCCTGAATGTTTCCAAGAAGTTGCGTCTTCAATGGGCTCGAGCAAGTTTTGAGTTTTCATTTGAAATCATTCATCTCAATGTTTACTGGACTTCCAGGGTTGAGACTGTTGAGTCATCGTATCCGTGTGGAACACAGCATCATGCAAACAAACTGTACGCTACTTATCCTCCATTAATGTTATATCTTTTATTCTTTATATCATCCCAATCCTGAACTAATGGCCTCTGTCAACAATAAAATATAGAAAATGTAATATTTAAAAATGACAGTGCTTTTAGGTTTCGGATTTTGGGACCCAAAATATAACTTTTGTAAATTTGGCTAATCCCACTACCTCGTCAGCCTGTACACACACAACAAAAAGGCAGAAGTAATCTCATTACACATGTGTGAAGTAGTTTCTTTGGTTATATTCTGTAAAGATGAGTTCATTTTCTCTGAGGATAAACTCTGCTGCTGCTGCAGCTTGCACAATTTTAAACCTCCATTCTCCAGTTTTCAGTTCTAATTTGGGCCATTGCTTCAGTGGAGAAATATTCCATATAACACTTGTGATGCACTATTTTTAATTTTGTTTTCTCTCTTTGGACGATTCATCTGTTTCTTGACGCGCCATCATCTTTCCTGAACTTTGAATAGGGTTTTTTTAAATATATGTTTTGACATAAATGGGCTTCCACATGAATCTTTGGCGCCCCCCCCAGTGGGAGCCCTGCTTGTAAATCACTGGTTTAGGCTAAATCAAACTGTCTAAGTAACAATCCTTTTGTTATGAGGGTAACATGATCAACAATACCAGTTCAATTGATGGATTTTTCAGTCAGATTTTTTTGAAATTGTCAAAAAATAACACTTAATATTCCCTAATTCTCTGCATTTGATACGGTTTGTAAGCCTTTATTTTTGCAGCAACATGGGAACTACAGTCAAAAAATACATTAATTTCATACGTGAAAAATGTGAATTATTTGATGTAATGTTGGTGATTCATAGAGGCGCATTTTAAATATTCTTGCTATTACAACCTCCTGTCCTCTTCTTGTCAATAGTGAAATGTGAGCACCTGAAAGTACAGGTTTGTGTTTCCATCGGGGACAAGAGGGGAGAAGCTTCCCACTCTTCAAGTCGATCTGGATGGGAGTCACATTAATTGACACTTTAATTTCAGACTGACAGTCTAAAATTAAAGGGGTTTGCCATCATTAAGCTGTGACAGCAGTGTAATTAGAAAGTTAGTGCACTTCTGTGTGTGTGTGTGTGTGTGTGTGTGTGTGTGTGTGTGTGTGTGTGTGTGTGTGTGTGTGTGTGTGTGTGTGTGTGTGCGCACTTCAGGCATTATGAATTCATAAATGCAAAATAAAAATTGAATAACAATAAAAAATGAATGCTGCAAGCAGCCTTGCTCAGGACCTCGCACTCTAGACTCTGAGGTCGGCCTAATCATAGCCTCTGGCCCATTTAAATATTGATCAAATATAAATTTTGAAGGTTTTGACAAAAAAGGACTTTTATTTTGAAAAATAAGGAGGGGGCATTAAAATTGATAGCCGACTAAGCTCTAATCAAGCTAATTTTTGGTGTCATTTTTAAGAAAGGAGTTTTATTTTGAAAAAAATTGGGTCTTTTACTTTGAAAGCCAGCTCACCCATAGCCTAGCTAAACTCTTAATATCCAGTTTGAAGGTTTACATTGTCATCGTAAAAAACCAGGACTTTTATTTTGAAGGAGTTTGGGGCTTTGACATGTTAGCATTTTAGCTAGTCCACAACCACGTGTTAGCTAGTACACCAACCGCACATTAGTATATTAGCTTGTTTATGTTGCGCACACAATAGCATGTTAGCTCGTCCAGAAACCACAAATTAGCATGTTAGCGAGTTTGTGTATCACACATTCGAATTTTAGCTAGTCCACAAACCACACATTAGCATGTTAGCTTGTTTATGTTAGCTGGTCCATTAACCACACTTTAACATGTTAGCTAGTTTGTGTCTCACGCATTAGAAGGTTAGCTCATCTGCAAACCACACCTTAGCATGTTAGCTTGTTTATGTAGCACGATAGCAGGTTCGCTAGTCCACAAACCCTATTTTAGCATGTTGAGATGAACAAATGTGTTTTGGTTTGATCTCTACGACATTCCTAAGGGAGGTGGTGGCCAGTTCAGTGTTTCTAGGTGGCGCAAGAGAGCACATTTTGGCACTCTGGGGGTTAGTTTTTACATTTTCTCAAATTTGTCGCCAGTCCTGATGTGCATGGCAAATTTGGTGAGTTTTTGAGCGTGTTTAGGGGGTCAAATGTGGGTATAGTGATGCGACGGAATAATAAACAATAATAAACATTACAAAATAGGCCAATAGGGTTCTGGCCTTTCGGGCTCGGTCCCTAACAATAAAGGCAAACTGGGGTTCAAAAGGCCAAAATCCAAATTAAACATATGAAGCATGAGGAGGAAGAGAAATCCATGCAGAATACCATAATGAAAACTTAAATGCAATATGACAAGATAAAACTCTAAATTGTTCTATAATGTCTTTGCAGCTCATCAATTAGGTTCAAATTTACTTCATCTAACACAACAATTACTCACCTCCTGAATCAGATTGAGTCAGACACGTGTTGCAAGCTCTGGGACTCTTACTAAACGGTTCATGTGAACAATCAACCATCCATCCATCTTCTAGGGCCTATTTTCAAGAGAAAATGCAAAACTCCTGTTGTGTTTTGGGTGCTTGGAGCCACTGACACCTTACTTTTTGAAAACACTTCGGATATGTTTGGGTCTCCTTTTCCTTGAAGACGATGAAAACGCTGCTTCTGCAGATGCGCACCAAGGCTGTATTAAACAGTTTTTCTGCACATGCTCAGTAGTTGAAAATGCTCTGACTATACAAAAGAGTGAAAATGCAACTTGTCTGAGTCGTTGCTACAGCGCATGTCCACCACGGCCAGTAGAGCCAATCAGACTAATGTTTCCTCCGTGGTGTCATGACTCCCAGTCTATATTCTCCTGGACTTGCTAGTTTTATTTTGACAGTCACCGTAATAACAATCCAACTTGGTGGTCTGTCCACTAGAATGTCCGTGTTCTCCCGTTGTCAATGTTCAGAGTCGATATTTCTCTGCTGAATGTGTGTGTGGTTTCATTACAAAAACAATCAACAAAACCAACTAGTGGCCAAACCTGCAAACTACATCGTTTTCAGCGCTTCTGCGGTTTCCTTGCAAGCATGGTGAGTTTTCACTTGTAACGTTGTCGTGTAAACACAGCCTGAGATAAAAACCTGCCCGTCACAGTTTATTATTATTATTTGATCTGACACTTTATACCTCAAACTGCATTCCCGAAGCCGCTTTTCTCAGACGTTATCGCCGTCGTCAGCCACTGTTGGTTCAAGGGAACCATCCCGGAGAAAGTCCTCCTGCAGAGGAGTGCATCGCAGCTGGAGTGTTTTGAGTAACTGCTACGTTGCGTTTGTGGCTCTTCCCCGGGCTGTCAGCCTGAATTCTGCTTCCTGTGTGCTCCACTGAGCCCTGCTGTAGTTTAAAGCCCCATCTCTGAGCTCCTAATGCAAAACGGATGTTATAAACAGTCTAAAAGCTCCTGCGAGGGTTCCCTCCACACTGAAATCATCCCCAGATGCCCCTGCATTGTCAGGCTCAATATCTCAACTGTGCATATGTTATCAGAGCTCTGTGTGTTCATATTTGTCCTCCTTTAACATCATGCGAGTCATGCGAGGATGACGTTTTGTGGAGTTTTCCCCTTTTTTTCCAATAATAATTTGAACTCGTGCTGTGATCCTTCACTCATAGAGAGTCTTCTTGGGTGATTCATTGACAAACCGCTCCGCTCGGTCTGTGGCAGGAGCTAAAGCATCAGCGTTATGATTCCCGTGACTTTGCTCCGTGACTTTGTTCCTGCAGTTTCCTCCAGTTTTTGTTCCTCCAATAACAAATCACATGACGCATGAATCAGCGGCTGACTTTTTGTTTGGTGTCACTTTCCATCACAGCTTAAAGAGCAAAATCAACTTTCGATCGCTGTTCTCGTGGGCGTCTGCACGTTCGCCAGGTGGACAGGAGAGATAACCGGAGTGTCCTCCGGCTTAGCGCTCGGGTTTTTTAATCTGTTCGGATGTTACTTTCCCCCCGGGCGGAGAGTCCTGACCCCCTGGTGAGAGGTGTTGGTTCAACAGTGGAAATTACGGGTTGAAAGATGATGGCGTGTCTCCTGAAGGACGAGTCTGATTCTCAGGTGTTCGTTCGGCTCCGTCTTTTATTTTCTGAGGTCAGGGCACGACAGCATTTCTGCATTTCTTCTAGTTTCTTCATCTGTGTGATCAATTCGGTGGTGTAGGCCGTCGTATACACGGGTATACACGGGAATACAGCGTATACCTGTTCATTTTTCAGTCAGCATTGTATACACCTACTTCCAAATCTCCCATGATACACCACTCAGCAGTATCTACCAGCCACATTGCCTACTGTTTGCTAAAAGAAAAATGGATAAAGCTTGGATCTGTACCAACTGTGAGTGACTTTTCTCCAAAAGCAGGAAATGTGAGTAATTTGATTTTATGTTGCTTTACACCCGCTTTACTGCGTAGGCCTACTTCGTGTGATAGACTTCAACATTTCCTGCATTTACAGGCTGTGAAGGTCTTACAATGGTTTATTTCATATTATTAAGTGCAATTTCTGTTACTATTTTTGCATCCCTACAGCGGTTGTAACTAAGAGTTTGAGAAGATTTTATTATAAAGCTTGTTTTCTCTTTACAGGCCAGATCTTGAACTGAGTGCAGTCGTTTACCTGCATGGAGGGATGTTCCATGTAAACTGACCCACTAGAGACACGTACTGTATCCACACCGCCGTCCTTTACGACTCTTCAGCCCCACTTAACAAGTGCTGGTATGGACTATCCACCTTAAGTACAATTAGTTACCAAGGTAGTAATCATTTACCTGTTTAATCCTGATTAAGTAATATTTCTGCTGTCTTTGTGTGATTTTTGTAGACTTTCTTTCGGAAAATCACATTTGGTTCCAGGTGTCCAGGCTCCTGTGTCCTGCTAGAATGTTGGTGTTGGGACAACCACTGCAGACCCTTTATGTTTATCAACGCCCGTGGAAAGACGCTCAAAAAGATGTGGTCTGGACATTGAAGATGAGCCGGAGCAGGACGATTCATTCCAGGGCGGCTCTTCAATGGCGGCGGTGTTGTTAGATGTTGCAAAACTGAGCCGTCGCCACCAGGCTTCATCTTTAGAGTCTTTCCATAGCGTCACCCTTCGTTTATCCCCAAAGACGGTTGTTTTTCCATTTATTGGAATGGTGTGCAAGTTAGTCAAACTGGAGTTATTTATTTGGGAGAATTGCATCCTAAACGTTTTATCTTTATGAATATTTGTGATGTTATCTTTCTTGTACTTCCAGACTCGACCATGTCTTATAGTGAAACACTGAGAGACCATAAGCCAGGACACGGGGCGGTGCACCTCTCTTCAGGATCCACTTTCCTAAGACCTTGAAGGGAGAAAGCAGATCTAAGCCATAAGACTGAGCCGGCATTCAGTAAGTGGTAAATTATTTTAATTTCTGACCAGAACATGGTTTGAACTTGGTCTACACTAGATATGATGATCAAAAACCTTTAAAAACCAAAACAGTAAAACTAAACCTTAAAATAAAAATATATAGATTAGTGATAAGTACCAAGATGTATTTGGGGTACTTTTACTATTTTTTGAAACTGGTATGTTGCTCACATACTGGACTACATAATTGATAAAGTCTTTGTGGGACCAACGCCGTAGAAAATTGTCCTGCTGGTTCAGTCGAGGGCCAGTTTAAATCCCACACCTTTTTTTTTGTGAATTGTTTCGGCCCTGTGTTTCAATTTTGGACATTTATGTAAATAAAGGTTTGAAAGTATCTGCAGAAATGACTCCTGTGATTTCATGAAATATATGCAAAACATTTGTTTTTGAAAACTATACAATATATAAAACAGCAAATGCAATATCATAAATTGTTTCATAGTTGGATTTGTCGTGTGTTAACAGTAGCAGAATTCTGCCTACATTATGGGCAGCAGAGTAGCCTAGAGGACAGCAGAAGGCAGCATTGTAGTTTAGACGACAGTAGTGTAGCTTAGAGGACAGCAGAGTAGTTTAGTGGACAGCAGTGTAGCATAGAGGACAGCAGTGTAGCCTAGAGGACAGCAGAAGGCAGCATTGTAGTTTAGACGACAGCAGTGTAGCTTAGAGGACAGCAGAGTAGTTTAGTGGACAGCAGTGTAGCATAGAGGACAGCAGTGTAGCTTAGAGGACAGCAGTGTAGCTTAGAAGACAGCAGAGTAGTTTAGTGGACAGCAGTGTAGCATAGAGGACAGCAGAGTAGTTTAGAGGACAGCAGTGTAGCTTAGAGGACAGCAGAGTAGTTTAGAGGACAGCAGTGTAGCTTAGAGGACAGCAGAGTAGCTTAGAGGACAGCAGAGTAGTTTAGAGGACAGCAGTGTAGCTTAGAGGACAGCAGAGTAGTTTAGAGGACTGCACACTGCCTCAAGTTTTAAACACTTTATGATTTGCTGAATAAATTCAGTACAACATGTAAAACTGTAACAGTTACCCTCACAGTTAGCAGGATCTCTCGCGTTAGCTACTTGGTAGTAACTGTAACAACACGTATCACCAAACTAAGTAGCATATTTGGACATAATATTTTTACGTTCTGAAACGTCCAGCTGCAGCCACAGAGTCTGAACTTTTTTGGGAGTGTCTCCTTTTGTGTCCGATTCTGCTTCAAACTGGTCTGGTTGGCATGAGCCATAGCATGAATCCAAACATTAGCACATGAGAACTGCAAGTTCAAGCTGCCTCCTCTCTCCAGAGGGACGTGGACTCGATGTGCCCATGTACAGCTCATTAGTATTTAAATGTCCAGGCAAGAAAGCTTCTCAACACAGCTCACCAGATAGACTTTAAAATAGTTCAAATTCAGGACCAAGAATGAATTTGGACAATAAACTTTGAATACAACATTTTGAGATTGTTGAAAAACTGAATATGGGACCTTCAACCTTTATGAAATTACTGTAAAAATTGAAAGTTGTGTTTTATTGAAAATACACAAACACTTGTCTCTTTCTATGCTTTTAAAAAAATTCCAACATTTGTTTTTTAGACATTTCAACACTGTATAGACCTACAATGTTTAGTCCTGACAAAGAAACCAATGACATTCATTCCTGTGAGTCTCACACCTAAATGGGTCAAACATCTCCAGCAGGAGAAACATTGAGTCTCCACAATCCTTTAAAGATGCAGCACTGGCATTGTCATGCACTTTGTGCACTTTATTTTGTTTTCTGTGAGACAAACTGATATTTTATGCCCTGTTTACACGACAACGTTCCACGTGACAACACCTAATCCGCAAAAAAAAAGTGGGGGCGTCTACACTGCAGCAGCGGACACAGAGACATAGATGTAGTTAGTATGCCGGGCCACTGGAGGGCGCTGTTGCTTGATTTTGTTATGAAACTACAAAGACGTGTGTGCAGAGAACAATACACTATAAACGTGAAGAAAATGGAGAGAACCCGACATCTGCATGGACTGATGACGCATCGGATGCTATCAGGGAGAGTCTCAACTATTAAACTACTGATCTGGACAATAAAACTAGAATATAGACGTCGGGTCGTACCACTACGCCGCCGCCATGTTTGTTTACAACTGAATGAGCAGGAGGGAGGGGGAGAGATGTGCATGCGCAGTAACAGGCTCTGTAGCCTCCATCAGTCTCTGCAGGAGGGATTTGCGCCGTGAAAGAATCTTTCCACCTTGGGAGCCGGATTAAAAACTTTGCGGATACAGTGCATCAGCAAACTGGTGCCGTGTAAACAGACCCCCCAAAAGTGAAGAAAGTTTTGCGGATACACTCGAATTCGTTGTCGTGTAAACGGGGCCTTAGTCTCTGCATCCCTGAACACTTCAACGTTCATCACAACTCGGCCGCAGGAAAGTGTGCAAAGCACAAAAATGTATATTTGAAATTAATATCTTATATATTAAATAACAATTGGTACTTATCACATTGTCACATTATATAAATTCTGAGTAATTATATTATTATACTGCAAAGCTCATAAACGCCACCAAAATGTCATGTAAAAGTTTACATTTTACTTCATGAGTTTCTACAATTAATGTAAAATAACCCCAATAATGCTAAGATTTCATATCATGGCAATTCTAGGTTCGTTGGCCTTTGGGGGTCTTGAGTGGCCCCCACACCGCCGGCCGGGTCATCAATTAACCTCAAGAGTGCTTTAGGTCTGTCGGGGAGAATGAGAGTACCCTGTGATAACCCGTGCAAACACAGAAAGGCTCCCAGCTGGACTTGAGCAGGGAGATATTCTCACTACCGACAGAAATCAGAGGATCGTAATACTTTGAACAAGTTCCAGAGACCTAACAAGGACTAGTCAAGTCATCAAAAACCAGAGTTCAGCAAAACTTTTATCTGGCCCTTCAGTCAGCTCGTCAGAAGGAACGGCTCGGACTGCAGGGGTCGTGAGGAGTGTACGCCACAGTCAGTGCTCCGGTCCAACTATCCAGCGAGCAAATCTTTTGAAGAAATCTCTTCACTGAACTCATTTCAGTTATTTGGGACAGTGCGAAGAGCTCCTTCACACATCGGTACCTCTCATGGCCACAAACTGCTGACACAGCGCATCTTTGCAACTTTCCCTCCGAGTAATCAAACTGTCGGACGTGTGGATATTAATGGAAGTGGACACAAGAGCCATCAGAGGCGTCACAGCATTGCGATCTCTGCCTCCTAATGGATTTATTACCAGACGAAAACTGGACAAACACTTTAGTCAGAGAGCAGAAGGAAAAAATAAAGGCCGAGGCGCTTTCCGGAAAGGTTGCTGCATGATCAGAGCTTTATGAAAATATTATTTTTCATCTTCTGTGGGGGGAAATAACCGGTCATGACGAGGCTGAAAGACGGAGGCAGAGCGGGAGGAGTGGAGGTTTGAATTACCAACACCAGCTCAAAGAGCTGTTTGATGTTCAGAGGCTGTGATACATTATTGATGTGGAGCCTGTTAAATAAGGCCAGTGCTCATTTGATTACAAATCTCATTAGGGCTTTACAAAATATGCTTTAATAACCAAATCCATCAACATAATCACTGTGTAAAGAGACCGAACGCTGTCATTACACAAAGCATACAGTTGTGGGTTTGTGACTGTGCACACACACTTTGACTTTCACTGGTTTCAATAAACATACGCTTTTCTTTTTTTTCTTTCTTTTTGTACACACGGAAGAAGAAACATAAATTGTTTGTGGAAAGAATTAAAGAGAATTACTTGAGCAGATGTTGGAGCTCCATGATGGAAGAGAGTGTTGCTTTCTATTTAGATATGTGAGTAAAGAAATGGTGCGCAAACACTTTCAGCTATTGAAATGCGATCAGAGTCAAGTCGGAAAGCAATATAACACAGCATGCCGTGTGAAAAATACCTAAACGCGTTAAACACAGAACCAATTAGACAACGTGTGGTAGACGTGACGGATCGCTCCTGATGAGTTGACAGTGATTTGTCTCCAGCTGTGAGGCAGAGCGCGGCGTTTTAACCATTTATCACTCACAGGCTCGACTTCACGGCACGTTTACGGTCGAGGCTCAACTGCAAACAAAGTCACTGCAGACAAAGAGGCGAGAGGACTCGCACAAATTCAACTCAACTTTATTTATAGAGCACGTTAAAACAACTGCAGCTGAAACCAAAGTGCTTTACAAAGAGACTAATAAACAAGAATAAGCAATAAAAAAAGTGTTAAACAACAAAATAATAAGACAATATATTAGGCAATAATAAAACAGGCCTAGAGTCTCAAAACGTGGTTAAAAGTGGGTCTTAAGATTGGTTTTAAAAGTGGACGGTGAAGGTTCTTGTCTGACGAGCAGCAGAAGCTCATTCCACAACAGAAAAACCTCTGTCCCCTCTGAGACTGGCTGAGTCCAACACGAAGTGCATTCCAGTAATCCAGCCAAGATGTAATAAAAGCATGGAGTACTGTCTCAAAGTGCTGACGTGCGAGAATGGTCCTCACCTTCCCAAGTCTTCTGACGTGGAAGAAGGTTGACTGAACCACTGCCCTTATCTGCGAGTCGAGTTTAAAGCCACTGTCCATTGTAAAAACGATGGTTGGCTTCACATGTGGAGTCAAGGGACCCAAGTCAACAGAGCTGTGAGCAAAAATGATCAGGCGGTGAGCACCGTGTTAAAATTCAAAGAAGCAGATGTTCAATTAAAAGTGAAATGTGTTTTATTATAAAAAGGTTCTAAAAATGGATGAAAGTTTAAAAAAAAAAAAAAAAAGAGTCCTTGGATGTTATTTAGAAGGGGAAAAAAAAGACTCTGCTCGCCGGACTGGTTTCACCCGTTGGCCCGGGAGGCGGCGGGCCACCGCAGGCACGTCTTCAGGGAGAGGGATCCACCCGTTGGTCCACCAGGAGACACAAACACAGCATCAGTGGAGGGAACGAGACAACACAACACTCGATCATTCCCGTTGTGCCAGGTGCTACTACAGTTAGTGTTCACTCTGCCGATACCACTCGAGGTGTCGTAGCACTCTGGACTTCCTTGGCTCGGTGGTCAGCTCCCCGCACTCCTCTGATGTCACCCAGGCCCGGTGTCCCTCTCCTCTTGAATTGACATCCTCAAAATATGACTTCTCACTTTTTCAGTATTTCATTGAGTGCCCGATAAACGGATAATTTAAAATAAGTCCGTGTAAAATTGAAGGATGTAATGTGTGACGTATTTTCTATTTTAAGCTTGTTCATTTGGTTCAGGTGGCATTCAGCAGCACTTTTGAGACCGGATCAAACCGCCTAGAAAATGTCACACAAGTACAACAGCTGCTGGTTTGGGGGCGCTGTTGCCCAAAACAAACACTGACCAGAGAGGAAGTAAAGAAGAAACATGGCTCACTGATTGGTCCGAACCGAAACCGGAAGTCCAGACCCTTCAGTCATAGTGGCTAGGCTAGTTAGCTCATGGCTAATGGGTAGCCACAAACAACCGCGATATAGAGTCTTCAGACCAGATATCAGTCTTCCTCACTACTTCTTCCTCACTACTTCACGTCTGAACATGAGATATTTTCCAATTATTTCTTTCTGCATCTGCTTCTTCTGATTCACGCTTTGTTTGTTTACTACCCAGAATGCATTGCACACTACGTCATGTCCTCTCACCCCACCCATTGGAAAGATCATTTGCAAGTGAGACCCAGGTTTTTAAGGGGACCAGACATCGCTTGTGAGCTCCGGTTCAGATTTCATGGGAGTGTTCACATCGCCCAAACAAAGCGGTTTTTCCCTGGAGAGACTCTGGTCCAGATCAAACAGGGAAATGTGAACATGCCCTCAAAGACCAAGAAGAATAAAGCAGAGAACTGCTGGAGCTTGATGAGATTCTCCGTTTACCCGACAACAGAAAACTTTTGTAGCATTTTGGGGTGTCGTTTCCACAACCACAGGGCTCGGAGTGACTATAAACTGAACTTTTTCAAAACGCTCTTGACAGAAAACAGTTTTTCTGAAACGCTGCTACTGCACATGTGCACCATGGTCATATTGTAACTAGTAATTATGCACATGCTCAGTAGCTAGACAATCAGAATGTGTCACTACTCCCAGTTCATATTCTCCTGGGACTTGGTGGTTTTATAGTTGACAGGTTTCAGCTTGACTTTAATTACTTTTGTATTTATGTGTTGCTTGGATTTCTGCAAAATAAATTGAACCGACATGTTTCTAATGTCCCCTTGTCGATTTTGAGAATTTTTCTGATGCTTGTGACGTTCCAGGATGTACCTTCACATCCTCTGGCAGCTTGTTTAAATATACTTACTGTAGCTCTGTGACAGACTGGCGACCTGTCCAGGGTGTACCCTGCCCCCGCCCACAGTAGGCTGGGATTGGCTCCAGCACCCCGCCACCCTGAACTGAATAAACGGTATAGAAGATGGATGGATGGAGGGACTGATTTTAGCTCTGTTCCCTAAAAACTCCACAATTGACCACCACAGCTCGACATGTTGTTTGGTTTGAGAAACTTTCCTCTCTCCTCTGAGAGTTACCTGCGATTCTTTCTGTTTAGTCAGCGTTCAGTCGTGCCACGAGCACGCCGGCGACGTGGTGGATGAAAGAGGAAGACGACAGGAAGACCTGTTGAAATATTTAAGAGTTAGATGCGGGTGCCACGAGTCTTTGAGACGTGTAAATGCAGCCTGACAGTCACGGGGGCGTTCGAGGATGACTGTGGCAAGCAGGAAGCCCTGCACTAGCTTTTAGACTCACGACAGACTGTTTCCAGCATCCCCTCTGCATTAAGGGCTCTGCGATTGGGCTTTAAACCACAGCAGGGTTCAGAGGAGCACACGGGAACCAGAATTCAGCCTGACAGGCCTGGCAACACGCTGCCTCAAACCCTCCAGCTGTGAAGCTCTTTACTGCATCGCAACTTAAGTTTCCCTTCATGAGAACTATTCAAACTTCAGGTGCAAGCCTCCAGAGTCTTCACATCATGCCCGTGTCTTCAGATAACCCGTATCAACAATAACGCAACTGTATCAAATGGGTTAATCAGTTTCAATGCGTCTCTCAATAGTGTGAACAGTGTGGCCACAGTTATCTTGAAAATGTAATGTGGAGAAGGAGGCGGGTCAGGAGAGTGTGGTGACTGCATGCGTGCACGGCGTGTGCCTGTGTGCGTTTGGAGGAGAACTGAGGAGCGGCTGGCTTCTGTTTAATAATAAAGCGGCTTTGCAGACAAGAAACTTGTCCTGCGGGACACTAGAATAGAAACGCACAGTGACTTGGAGAAGTAACTTTAATCGGATTACTGGTTTGGATTAGTAACGCGTTAGATTACTCGCTACTGAAAAAAGTGGTGATATGACAGTAACGCCCACATTTCCACTCATCAATGTGATGTGCTGCTGATGTTTTGTGTTCTCTGCCATCAATCGTTCAACTATCAAAATCATATTCTTCTTTTGTTGTTGCTTCTTTGTTGTAATTTATGTTCCTGCTTAAAAATCATTTTAATGTCTAGTTAGAGCTGCTCAGGCTCATTTAATCTGACAGCAGTTGGAAAGTGTTTGGATCAGTGTAATAACTGTAAATAGTAAATAGAATAGAATATTATTTATATAGCACCTTTCCCAGATGAGTCAGAAGGTATTTAACAGCACTTAAAACAGAAAAAATTGAATTAAATAAATAAAAATGTAAATTAAATAAAACATTGATGACATTGCACAGTCTTTAAAACTACATGGCGAGTAACAAGGACTTCGAAATGGATAGCTAAATCACTTTATTCAAATCAGGGTCTATCACACCCTCACTACAACCTCCAAAAGTACGGAGGGCCAAAAAAGGGAGATTCGGAGAGGGTCCAAACAATACCTTGTAAAGGGTAAAGGCCCCTTCATACTCGGCAGTGACGTCATTTTGTTCGGCAGGACCCCGCACTACCGAAATTTCGCCTTATTCTTATGGAGCATGAATTGGCCTTAAGTCACAGTATGAATTTAATATAATATCTACTGTTCAATTGTTCTGATTCTTAAAGTAAAAAAACTATATATATATATATACACACACAAGCACACACCCCAATGATATGCCCCAAAAACTGCACGAGTGTGTTGAAGACACACAAACTCACCACTGTACAGTAGAAACCATTTTCACAGCCAGACACTGAACTCAAGTGTCCCATTTTACCCCCTTCCTTTTAGCTTTTCCTTCCAAGTAATACAAAAACTATTAGTTGTAGTTTTCACTGCATGCCACTGGATTTTCTGGAGTTTAATTTAGTCATAAAGTAATCAAGTAATAAATATAGGTGCAGAGTTCTAAATGAATATTGTGCTGTACCACTGTATCAGATCAGCGGCCAAGGAAAAACCCCTCCTGGTAGTTATGGATCTAAAGCAGGTGTGTGAGGTGCTGAGAGATTGTCACGACAATGGGGGACATCCTGGGAGACGAAGAACGATGGAAAAAGTATTGGCGTCCTACCACTGGAGAGCTCAGCGTGAAGATGTAAACAAATGGGATGAGAGCTTCTAAAGGAAACGTGGAATTGTTCATTGTCAATAAAATAGAATTTTAAAAAAAATACTCATACATTACTCAAATAGTACAGAATACTCTTACAATGTATCGGAGAAATTAAATCAAGAAATGACGTTGTTATATCCTACATTCTATATAATACCGTTTTTTTAAAAAGGTTGATGAGTGTCCCCAGTGTCAGCGGCATGACACGCTCAAAACTGTAGCACCTGTGCTGCATCCCATTGTTGTTTGGGAGGCATGGCGTGTCCTGGGGAGTGATCTGATTGGTCCTCTTCCTACCACTGTGAAGGGAAAACGGTAAATATTTTGTGTAGAAGCTATTCTCTAAAACTAAATATGAAATGACATTCAAAGATGCTATTCATTTAAAACAAATTGCATGTTATGTTGTAGACATATACTGACGGCCACAAATCTCTTCACCAAATGGGTTGTGGCCAAGTCGATGTACGCCAAAACAGCGGCAGAGCTGGCCAGAAAAATCTCTAATATTCTGCTCGACTTTGGGTTGGCTGAGCGGATTATTACAGACCAAGTCCGCAAATTTGTTAATGAGGTGCTGTTATGTGTATAAAATGTAGTTTTGTGTGACACATATTTGTACTTCACAATATTTGTAATTGTAAAGATCATTTGTTTACGTGATCATGTCTGCAGGTCAACTGCCGTTGGCTGCTCTGGGAGTCAAGCGCTGCGTCACATCGGCTTACCATCCCCAGGCCAATGGACAAGATTGACGCACGGACAGAACAATGAAGACTGCACTCTCCGAATACTGTGGGGAGCAGCAGAACGACTGGGATGTTCATTTAAAGGGTGCTGTGTCCAGCATCAATACGGCAAAACAGGTAATACTGTATAACAACTGCAGATGTCATCAACATTGGACAAAGGGAGGAGGATGGCATTTCTGTTGTTGTGAATGAGGTCACAGAACAACAGATTGAGGCTCAGACTGCAGAAGTCAGTGATCTACTTCAAAAGGTGATAATATAAGGTAATAAGGTAAAATAGTTATATATATCTGTAGTTCACCTTGAAATATATGAACAAGGATGTTCTGGGAAATAAACAGAACGTAACTGGACTTGATAATATCTCTGTAAGGAAGTTTTGGCTCTTGTCCAAGGGGCTTCATCAGTTCCTGCTCGTCTGATCAGGCGAGGCTAGTCCGACTGGCTGGAGTAGAAACACTGGTTTTTAAACCTCAGGACGTGTTTCCAAAGGCCAATGGTGTCTAACAATTGTTCGAAAAATTGCTAGAAAAACCATGACCTGGACACATTAGAATATTTGCAGACATAAAAGGGATGGATGGTTCAATTTCTGAGCATTTCAATTCTTTTTTTTTTTTTCTCTCTCAGATCTACCAGAACATACAGATTGCCCAGGGCAGACAGAAGAAGGACCATGAGAGAAGGAATGGCATTCCACTTTAAAGTTGGTGAGGAGGTCCTGAAGGCCAACAAGAGAAAGGAAGGCCGAGAAGGAGGGCGACTGGAGAGCAACTGGTCTGGGCCTTACGTCATAAGCTCCATATCAGAAAAGGGAGTGGCGACGTTATCGAGCATGACGGGGGCTCAGCTGAAACAGAGCGTCAATGTTTCACAGCTAAAGCCTTTCATCAGACCTCATTTCAGAGGTAATATAAAGTCACGATGTATGTGGATTATGTATGTGGTAGTTGCCAATACACCCTATTTGTCATCAGAGAGCAAAGAGCCAGATGTCTTAAATGAGAATTTTTAAGAAATTATTATTAATCAATTTTTTTTTTTTTGTTCATTAACAGTTGAACAGGAGTCCTTGTTCAAGGAATCACTGGATGACCGTGTGTACTTGTTCTGGGGCAAGTTATTTATAGGAGAGGCGTCCAACTCAAGACATGCTGGTAAATATATAAATATGATGACATTTTTACACAAACCTGAATATGCACTATTTTGACTTTACAGTTTCATTTGCATGTTTTCTTTTGGTTTTAAGTATGTTTTGTTATATGTTCTTCATAGCTCCGCTACGTACTGGCCACCGAAAGACCTGGTGCAGAGATTATTGTCAAGGATGGGAACGTCTGCCTGACAAGGGAGGACTTCAGGAGTTTGGGCCTTCCTCAGTGTATGGAATGTAATGTATGTATTCCAGAGCTTTGATGTCAATTATATCTGGTTTCAAAAGAATGTACAAGTTACTTGCTTCTCATTCTTTGTTGCAGGTTGGGAATGCATACTTCAAACGTGTTCAAGAAGCTGCCCAAAGTCATTTAACTTTTTTTTATATAAAAGCATACATTATGCTATTTTTTCCATTCTTAAATTTTTCTAAATACTGCTTCTTAGCAGTGAAAGTTAGCAGGAGCAGACAGTTTGCAATTAAATATTTGTTTTTCTATTAATATAGGGAAAGGATTTTCACATTGTGGACATGTACATTGTTCCAACATGGAAGTCTAAGGAAGTAGACCCAACGGCTGCTTTTCCAGTGACCTTTTGCTTTGCGTGAGTCTATTCCTAATCCTCACAACAGAATTAAGTCAAACGTGACTCAATTTCTGCTCTATCTGTTGTTTAAGGATTCATGTAAATTTTGCTGTTTTGGAAATGGTTGACAGGTCCTGAAACCAGCAAAGAAAGAGCTTATTTTGCTGGACCCGCTCGAAACCAGATGGTTTTGGCGACAGTTGCTACCGTAACATCTTCAGGTTTTGTAACATGAAATCAATCAGCCCTGTTCTGTGGCTTGTTCAGTGTGAAGATTCTACACAATTCATAGCTTCCCAGTACCAAGTTATTGGCCAGGTTTGTCAACATAATCATATAAAATTCCTAAGACAAATCTTTTGCAACCAGAGGTCAGCAACTTGGATACTATGAGTTGTGATGTTCACCTCGTTACAAGAATGAAAGTTGAGCCTCGTTCAAAGGCTATTTTAAAGTTCAGCCCTGTTCAGTGGCTGTGTGGTTTTGTTTTGTTTTTCCAATAGTTTTGTTCTTATCTTGTTCATTGGTATTGGGGACTGCCTTCTGTCTCAGGCATGCCATTGTATTTTATATTGTTAAAGTATGTAAAGAATAAATAAAAGTAGAGTATGAGTTTAATCATCTGTGTTTGTCATGATTGATTTTGGCAGTGACGGAGCTCGGTGTGTTGCCCCAGGACCATGGAACATTAAATATGGGAAAAACATTGAGGTATATTTCGCTAATATCGCATTCAATTGTATACATATCCTTAGTTTCCTTTTGACCTCAACACAGTTTTATAACCTCAAGCTTCACCCAATTCTTACAGGGTTTCCCTCAGCAAACCAGTGGAAATTCTTGTGGTGTCTTCATACTGATGGTAAATTGCTCCCTAATCTCCATTTTAAAGTGTTTCTGTATTTTTTGACAACAATGTAACTTCACAAACCTTTGCCTTTCACGGTATGCATTGAGCCTGAGCCCAGATGCTCCGCTTTTGTTTGCTGAGGTCAGTGCTTTTCTTCTCAGATGGAACAAAGGGAAATTGGGGAAGAAAAACACCCACCATTAATCATCGCAGCCCATTTCTGAAATGGATTTACATTTTTTGAATTGTACTCTGCAGTAACTGTCTTGAAATATTTTTTTTTTCCTGAAAATGACCATGACCATTCAACTTCAGTATTCTAACATTTCTTTTAGTGTCATGGCACGCATCAGAAAATGGTGGTGCTTTACTCTAATGGAACGGTTCCAGACTGACGGGTAAGACACATTTGTAAATGAAACTTCCTGAACAACATTTTAGTTTACTATTTTATTTTTTTCAATACAATATGCTTTATAGACAGTGTTGAGCAAACATGTTGCCAAAGTAGAAATTCATATATGCATAAAGTAAGAGTGAAGTATGAATACCATAAATGATTCTGTCACTAACATCTTTCTCTAAAGCCACGGACAGATGTTTGCCTACTGGACCAGTGAGGCTAAAGCTTTGCTACAAGGGTCAATGCAGCCAGTATACGGCGTCTCTACATCAAGAAAGACACAGCATCCAGGAAGCATAAAGCTGATGGCAGGAGGACATCCATCACTTCATATGTTGTCTTCCTTTGTACCAAGCTCTAATTCCACGACACTGAACAATCACGTTTCTCTTTAAAGGTTCACGTTGTCTGACTGATGCTTCATACTGCAAGTAACCTTATTTTTATTTGTGATTTTACTACAGTGAACTACTAGTTATAATCACAGACTGATTTCTTTCACTCTTCGGGAGATTAAAAACATCTGCAGGAGGCTGTACACCACAGTGAGACAACCAGTAAATAGTATGACAAAGATTCAAAGATTAATTTTTCTGCAACTTTATGTCCAAAAGTCTTTTTGTCATCGTGCTGTCAATAGGGAAGTCAGTGTATTGTTTGAAAAACGTGCTTGATTTTGCCTCACATATATTTTACAGTTGCCAAGATGTGTGCTCACGGACGTCCTTGAAGGAGAGGTACTGCAGGAAGGTGATGTAGCTTTCCTAACATTGGCTCTGGTGTGTACCACCTTCAGAGACGCTGTATCTGCTGAAAGTTTCAGAAGGCGTGCTCATTTTCACTGGCTTGACAGTAAGCACTTCAGTAAATGGCACAATGATATGCAATATTACTTTGAGCTGGTGAAAATATCTATAGCCAGCACAGCATCAAAGGAAATGTGCTCTTTTGGCTCACATTTGGTTTTACACAGGTATTTGCACATGGAGTAGGTTCTCTGTGAACTCCAGGGAAATGTTCTACACCATGTACACGATCGAAACCTGCCTTGGATGTGGTTGGCCTTATAAAAACTGCACCCCAGGTACATGCATGTCATACTAGAAAATCTTGTATCTGTGTCAATGCACAGACTTAGTGATGGCAGCTGTCCAAAGACTTCATGCAGACTGCAGTAGTAGTATACTATTTTTTCTGTCACTGTTTTACAAGATGTGTCGACACAGGGAGAAGGGGGCAAGTGACGGCATTCTATTCTGAAGCCAGTCATCCAGGCTACTGCAGCCACTTCTGCACCAAATGCATCAGGTAAATACAAGTTAGACGCACACAATTCCTAAAGTAGACCAATCAACATGTCTGTTACAATGGTAATTTCTTCACAAAAATATCTATGCATGTTGCAGGATATCCTTGCCAAGAGGAGCGGACACTGGACTCATCAGTCTCCGCTCATCCGCCGACCTTCTCCACTTGTCCTCAGCTCCAGCTCTCCAGTCTCCGTTCATCTTCTTGATTGCACTGTTCCAAAACCTTCTCAACACAAAAGTGTGTTTGGTTTTTTTGGGCGGGGTGTTTCAACTGTAAATGTCTTATTGTATATTCATATTTCTTTGTAAATTTGTTTAAATTGCTTTGTTCCAAAAAAAGGTCCAGATGTGTCACTCTTTTGAGCATATATGCCAATAAATCTTTCTTTACAAATATCTTTCTGGTATTGTATGTATACAATATTAATTTTAGCTACAGTCGGCGTATCTAATGGGTGAAAAGCAGTCACTGTGCTGTTTGGGGACACGGTGTGTACCACACTAAACCTGGACCAGAGGAAGCGAAGGAGAGAGTTGTCTGAGATTAAAAATAAAAAATGATAGACAAGCATGATGAAGGTAAAGGCTATAAGACCATCTCCAAGGAGCTTGATGCTCCTGTGACTACAGTTTCACATATTATTCAGAAATTTAAGATCCACGGGACTGTAGCTACCCTCCCTGGACATGGCCACAGGAGGAAAATGAATAACAAATTGAAGAGACGGATAATACGAATGGTAACAAAAGAGCCCAGAACAACATCCAATAAAATCAGTGTCAGATTGCACCATCAGCCATTGTTTGAGCCACAGCGGACTTCATGGGAGACAACCAAGGAGGACACCACTGTTGAAAATCATTCAATTTTTATTCATTATTACTTTTGTCAGATTCAAGGTCTTTCTCTGTTAATGAGGTGTTGTACTTTAAATGGCGGCGCGGACACTCGTAGCGGCTCCTCTCTCTCCCTGCAAACCTGCGTTTTTATGTTTTTTATGTTGCATATCCTTGTGCATTTGTCAGTCCTCGTCGCGTCTATTAATACCTAGACGCACATTCACCCGTGAGCTCCTGCTCGACATCGGAAGTAATACGAGTACGGAGTTTAACCCAGCGGATGCGGAAGAGCTGCGTGTCTGCGATCTGCTCCGGAGGCCTGCACGACCACTGACCCCCACTCCTGCACCCAGCCCACGGTGGAAGCGCCACCATCGGAATAGGAGGAAGCAGAAGAGGGGAAGCGCGGAGGTATCCGGGCTAGGCTAGCGGCTAGCCCTCACCAGCCGGCTATCCCGACCATCACTCTGGCCAACGTACGCTCGCTGGACAACAAACTGGACTACATCCGCTTACTCCGCACAACTTCCAGGATTGTGAGTGAGTGTTGCGTCTTTGTTTTTGTGGAAACATGGCTCCATGACGGCGTCCCGGACAATGCTATTCAGCTAGCCGGGCTAACATGCTACCGGGCGGACAGAGAGCTCGTCGAGGGAGGGAAGACCCGCGGCGGGGGACTCTGTGCTTACATCAGTGATGCCTGGTGCCGTGACGTCGTTGTGGAGTGTAAGCGCTGCTCACCAGTTGTGGAGTTTATGGTCATTAAATGCCGGCCATTCTACCTGCCGAGAGAATTTAGTGCCATATTGCTGGTAGCAACATACATCCCCCCTGGCTCCACCACCAGCAGGAGTGACACATCAGTGAGCAGCTGACAGCCCACCCTGACGCCTTTCTCATCCTGGCTGGGGATTTCAACCATGCAAACCCCAAAAGCGTGCTGCCACAACTCCATGGACACATCAAATTTCCCACTAGAGGTAACAATATACTGGACAATGTTTACTCTGTCAACAAAAGAGCCTACAAAGCTCTCCCCCTCCCCCACCTCGGAGCCTCAGACCATGACACTGTGATGCTAATAATGCCTGCATACAGGCCACTGGTTAAAGTCACCAAACCAGCTACAAAGCGAGTACGGATATGGCCTGAGGGGTCCACTGAAGCACTCCAGGACTGCTTCTCCACCACTGACTGGAGTGTGTTCAAACAAGCAGCCACCACCAACAACACCACCGACCTCCAGGAGTACACAGAGACCGTCACGTCCTACATCGGAAAATGTATGGACGATGTCACTGCCATCAAGAACATCACCATTCGGGCCAATCAGAAGCCATGGCTGACAGGTGAAGTCCACAGGCTCCTGAGGGCCAGGAACGCTGCCTTCAGAGCCGGGGATGCGGCGGGCCTAAAGACTGCCAGGGCCAACCTGTCACGAGGCATCAGATTGGCCAAAAGGAATTACTCCAGGAGGATCGCAGACCGTTTCACCGACAGCAGAGACACCAGGAACCCGTGGCGGGGGATCCAGACCATCACGGACTACAAGCCCCCCCCGCAGACCTGAGACAGCTCCACCTCCCTGCTGAACAACCTCAACGACTTCTTCGCGCGGTTTGAGGCAGACAACAACTCCCCAGCACAGAAGCTGCCACCTTCTCCTGGCGACCAGGTGCTGACGTTTTCCCGGGACAGCGTGAGGCGATCCCTCAAGAGTACAAATGCAAGGAAAGCGGCAGGTCCTGACAACATCCCAGGTCGTGTCCTGAGAGACTGTGCTGAGGAGCTCACAGAAGTCTTCACCGACATCTTTAACACCTCACTGAGCCAAGCTGTTGTCCCCATATGCCTCAAAGCCGCCACCACCATCATCCCGGTCCCGAAGAAGTCACCTCCATCCTGCTACAATGACTACCGCCCAGTCGCACTCACCCCCAGCATCATGAAGTGCTTCGAGCGGCTGGTCATGCAACACATCAAGTCCGCCCTCCCCTCCACCCTGGACCCCTACCAGTTTGCTTATCGGCCCAACAGATCAATCGACGACGCCATCTCCACCGCCCTCCACTCAGCCCTCACCCACCTGGAGACCAAGGACTCCCACGTCAGAATGCTGTTCATCGACTTCAGCTCAGCATTCAACACCATCATCCCACAGCAGCTCATCCACAAACTGGACCACCTGGGCCTTAACACCGCCCTGTACAACTGGCTGCTGGACTTCCTGACGGGGAGACCACAGACAGTTCGGGTCGGCAGAAACACCTCCAGCACCATCATGATGAACACGGGGGCCCCCCAAGGATGTGTGCTGAGCTCCCTCCTTTTCACTCTGCTGACCCATGACTGCACCCCATCTTCCAGCTCCAACCTCTTCGTAAAGTTTGCTGACGACACGACTGTGATGGGTCTCATCAATAACAACGACGAGACAAGCTACAGGAGTGAGGTCAGCAGGCTGGTCTTGTGGTGTAAGGACAACAATCTCCATCTGAATGTGGAAAAGACAAAGGAGATTGTTGTGGACTTCAGGAGAACGCACACCCAGCATGCTCCGCTGATCATCCACGGTGCTGCAGTGAAGAGGGTGAGCAGCACCAAGTTCCTGGGTGTGCACATCTCTGAAGACCTGACCTGGACCCACAACACCACATCACTGCATAAGAAATCCAATCAGCGCCTCTACTTCCTCCGCAAACTGCGAAGAGCAAGAGCCCCGCCCTCCATCATGCTCCCCTTCTACAGAGGCACCATTGAGAGCATCCTGTCCAGCTTCATCACCGTGTGGTACGGCGCCTGCACCGTGTCCTGCCGTAAGACTCTGCAGCGCATCGTGAGAGCCGCGGAGAAGATCATTGGTGTCTCTCTTCCCCCCCTTCTGGACATCTACAACTCCCGTCTCACCCGCAAATCCACCAGGATTGCAGGTGACCCCACCCACCCGTCTCACAGCCTCTTCAGCCTGCTGCCATCCGGGAGGAGACTGCAGAGTCTCCGTGCTCGAACCAGCAGGCTCAAGGACAGTTTTTTCCCCCAAGCAGTCAGGAGACTCAACTCACTCCCTGCTCTCCCCCCCATTCCCCCCTCTACCCTCCTCCCCCCCTCTGCCCCCATTCCCCCCTCTACCCTCCTCCCCCCCTCTGCCCTCCTCTCCCCTCTGCCTCCTGCCACAGTCCGCCCTCACATCACATGACATTACCCCCCCCCCCCCCAACTGACTATCTGCCCCCCCCCCCCCCCTGAACTCACGCACTCACAATCACCTCCACTCACTTGAACCCTCTGCCAACTTGAATCAGTTTTCGCACGTCAATGCACTACCTCACCTTCATAACTTTATTATTTACAATTGCTTAGATTGTTGTATATATTGTATAGTATTTCTATTCCTATTGTTATTTTTTATTTTATTTATTCTTGTTTGTTGTTGTTTGCACTGCAGTTTGCACTGATGGGAGGATTGTAATTTCATCTGTGCTGCATGGCAACATGCAGCATATCTGACAAATAAACTTTGAAATTGAAATTGACCATTGTGGGTTTTCAATTTCAATTCAAAGGTGTACCAAGAATATTGTCCATGTATGTAAGTTAATAATGAAAACTACAGAAAAATCTGTCAAACAAAATATAACAGTTATATTGTGTCTATATTTCCATCTATCTATTTATTTATTCATTGATCCATCCCATAATGTAGTTTGTCCATATGGAGTTGCCGTAGATCATATTGTGTGTGACGTCATTGACAGGCGCAGGCACGAACTCAGCGCCGGACAGATCTGGTACCTACACGGCTTTGAAAGTTACATATGTAGAACAGGAAGTCATTGACACAGAAAATGATCAATCACATCTTTTCTTTTGGTTTTACGTGAGGTTTTGTTAATGAATTTTACATTCCCCTCTTTCTTTCTGTTCAGCTTTTGAAATGCTAAATTGCTCTGGCATGCAAAAGATTTGCTTTTCTCTTCGTGGTTTTTTATTATCTCTGTTGTTCTCCCTCTTTGTGTTTTACTTCTCTGCATGAAAATGTAAATGTCCTCTGAATGTCAAAATCCCTTTTCTTGTTTTTTCTCCTTTTTCTCTTTCGTATTGTTTTTGAAACGTTGAGTGGTATTTTAATGTCAGACTCTCTTCCTCTCTCGCTTTCCTCCTCAGGTATGCAAATGTTTCTTCAGTGTTTGCTGCTCTCTCTTCGAAATGATGTTTTAAAGCTTTCCTGTTCCCTCGTTCTTTTTTCAGGACTCCTTAGCTTTTCCGTCCTCTCTTCTTCAACACTTTAATTCTTTAGTTCAGTTCTTCACCCCTCAGCATTCTGTCTCTTCTTTTGATTCTGTGTTCTTCTTGGAAAAGAGGGGTGAAACCATTGAAATCAGATTATTTTATAGCCCTGTATTAATCCCCAGAAGGGACATTTCTTCACCAGATTGACCTATCGGTAGCAGCCACGCAGAGCAGCGCTTGGGGGAGCTGGGGAGGGGCAAAGGTCTTGCTCAGGGACCAGGGAATGTTTTACTGGGATTGTAGGAGGGAAACCCACATGTACATGGGCAGAACATACAAACTCCACACAGAGCCCCGGGCCATATTTGAACTCACGACCTTCTTGCTGTGAGCACGAACCACCGCACCACTGTGTGGCCATTGTGTGTGTTTGAAAACTACTCTATATATGAAACTTTAGAAGCTGCATCAACCTAATTTTAAAGGTTCAACGTGTTTCGTGGCTCCAGTGAAAATTGATTCGGTTCAAAGTGACAAAAGCTTTTGGTCATGAATGATGTTGCAAACTGCTGATCCATGTCTTCTTCATCTCCTTTTTTCATGTCTTTTTCTCCAAACTCCACATAGAAAGGCTCCACGTCCAGACTTGAAGGTGGAATATCTTGACAGTGAGGGTCTTTTCTCCATTTCTGAAAACTAATCATCTTCCTTTGCTGGCGGTTCAAACTGGAGCAGTACAGTGGAGCTCGCAAAAGGTTCAGCTAATTACCGTCCCATTGTAGCGTCTCTACGCCGCTAACAAGAGCAGAGAGATAGACACCCCACTGAGTGCGTGCGTATGAAAATTACATTTCCTCATTACTGTGCGTTAAACTTGTGTGACTGCACATTTATGGTCACGTGGAAGGAAAAACAAGTGAGTGTAGAAGCAATAATCTTCATTCATCAGAAAAACCCTTCATAAATGTGAAAGAAAAATGTTTGCAAACACACACAGATACACAGTTGTAAGGCAGAGCCTGTGAGCCTGCGCTCAGGGCAGCAAAATCCAGGCTTTGAATCCTATCACTGCAGAACTGTAACAACAGTCACTGTAAGCCTTGGATCATCGATATGGCCCCAGACTGGCCGGAGACTGGTTTGAACAGTGAGTAATAAAGAGATGACGGAGTCAGCTTTTTAGGTGGTCCACTCTTTTTTTTTTTTTCAAAAGTGCATAATGCCAAAAAGTGCAAAAAGTGCATTGGAGGATTCAGGAGTGTGGCTTCTCCAGCAGCAGAACCATGAATGATGTTAAAAGGTGCCTTAAATACAGTTTACTCAATTGGATGAAACCATTTTTAAAACTCCATAGGTGATAAAAGTTAACATCAGTTTCCTAAAATGATTAAAATCTATTAAAATCCTCCCAGCAAAAACCATAACTATAAGTTAATGAAAGAAAACCCATACTAACAAATAAATCTAAGAACCAAACACCTAAATAATATACAAAATCTTAAACCCTGCTAAAACTATGTGCCATCCCCCACTTGCTCCTCCTCATGGTTCAGCCCGGAACCGTCAAGTGTAAAAAAAAAAAAAAAAACAGCCAATTGTGAAAACAACTTAATTCAAATACTGAAATACAAACAGACAAGTCTCCATTCTGTAACCCCCATTATATGATGTCATTTGGTGTGTAAATGTAATTTGAAAATTGAGGATTTAATGTGAAAATGTACATAGTCATTTAAAATGTTTAAATAGGTACTTGAAATGTGTAAAAGGTTAAAAGTGTGTGGGATTCATTGATTAAAAAGCATAATTTCCCCTTTTTTGAATAAGAACTAAGACTCGCCAACAAAAAAAATATGACGCTTCTCCTTTAAGAGCCTTAATGCCTGTAGCAAGAAGCTTGGAGTGCACAGAGCCGATAGCCGAGGAAGAAGCAGGATTTGAAGACAAAGGATGTTAAAATTACCAAATATATTGATAAAAGGATGCCTATAGAACGTTTGATTCATGGTCACTTATATTTGTGAGCCTCAGCGGTTTTTGGTGGGTTTTGACCCTTTTATTGAAACTTTTCCTCATGGTGCACGTTGCCGTCATGGCCACGTTGCAGTAGATAAATGCTATAAATGCTAATTAGTGTTAAAACACTCCAAATCGCCTAGCCTTTTATTTTTACCTTTTTATGTAAAATCCTGTGTCGATATGCTTTTTGTTATGTGGAGATATTAGTTTGACGATGTGAAGAGCGACAGTGGTGTTACTGCTGTAGCACTGTGCTAAGCCTCTGTTAGAACGTAGCAGCCACGTTACACCGCCATGACAGGCCTGAATCAACAGTGTACCTGAAGTGATGTCCCATCTCACTGTGAATGTGAAGTTATATTTAATGAATGTACGTGAACTAAGTGACTAATTTTCGTCATGAGCTGTTAGGCAGGTCAGGTCCCCCCACCCCCCTCCGGTTGTGTGAACCATTGAAAACCGAACTTGGATTGAGGGTTTGTCCACGGGCTGTCGTGTGGGACCGCACATACTGACAGGAGAAAAGACCGAGAAGAGAATCACTCATTGAGGAACTCTGTTTCATCGTGCCTGTGAAACCACTGCTGCACATTGCAGGATGGATTTATGGTAAACTCGCTGCCAGAGCGGTAGGGGTATTAAACCCTTTTCATTCCATCTGTTTCAGACTGATTTGGAAACAAAACTGAAATTGAGGACAAGACTGAATTAAACTGAATGATCTTTTTTGAACTGTGGAAACATTCATTTTCTTCTGATCTTTGGTCTCTTTCTGTACTGTGCACCCACTCCATAAGAACCCAGATCTGGTCCAGCAGTAGTTCTATTTTGTATTAATCTATACAAGGGCTACATACATTTTGGTGAGCCAGCCAGGAGTGGCTTAAACCAGATACAGACCAGATACCAGTACTGCCAACATGGACACTATCCACACCACAGGTGTTAAAATTCCAAACTCACTCTTAATTAGTGGTTTGACCGATACAGAGACTGATGAAGAGCTTTATCATTTTTTTGAAACAATACAGTTCTATTCAGAGCAGAATCCCAGTAGATCTGCCTCATTCTGAGTCAGACTAACAAATGATTGTAGGGCTGTACCATAGCTATGTATATTCAATCATTGTCACCCTTATTGCCTTACAAACTTGCCAGCAAATCCCAGACAGATGTCACCTACCATATTGAAGCACTTAGCAAGTGTGTATACACTTGCAATCAGCCAATCTGCTACACAAACCTACCTCAAAGAGCTGAAGGAGATTGCCAAGCATAGTGGCATTCTCGCATAGGTGAAGCTACTGACCTGGAAGATCCACAAAATCAAACAGAAAATCCAGAAACGAGTGTGGACAATGTTCAAAAACAGTCTTCTGGGGCTGTAGCCCAGATGAGTCCTTATCCCAGTGTTTTTACCCCAGAACATGTTCACACCTCGAAACACGATCCTGTGTCATCTCAACCACCCCAGAAAGAAAAGGCACAACCTAAAGATCTTTATCCACCTGGGCCCGGTTGTTCAAAACTCGGTTATTTTAACCACTAGTTAGGCCCTAACCGCCGGTTAAATTATTAACCCGCAGTTAGCTAACAGACCACTAAATATGTGTTGTTGAAAACATTGGATAGAAAAAAAAAAAGAAAAGAAAACATTGGTTAGTCATGCCGTCCGCTAACGGCACTGTCAAAATTAACAGTGTGGTTAACGTCATTGGTTAGCACCAATATATCCCACAATTCCACAATTTGTTTAGATCCGGTGTTGCAAAAAATGGAGAACCAATTGATGTCTTCCACTCCGAGGAAAAAGAGAAGCAGAAATGTCTCTGCAGATGAAGAAAATGTAATTCAATCAATGGTAGAAGCAAACAGGGCCGCATTGTCAGAGAAGCGTTAAAATGAAGTCACGAAGAAGCACAAAAATGTTATCTGGTGTGACATTGGGAAAGAGGTTAATGCGAAGGGGGTAGCTCAAAGAACATTAGCTGAGGTGAAAGAAAAGTGGAGAAACATGACTAGAAAAGCACAGAAACGATACACAGATTACAGAATTCAGTCTGGGAAGAACGGAGGAGGACCACCACCGCCGGAGCTGAGTCAGGCAACATCTGGACAACATCTGTGCATTCCTGGAGAAGCTGCTGAGAGATACTCTGGATATTGCCGAAGGCACAGAGCTTAAGATAGAACGAGCACACCGGACCCGGGCGGCAGAACCGGGGGAATTCTCGGGTGAGACCCCTCTCGCAAAGATTGCGTTCCACAGAATAAAGGAAGAAGTGATCCACGGAGCCTGGCAGAAGAAAGTGGTATACTACAATAACACATGCTACTTTGTCAACCATGACTATCCAATTACGGTTCTTAAGAAACGTTTTGAATATGCAGAGGTGAAGAAGGTATTGAGGGAGTGGCAAATTACATTTCAAACTCCATACCTGGCAAACTCCAGGTCCATTACGATGATGGCATCCAGACGTACCAAAATGATGACTGACAGATTAAATTGTTTAAATATGTGTAATAATTTCTGTATGTCACAAAAATGTTTGAGAATATACTATGAATGGAAATCATTTTTTATAAAGAGAAATTATTAGCCAATTCAACTTAAAATTGTTGGAGACTTGACTGGACAACTCAAAATAAACAAGTCAGTGGGGCGGAAGTTACGAAGTGACGTCATTTCCTAACGGCTCTCACTCACACTGGCCGGGCACAGCCCCTCATCGGACCCAGCTGACCTCACTGACCGTCACGAAAGGCTATGGTCACGACAACGCTAATTAAGTACATTTAAAGATATATTTTTAGATACACCTCAGTTACAGAAGCAACATTTGAGCACGGAATATTGATCGGCGAACATTGCAATCACACCGAAGCTCTTAGCACCCGAGGCTAAATTTCCCCGTCAGCAAAGTTGGCTCGTTGACTTCGAGGCTGCAGAGGTCTAACGTACAACTACACTATTTTATGTTACACATAGCCATCTCGGGTGTAATGTTCATGAGGCCCTTCTTTTTTATAGTTACAACTCTTTATTGCACCGTTTTGGCTTTGAAAATTACATCGTTACTCTGTCACGTAAATGCGGTGACAATCTAACCCCCCCCACCCGGCCGCTGTTGCATGCTCTGACAGAAACGGCTCAGCATGTGCCCACCGGTCAACGTAAAAAAGGATAATAAACGTAAATAAAAAATAAAAAAAAACATTAAAAAGAACTATAAAACTCGAGTAAAAATTAGGTGGGTTTAATTGAGGGGGGTTTATTAGTTGATCAGTGGGGATAAATATATTTTTGGGGGGTTGAAATTCAATAGGGACTGTGACCATGGTTAAATAAAAGGAAGGGAATTGTATTTCATTTAACTAAATTTAAAAATACAAGGAGGGTTTAAATACTTTAAATATGTTCCTGATTTAAAAAACTAAACAAAATCAACAAGCGGTTTATTTATTTTTTCTTTGTTTGGGCCTGATTTCAGTCATTTGGGTTTTATTTAATATCAATTGGGATTTCATTGGTCTTAAATAACACACACCGTTCCTTATTGTTACCTAGATAACTTGAGAAGTTATGACTGGATTATGATGAATTTTCTTTGGCAAATGTTGATAATGTGACAAGAAACAGATGATTGTACAGTGAACAGTTATTTATCTCCTACACTATCCCTCAGGAGAAAGCTATGAACACCAAGAGCAACTGCGGCTCCAAATTCTGCCTGAACTGAAGAAGAGGGAGAGCATGATGATCAAGGAGTTGATGTCCAAGACCTTTGTCCATAGAAGACATGATGTCGTCAGTCTTCAGTTGAGCATCACAGAGTCAAAGGAGAGGTGGCCTGCCTTGTTTTTTGACGAGTCCCAGGTTAGTAAGTCATATTTCTCCAACACAAATTTTAACACAAAGACATCTGGGGCGAAAACTGGATGCTTGTAATGCTTAAATTTAAGTTTGAAAATTGAACTGAAGAACTGAAGAGAGACATCGTGCAGAAATGAACACTCTACTCCAGGTATTTCAGTTGACCCCTGTCTTTAGCTGCTGCTGTTCTCCACCAATTTTAGCCTAATATGTGTTCATATATCTCAAGGAGGGAATGTGCAGGAGAGTGAGAAGTGTATGGTGTCTGCTGTAAAAATGTTTCTTCTCCTTAAGGGTGGAACCCGCACCCAGACAACCATAGAAGTTGTCACCGATGTAATGTTCATCACCTCGGTGAAGTTGTGAGTGCCTTAATGAAGGAGTTTGAGGTGAGTGCAATTACAGGCTTTTAGGGTTCTCCTTAGAACAAATCTGTAAAGTTGAATTTGGTGTCGTTTGAAAATATGTGTAACAAAACCTAAATACAGTACACTTACACATCAGACCTAAAAGTTTAAGGCACTGGCTTCACGCTACTGCTGCTTGCTTCGGTTGCCACTTTGCTGTTGTTAGGTCGAGTGCGGCCTTCATCCATACAATGCAAATCACGCGCACAGTGCAGCCACTGGCCAGGAGGTCAAATATTGCAATGCATCGATGAATCGATCTTTATATCCGCCCCTAGTTATTGGGATTTTTGAGTGAAAAAGATTGATAGGAACAAGAATCTCTTCAGTCTGAGAAACGATATCAAATAGGAAAAGTGTGTCCATTAAAGGTTTTTGTTTTTGCCACTGACAGGTTCAGATTCTTACAAACATTGTGAGTCGAGTTCCTTCAGAGATGGATTTTTTTGCTGTTGTTCAAGAGTAAACTTTTGAAATTACTTCTGTCAATGGAGTTTGGTGGCTTTGGACAGTGATTTAAAAGCTATTTGTTTGCATTGCAGCAGCTGTTTAGTAGTTACTAGTCACTGTTCTTTCTCTGCAGTTGACCATTTTCGATGGTACAAGATGAAAAAGCACAATTAATGCGTTATTGCATGTTTGATAGGCAGTTCTTTAAGAAAGTTGGCCAAATTCTGAGGTATTTACAAA
The DNA here is from genome assembly GCF_963383615.2 of Lipophrys pholis. Lineage (NCBI taxonomy): Eukaryota > Metazoa > Chordata > Actinopteri > Blenniiformes > Blenniidae > Lipophrys > Lipophrys pholis. Next base: position 24,148,962 of record NC_137627.1, on the reverse strand, counting down.
AAAAAAAACGCTATACAAAAACCACAGTACAATAGTATTCTCTCTGTTATTTAATATTTTATAAAAGAATGCAGATGCTTTCAATTGGATAATTTCATATATCTCATCTGATGCAGCAAAAAGAAATTGTTTTTCATGTAGGAAAAAACCTGACATATTCTCTTTTGGGGAATAAACTTTCATGTTTTGTGAGATATCAAGTAAAATACTCAAATAGCAATAAGTGAATAAAGTTAAAAAAGACAAGTCAGTACAATAGATTTTTTTAAAAGGTAATTTTAAAGTTTTCAGTTACTTTCTTCAAATGTTTTCAATTATATCCACTCAGTTTTTTCTATGCTTTCTACACACATTTTCTATACAATTTACCCAGTATTTCAGTTACATTGTGAGGCGGCATAGCTCGGTTCGTAGAGCGGTCTTCTCCCAATGGAAAGGTTGCAGGTTTGATTCCCATCTCTGCCTGCCTACATGCCGAAGTGTCCTTGGGCAAGACACTGAACCCCAAACTGCCTCCATTGGAGTGACGGTGCCTTGCACGGCTGCAGCCTCCAATGGTGTGTGAATGTGTGAACGTGATGAGCTATGTAAAGTGCTTTAGGGCTGCTGTCAGCGAAAAGGTGCTATATAAGTTAGTCCATTTATCATTTACTGTACTTTTTTTAGTAAAATCTACTGAATCTGTTCATTCAGACATTTTTAAAAATATTACTTACTTCTGCTCATTGTTGAAGGTTTGTTTTACTTAATTTCAAAGCTTTAAATTCTACTTAATATTTTTAAATGTAAAAATATTTCACTAATTAAATAAAGTAATGGACAGCAATACTTTTTGAGTAAATAAAAAAAAGCAAAAACAAAAAAAAAATCAATTTTTACTGTATTTACGTCATCCAATTCTTAATTTAACCATTTTATATTATCCCAGAATAAAAATCGAATTATTTACTGAGTTTACCACTACTTAGATTAGCACTAAACCGTTTAACTACTCAGTTTCCAAACTTTTAGCACAATTTTCACCGATTGATTTGATAGAGTATGCAGTTGTTGTTTTTATTTTATTTTATTTTATTTACTCACACAAAAGATTTCTCCCCAACATACCAAACCTTTTGTTCTCCGACGGGGGAAGGTCAGACAACAAATTTTCACAAGTTGCCTCATGGCATTGTCTCCAAGTTACAGCCACCATTTTGCAACCACAATCCTTCTTTTTACCAGTACAGCCATCTTTAAGAAACAATTCCTGTTTCTACAACACTGATTCTCTCTCATCTAGCTGCAGCCCTGCAAAAACATTGAACATATAAATATAAATTAACGGTTTAAATTGTACCTGACAATAACAAACAGAACAATGACAAAAATTACTACACGAAGATACGGTTTACCAAAAACCTGTATGACCTATAGTCAGCGTTTCTGTCAAAAGAAAAGCAGAATCTTGTTTCCAAAAAAAACAGAGTTCCTTAGATTCTTTTTCCAAAACAAAGTTCATGGATCAAAAAAGAGAATGGAAAAGAGTCATAATCCAACAAAAAATTGTATCCGGTGGATGCAACCAAAAAAAGGAATAAAGGGGGTCCTACCGTATCGGCTTGCCACCTCTCGCAGAGGAATACTGGGGCAGGAGGAGGAGGGGGGTGGGGGGGGGGGGGGGGGTACCTGATCATCAAATCTTGTGAACTGTCCTGATGAAGTTTCAAAGTTATGGTACTTTTCTGAAGGTTTGTTTGGATCTCGAGTCAGTACGTTGTCGCAGCGGAAGCATTGACTTGCCGACCGGAAGTGCCGGCTGTCGCCCATTTTTATGCTAGCGCCACTTGTGGCGGAGGTCTGGAGTGCATCAGCCGTCTGTAGCAGACATGGGTTACACTAACCAACACAAAACCTTCACACTTACACAACAAAGTGATTTTAATCACTTGGTCACAATAACTTTGCAACACGCGTCCACAGAAAATCAAACGTGCAACAAATCAACACCGTCCAATCTGACTCCAAAACCACACGTGCATCACTAGTTATTACCAGTATTATAATCCATCTGTGAGTCTCACAAACATTATGGCTCCACTGCCCAATGCACAAACGTTAAAACTGTAATACTCTAACCACATCTATATAATTCTTGGAATTACATCACAGATTCCCCAACCTGTGGGCCCAGTATCCTGGATGCCTGGGTTCTTACGGGCAATCAATTCACGATAAACGCGGGTGGTGAATTTAATTTATATATTTGACTGCTCTAGATTCTTCATGTTCCACAACTGTGGTTGGCTTATGGAAGCAACAGATCAGAGAGAGTTAAGAATTAACAGAATTATTTATCAAACAAAGGCTGTGCGCCCCCACCCCCACGGGTAAGCATCTTGTGCGTTACCTGACACAACTTCTAATCTAAACTACTGCACAAACGTACAACAAATAAACACCGTTAACCTACAATCTGACTTCAAAACCACACGTTATTTATCTATGAGTCCAAAACTTTATGACTCCACTGCCCAGGCACAAAAGTTAAATCCTTAAAACTCTAACCACGTTTATGTAATTCTTGGAATTACATCCCAGAGTCCCCAATCTGTGGGCTCAGTGTCCCATCAAATCCCGATACACCCAGGTAAGCATCCTGCGCAATACCTGACGTAACTACTAATCGAACCTGCGTCTACTATATTTATGTGAAATACGTCACAGTTGCCCCAAACTGAGGACCTGGTATCCATGATGCCCAGATTCTTACAAGCAATTATCAAACTCACGTGCACAATACCAACCACCATGAGAACGCACTGCAGGGCTGTGTCTTTAACAATTGCATGGATAAAGCACCCCGTGCGTTGTCTGACGCTACTACTACTTCAGTACTTTGACTATACAAACCTGTACAAACTGCCATGTGGTTACAAAAAAAAACTCCTATAAAATTCAATATTAATTTCACTTAGGAGTAAGGAACATTCCAGAAACTTTCCACAACAGGTCAGAATAAGTGTCCTGACTACCTGTTTTGGTGGCGTCAAGCATGCTGGAATTTTCACCCACCTCCATTGTCCCAACAGCCAGCTAAAACTCACAGTTCAGCGTCGGACGTTCACCAATTGTTAGATATAATTTTATCTAGATTCTTCATGTTCCACAACAGATCTGACATAATTATGTGTTAATTCGTCACATATTATGTTCGTAATGTGACCACTTCCTGTTTTACTCTCTGTGCCAATCACAATGGACTCTGTTCTCTGAGGCCGGCTCTTGTTTGCAGTCACTTCCCGGTTTACACATCAACAGGCTATTGTCTGAGTATCAATGCAACCAACATGGAGGAAAATGGAGGTAAAAACACATGGGTCTCTAACAGTGATGCTAAAATGGCAGACTGCATAGAAGAACTCAAGTTAAAATAATTCAACAGTTGGAAGGAGGTTAGTAGAACGTTTGAATTTCGGACACCTGCGGTGTCTCGGTCGGTTCGACCAATGAGTGGCTGGAAGCGTGCATCTGACGTGAAGCACTGCATTTACTGCTGAGTTTCCACTGGTTCTCAACCTGGGCCCCCCCCCCCCCCAATCACAGTTTTATGACCTGTTGCTTCTCTTCTTAGTTTCTGTCTTGGGGGAGAGGAACTGCATGAAGGGGTTCAATGGATTCTTGTGCCCAACAGCTCTACTGAGGTTTCACCAGCTTTGCAGTGTGTCTTTCACCAAAAACTGTCATTCCAGCGTGTAGCGGCTGAGTGAAGGTAGTCCTGACTCTGTGGAGGAGAGTCATGGTTTCAGCGACACTGTAGAAAGACAGAACACCTGCTCGGGGATCCAGGTACACTCCGACTCTGGAGGACGGAGGAACTGAGATGGGAGTTTCTTCGTTGTTGTGAAGAAATGTGAAACGCTTCAAGTCACAAGCTAAACACCAGGATTTGTCATTAAATCCGAATAAACCTGCGCTGCCGTTTCCTGATCTGGGGATGTTTTTGTATGTAACTGCTATATCAACTGTTCCTCTGCGTTCCACCTCCCAGTAACAACGTTCAGTCAGACTCTCTTTGCTCAGAACCTGAAAACGTCCAGTGAATCTGTCTGGATGATATGGATAATGCTGATCTCTCCTTGTATAAGTTACTTCTCTGTCCCTGTCATATAAGAACAACCGATTGTGTGCAGTGTTTTGATCCAGGTGGATCTGCTGTGAATATTGCAAGAAGTCGTTTCTGGTCTTTGGCTGTGGAGGTAAAAGCTCCTCCTCTTCAGTGTCTCTCAGTAAGAGGTCTGTCCCCGTCTCTCTCAGGATGTCCTGTAGAGTCTCCCTGTTCTCTGACACAGCTGCTGCCACATCCTCTAAGTATCTGAGAGCAGCAGTCTCTACAGTGAAGGAGGGTGTGTGCTCACTGAGAGCTGACACTGAGGGGGCGCTGTTGAGAAACTGGCTCTGCTCCTCTCTGTGAGTCAGCTGCTCCAGCTGGTCATCTTTCCTCTTCAGCTGCTCGATCTCCTGCTCCAGTTTCTCCTGAAGCTCTTTGACTCCTCTCAATGCGGTTTGCTGCCGGAACCTGAGCTGCTGCTTCACCTCACGGCTTCTTTTCTGGAGGAGACGGATCATCTTGGCGAAGCACACCTCGGTGTGGTCCACTGCTTCATCAATAGAGGCATCTATGGCCTGCATCTCATGCTGAAGCTGCTTCACATCTTTCTCTCGCTCCTGGATTCTCTGCTGGATGGTCTGTCTACTCACCCCCACCTCCCTCTGCTTCTCGTTTTTTTCTGCAGCAGCTGGGACCGTTTCATGGCCGCTGTGTTGGTCCATGTTGCAGGGGTAAGAGATACGCTGCTGATCAGTGTGACAGAAACTGTTCTTCGCCTTATTGTGATCAGAGCAGATCTCCTGGAACTTCTTGGAGGGCTTCACCAGCTTGTGTATCTTAAAAGCAGAAGATCCGTAGTGATGTTGGAGGTGTTCCTCACAGTAAGATTCCAAACAGACCAGACAGGACTTGACGGCTTTCTTCTTCCACCAAGTACAAACGTCACAAGGGACATCTTCAGGTCCAGCATAGCAGAGATTAGCTGCAGCATCCTGGAGATCAAGCTTCTTCAGATCCCTCTCTACCTCTGCCAACGTGTGTTTCACAATGTTAGAGCTTGGCCTGAATCTCTTCCTACACTGAGGGCAACTGTAGATTCCCTTGTCGTTCTCTTCTTCCCAGTGGCTTTTAATACAGTTGCCGCAGAAGCTGTGTCCACAGCGAACCGTCATCGGATCCTTCAGGACCTCCTGACAGAGCCAACATAAGAACTTTCCTGAAAGCAGCGGAGCTTTTCTCTTTGGCATTTTGTTCTCTAAACAACAGCGAGTGTTTGCAGACTTTGAAGTTTGAGAGATACAAGGAAATTAAAAGGTTTAAATAACGTTTGAAAAGTTGAATGTCTTCAAAGTTGAATTGTTGAAATTGGTAAAGGTACAAGCTGAATAATTTATCCAACATGTCCAGCTGAAGTGTGAATCTGAATAAGCCTGTTTTAACATCAAAGACCTCTTTTTACATCAAAGTTTAGTTATGACATCATGTCACCAGCCTTTCATCTTGGGATCTTTGATGTTATATGGACGTGACGGCACACACTGTGATGTCATATGCAAATTGGACCACACCCCTCAGTACAGAATTAAAAAAGAAACTACTCGCCTCCTTTTCAGTCTCTGTACAGACATTTACACAGAATTGTGTGAATGTTTGAAGACATCGCACAATTACTTTCCAGTATGTTTTTCACTCACTTCTTTTCCTAAAGTTTTCATCCAATTTTGACCATTCTAATATGAAAATGTGCAACAGAGTGCATTTCTGTATAATTTCAAGCTGTGAAAATAAGATGATCCACAGTCATGTTTTATTTTACATTTACAATTGTAACGTGTCAGCTGACTGAAAGATGTACACCTCGGAGGGTTCATTATTGTCCAGTTTAAATCCTCTGCTATTCTGAGATATTTTTGTGCATCTTGATGCGCTTCATATCCCTACCATTCTCAAGGACGATATCACAAAGTTTAGAGCCGCGATACGTGAAAAGAAAACCTTTTTTTCTTAATTTTCCTCTTACCAACTAGGTGGAGCTATGGCTATGAATGAACATTAGCATATTGATGTGTTCAGGGCAGCACTGTGATGACAGACGTGAAGTTCCAGGCAGATCACAGCATGTAGAACAGAGTTAGACATCACTTCCTGTTTCATGGCGAACCATCAGATATTCATAGGAGCGCCATGGCCACACCCTTTGAGTTTCGATTCGTTTTCATGAGCAAGGCCTGTTGTATATACTGGCGAAATACTCTATACCGGATTGTAGGCCTCTAGGACAATTATGAACTAAACTCAGTTGAAATTCAAGGGAGAGCAGACACAAAATGGGTTCTTGCTTGGAGGCCAGGACCCTCTTGATTTTGTAATGTTTATTATTATAACCCAGGTATAACCCCCAGAGTGCCAACATGTGCTCGCTAGCGCCACCTAGAAACACTACAACAGCCACCGAGAAACACTAAAGCAGCCACCACAGCCCGTAGGAATGTCGTCAATAGATCAAATCAAAACTCAAATGTTTGTGTACACATATACCCACACACACACACACACAAAACTTTCTAATAAATTAAAATGCAAAAATTATGCGTTTTCACCTAAAACGCTGTTGTGTTAACTGAGTCAGAGTCAGCAAGGTGAGAAGAAGTTTCCGCAAGACTAAACTTTATGTGCGCCGTCATTTACGAGCACGATGCGTACCGGGAGAGTCGTGTGTCAGACTCTGTTGGGTCTTTATGCGTGTCGGAGTCACTGGTGATTTCCACCGGGACGTGCGGGTCCGGCCAGACGTTGACACGCCACTCGATGTGACACTCGCGCGTTCACACTCATCCGAGGGCTGTCAAAGTGAAGTGTCAGGTGGTCGTTCATCACGCCGGACTCTCTGCTGGCCTGCCGCCATGTAATCAGTAAACCAGTCAGTCTGTCGGTCGGAGCATTCAAACGGGTTCTGTGCAGCTGCTCGGCTGATCTTCAGAGACTGACACTCCATTTACATTTCCAACACCAACATGTGGAGAAATCATCCATTTTAACCACGTTTCTGTCACAAGTGGCTGATTGGACCATCAGGGGAAGAGGTGGGCTTCTCTGGGCTGTGGAGAAGTGGTTAGTGCTCTCATCTCTCATCAGTAACGAGCATGGAGTCTACAGGTACGTCCGAATTGCCCCTCCTATCTCCTTATCTATCGACTTTTCCTTAACTCCAGAAGCGTTTTGTGTGGCGGCTATGATAAGGACTGTCCGAATTCTCAGTAAGCAAAGGAAAGGAGACTCATTGTTTCCTTTAGCTTAGGAACCACTTATGCATCCTTTATCAAATGAGGCAAGCTCAAGTTGACCCACAATTCCTTGCGGCGGCGGTTAAAAGGACCTGCTCATTTGAGCGTTCAGGGAAACTCACGATGTTGGAAAAAGGGAGCAGATCATGCAAGTTACCAAAGCAATAATCTGGCTTGAACAACTTTAAATCATCTAAACCCCAAATATGAATGTTAGAAAACCAACACAGTAAAGTAACTTTCTGTGCAGCCTATTCTCATTTTGCATTGGTTTTCTATTCCTCATAGCCTGGTAGCCTCTTTTCCTTTGAGTTACAGTCAAACCTTGAGATATTTGAGTTTATATCAGCAGTTAGAGGCACAGGGGAAAGTGGTAGAAATGCACTTTTTGTAGTCCATTTTTGGAAACTTGCAGTTCCTTCACCACAGCTGATGTCACTAACTTGCGCCACCGTCTGATTATTATGACATCACTGGTGCGGTCCGACTGCCACACCACCTAGATCGCCTTTCGCCAACTCCTTTAGGAAGCGTTCACCTTCACCTTTCCTTCACCCCGTGACATCATCCACGGGGTGAAGCTAAAGTCCATAGATAAGGAGACAGGAGGGACAATTCAGATGTACCCTGCATCTTCTCCCTGCATGTGTTTTCTTTTCCATCCAGACCACAATCTGGTCTACACTTTCAGGCCATTCACCAATGCTCTCCACCCAATCCCAGTGTAACAGGTGAACCTGTTTGTGGAGGGTTCGGACACAGAGTTGGCTTCACCGTTTGTTTTTTTTCACAAAGGCCTGCCTCGTTGCTCATCTGCAGTGTGTCATGTGTCATGTGTCGCATGATCTGCAGCCTGCCCCCTTCTCCGCCCGTCACCACCGGGTCTCACAGGTTCCTCCCTTTTATTGGGAGGGAGATGATCAGCTTCTGACAAGACTCAGGTGTGCCTTATCACCTCTTGCCCACAGAGTCCCACAGACACTCTCTGACCAATCACAGGCTCACAGAGACTCTCCAGTAGAGTTTCATGTAGCATTAAAGTTTTGTTTCAGTACTGCTCTGTGTGTGTGTGTGTGTGTGTGTGTGTGTGTGTGTGTGTGTGTGTGTGTGTGTGTGTGTGTGTGTGTGTGTGTGTGTGTGTGTGTGTGTGTGTGTGTGTGTGTGTGTGTGTGTGTGTGTATAAGATGTAGGAGCACAAGGAGCAGTGTGTTGTCCTCGAATTAATGAAATTAGTGAGATTAGTCATTAACAAGGACTTATCACATATGATGACTCTGTTACACACAAAGCATGGAAACTGTGTCTCATGCCACAATAAAGATCTGGCATTATATACTGTGTGTGTGTGTGTGTGTGTGTGTGTGTGTGTGTGTGTGTGTGTGTGTGTGTGTGTGTGTGTGTGTGTGTGTGTGTGTGTGTGTGTGTGTTTTCAGTTATGAAGAACTTGAACGAGCCGTTAATTATTCTACTGCAGGAAAGAAAGGGAGACTCCTCCCCATACTCTTTTTATTCCTGCTCTTCCTCATCCTCATAATCCCCTTACTCCTTCATCCTCTTCCTCCTCCTTCTCTTCTTCCTCCTTTTCTTCATTCTCTCCCTCCTCTTCCTTCTTCTCTTCATTCTCCCTCCTCATACTCTGCCTCCTCCTCTTCTTTCCCCCTCCTCCTGCTCTACATCCTCCTCCTTCTCCTTTTGTCTTCTTCAAACCATTTCTCTTTCGAGTTTAGCGTTCTTGGAGCGTTTCTTAAATCTACCTCTAATTTCTCCTCCTTGTACAGTTGTCACTTCACATCACCAGTTTTCTTCCTCAAACAAGCTCCTCTTTTTTTGTACATCCATGCCTTCTTCTCCTCTTCCTTTTACCACCTCCTCATCATCCTTTCTTCGCTCCTTTCTGCAAACAACCACAAGTTTCATTATGTTTGTCCCCACTTCCACAGCTGCGAGGCGGCTGCATACCAATGAGGAAGCTGCAGTAATCTGAGGCGTCAGCCTGCAGACGGGGAAATGTTTTCTCCCGGACTTCCACAGACTGCGGGAGACGATTCCTGCGGATCGGATAATAAGAGAATGTCAGCGCGGCCTCGTCGGTGGAAAATAATGGGCTGTTTGGGAGTCTTTTTGGGCTCGGTTTGCTTTATCCAGGCGGTCGTCCGTGTCACACGTGAAGTCAGACAGAGGAGGGAAAGTAACACTGTTGGGGTTTTTTTCCACCGACAAACCAAATAAGACAGAAGTTGATGAGTGGTTTGTGACTGGAGCTGGTGTTTCTCTGCACATTATCCTCACCACTGATGCAGTGTGAGCACAGAAATACTGCATTTTCTTTCCAGTTTTAACCCATTTGGACCGGACAAGTGGTCCTCTATGGGTGATAACTTTCACCATGTTCACACCAGGCTGGATTAAGCCTAATATATTGTTTTCTAAAATGCATTTTAATTAAAAAAAAATATGGTTTTACAAAAACATTTTCATTTAGTAAACTTTGGTATTCAGTTATCTAATTTTAAGCTACACCTATAATTCTTATTACTGATGCTCTATCTCTATTTGGACCTGAGCCGCGAGGATAAAACAAACATTTAGACCTTAGAAACTTTTCAAAAGAAAAAGCATAATTTTTGTGTTTTGTTTCAGAAAACTTTGGTGTTTACGTGCAACATTTTGAAAATGATTGAAAACGTTTCCACGGAAATGGCAGAGGCATTTAAAACGATGTCGCTCACATGCCAAGCCACAAGGTTCAAAAATTACAATTACATAAACAAACCGCTCCAGAGAACAATCCACGCTAAACATTAATAAAAGGGAGAACACAGGCTTTCTGGTGGACAGACTACCAAGTTGGATTGTTATTACAGTGACTGTCAAAATAAAACTACTAGTTACTATGACCGTGGTGAGCAGGACCAGGAGCAGCATTTCAAAAGAGTAGAGTTTTCAGTGGCTCCGAGCACCGTTGTTGTGTAAACCAACCAAAGTTTTTCTTTTTCACTACGTTGATGTGTAAGCGAGGCCCGAACCATGCAGTAACTTGTTACTTGAAATGTTGTTGTTTTTTTATATGTCATTAGAATGTGTTAAAAAATCATATTTTCAGTTAAATGAGCAGCTTAAAAATCTATGTTTATAGTTCTTCAAACTCTGTTTATAGTTCTACAACTCTATGTTTATAGTGGTAAAACTCACGCACGAGCCAGTGGAAAGGTTGTTGTGGGCAGTCAAGCTTATTTCAGCGTGCAGGTCAACCTCAGTTCTCTTTACGCTCATTGGATGGCTGCAGCGAGCAGCCAACCAGAATAATCGCACCAGTTAGAGGGGAGGGGCTTGTGCTCACCTCCGCGTGTAGCGCCTGAAGCTAAATCGGAAGCACAGCAGAAGCCATCCTCTCAACACCCGAGCAGGATCGGAGAAGTACTCTGCGTAGGATCACTCCTCACCTCAGGGGTCGACAACGAGTTGTCCTGAATGAGGTGTGGGAACCTTGAGATCTACCAGAGGAGAGGAGGACCAGGGAGTCTGGACCACCTGGAGAGAGACTGTGGCTGCTGAACCTCATACTGCACCTGCCCTTTGACTGAGACTTGCCGCTTCACCCTGTTTTTCTTCATCCTTCCCCCTCATTGCCCCGCCACTGGACTCATGAGTAAAAAACCTACACTTTGCATGTGCTTTTGTCTATGCTGGGTCACCAGTGAAGTGGCCATTTTGTTTCTGGTCGTCTCCACGCTCACAAGCAACGAACTGGGCCTGCAACAAGGTTTGTTTTGTTTGTTTACTTTTATTTGTTAATTTAAAGCCCAGTGTGGGCAAAGGTAATCCTGGTTTAAGTCCAGGTTAAAACAGCTTTTGTGCCGCTCAGTGTATTTTTTTGTAGAAATAAACAGTGTTTTCTTTATTGTTGCCAATAATTTGAAAGGATTCTCCAGCCGTTATTGGAGTCAACTTACTTTATCTTTATCGTGACCTCCATATTGACTAGTTTATTTTTCTGTTTCTATTTATCAGTTCTTTTTAATTTGTAATAAATAAAAATTTTGTTGATAAAAGGTGGAGTGACTTTACATTATTTTGTAGTTATACTGAGGCCATTCCTGATTGAATCCAGGCCCCGCCCCAGCGTGCTATTACACCCCGTCCATTAGTATTATATTTTCTAGCTACCTGGGGCTGGGGTTACATATGTCTCTGCTTTTCTTCGGGCCGTCTTGGTTATCCTGCTCACTTGCTGCTCCTGTTGATTGCAGCTTTGTCTTCCTTGATTGTTGACGCCTGTGTCTCGTTATCTCCTTAACCTCACAGCCTGTACCCGTTGATCTGTTGTAAATGTCAAGAATAGAACTTATTTAAAGTTAGGGCGACCAGGACTCAATGCTTTCAGTGTTTTCAGTGGATCCGAGCACCGTTATCATGTAGTTTACAAGAAACTCAATGAAAGTCTTGCGTTTCACTTTTAAATGGGGCCTTCAAAAAAAACAATTCTCACAGACTAAAGTTTTCCTTCATTGATCTGTACTTTCACCCACATTTTAAAGACTGCTGTCTTTATAATGTCTTCTTATTGCTTTTGTGTGTATAAGTACTCTTCGCTCGCCTAAATGGAGCTGATAGAACATTTGTTTTTCCACCTCGTGTTGGGAGGCAGGCGATGCTCTGCTGTGTACTCCGAGAGCTGCAAACATTTTGACAGGAAAGCAGAAGGAGAGAGGTGGCAAAGGTTGGAGAGGTGCTGTTGGATCTTCAGTCAAACACAACAAGGACGATTTGATCCTCAACAAACGAGATGCAGGAGCTGGAGACTCTCGTCGGAAGCTAGCGGGCGGACCGAGAGATGTGGACAGACGACTGCATCCCGAACAGAATCACACCAATCAACTTCTTCCTGACGGAACGAGCCGACAGGGACAAACAAAAAACCGGAGGAGGAGGAGGAGGAGTACTCACTGTGCTCAATAATAATAGATGGTGCAACCCCGGACATGCTATGGTTCAGGAACATTTGTTTTCTATCCTTCCATCCATCCATCCATCCATCAGGGGATAATAAGGAATAATGCTCTGTCTCTGGCTGGATGTACAGCTGGACATAAGACCGGGCCATGGGAAGACTTTAATAGGTTCCAGCCCTCGTCTCCGCAGTCTGAATCAAGCCAATATAGACGATGAATGGATGGATGAGTAACAACAAATCTGAAGAGCAGCCTGATCCTGATAGACAGACCTCCAAGAATGAAAGGTTCCGACCTCTGAGGACTGTACTGGAGCTGAAATCAACAGCAGAGCCCTCTGACCGTTTCCACTCGAAAAGTATCGGTCGTCTTTACGGTTTATGAACCAGCCAAAACAACCACAATGACTTTAATTCAAACCTTTTTCTTTTTTATAGTGTCAGTTTTATAAGCTCTATTACAGTACATCACCTCTGCATTGGGAAATATGTCGAGGCCGTGGTAAACTTATTATTTCAGACACATTTCATCTGTTCACGTTATTGTTTTCTGGATTGATTGCTGCGGGAGAATCATAACGTTTAAATCACAGTTTTATGAGCAACTCCAGAGACTCAGGAGAACTCCATTTGTCTCCACAAATGACTTGCAGAGGACTCTACCAGGACGCTGATTTTGAAGGGAAGTGTCTCCGAATAGCCTTACTTATTTGCACTTTATTTATTCATAACTACATATTTCAATAATTAATTTGGCATCTTTCAGTTCTGGTGTTTGGCGAAGATGCTGCAGCATGCAGTTTGTCCGACAGTCGGTGTCCTCCGCAGTAAACAGACGAGGTCTACTTACATCCAGTGAGAACATAGTGAACAGATATGAATTAACGCTGTTGCAACCATTGGCTGTTTGAGGTCATCATTTGGAATTTTCCCAGCATGTTTTCATTCTTAATTTATTTTTTATTTTTTTTTAACAATTCATAATTCATCATGAAGTGTACTCCCATCCCCGACAATCCCCCGTCATAAAATCGTAATACACTAGTTCAGTGATTCCCAACCTTTCTTTTTCTTATGGGACTCACATTTTTACCACCGTGAACTTATGTGACTTCACCTCCACCCTCACCACACCCTTTACAATTACAAAAACAAAGTAGGAGATGTGAGACACAGGTTTTTTTGTTCAGTTCTGTAACAATGAGTTCTTTTCCTCTTTGGGTTTACGCTCTGTCTCAGGACGTTTCTCAGACTGGTGCCACTTCAGCTTGAAGTTTCAAACTTTGATTTGCCAGTTTTTCACTGGAAAAGATCAATTCTGGAATTTTCTCAATTTGTTAAGACAAAAAGTAATTTAGGGCCAAAGTAAGGGAAGGTTGTATTGCAGTAAAAGGGGTCCAGCTATGGAACAATAAGGACTGAAAAGATTCTGAAACACATGATAGATTTGAAAAAAAGCGTTTAGAACCAGGTTATTATCGAAATACAAAGAGATGATGAAGGAGAATAACTGTTTTTTTGTTTTTTTCTGAAATAAAACTCTGATTACAGCAAGAGCGACGATGTCTCTCGGACTTTATATTCATTTTGTTTATTTGCTCTTAATGCACAATGGAACATGACTATTTGAGATTAAGGGGCAGAGTAAATAAGTTTAATCTTCTTCCTGTTACCTTTCATTCAGGAATTTGAGAACTTGTGCTCTGTATTGTATTAACTTATTTTGTTTTATTTTTAGAATGAATGAAATGAACAAAAAATTAAGCCATATTCGAAACAACTCATTCTTTTTCACAGATTCTCTTTAGCCTGACCGTCCGCCAGTTTTTCACCCACATTTGACTTCATCGGCTGACCTCTGTGAATTTTACACTTTCAATAAGAATGTTTTTGAATTAATGATATTGATATAATTAATGGCACTTCTGATGTAGCTGCTGGGGAATCACAGCGCTGCTTTAAATTGAATCTGCTCACCTAATTATTTATTCACCTGTTTAACCAGATAACTCAGGCTACAGTTGCCTGGTTAATGTGAACTAAGATGCGATGTGGTAACACAACGGTGCTGTTAAAAAAGTGTGACTCTGTCTTTGATTTTTGTAGATTTTTCCTCATCAAACTTCATGTTTGGGGGGGACTCATGGACACCTGTATGCATTTTTGTAATGCATTAAAAGTGTGATAATTCAATTGTGAAAGGTTTATTCAGACAGGATCCGTGCCGGATAATCCTCTCCATCAGGTCTACTGTTCTCATCATAAAATGACTCTTCCTGTCAATATAAACTGCTGTTATATTTATCTTCCATTAGTAACCATCGGTGTCCATCAGTCTGTTTGAGCTGAGAAAAATGGTTGGCTGTCCATTAGCGACGTTGTCCTCTCCGTCCGTCTCTTCCATTACTGGTTCTCCTCCACTCTGCAGTATGAAGATGAGTGCTCGTGTAGTGAAAATGTGTCAGTCAGTAACATTTGGTCCATTTAAGACTTCAGAAACCTGCTCCCTCTGTTCTCTTTGCTCTCCTTCTGCCCTGTTAGAGACATGATTTGTCATAAGACATCAGACATAAAGTCTTCGATGAGCTGTAAATTCCTGCTTCTGAACTCGGATAAAACTGAAATTATTATATTTGGCCCAAATCATCTGAGAGAGAAATGATCTAAAGATATAGTAACACTAGATGGTATTACTTTGATCTCCAGTATCACTGTGAGGAAGCTGGGAGTTCTTTTTGACCAGGATTTATCCTTTAACTCCCACATTATACAAATCTGCAGGACTGCCTTTTTTCACCAACGTAATATTTCCAAAATTAGAAACATGCTGACTCAGAGTGATGCCGAAGGGTGTCCAAATAACTGCTTAAGAAGTATTCAATTCATTTAAAATGTTGCAGCGAGAGTCTGAGAGGAAGCATCAAAGATCACATCACCCCAATACTAACCTCACTTCATTGGCTCCCTATTAAATCTAAAATAGAATTTAAAATCCTTCTTCTAACTTATGAAGCTCTTAACAACCAGGCTCCATCATACCTTAAAGAACTGGTAGTCCCGTATCTCCCCGGAAGAACACTCGGTTCTCAGAGTGCTAGCTTACAGGAGAGCATTCAGCTTTCAGGCTGCTCTTATGTGGAACCAGATCCCAGTTTCAGTTATGGAAGCTGACACAGTTGCTACTTTTAAATCAGGCCTTGTTTACACGACAACGTATCACGTGACAACACCTAATCCGCTAAAAAAAAGGAGTGCGTTTACACTGCAGCAGCGGACACAGAGACAACGATGTAGTGAGTATGCCGGGCCACTGGAGGGCGCTGTTGCTTGATTTTGTTATGAAACTACACAGACGTGTGTGCCGAGAACAATACACTATAAACGTGAAGAAAATGGAGAGCAGCCGACATCATCATGGACTGATGACGCATCGGATGCTATCAGGGGAGAGTCTCAACTATTAAACTACTAATCTGGATGATAAAACTAGAATATGGACCGCGGGTCGTACCACTACGCCGCCGCCATGTTTGTATACAATTGAATGAGCAGGAGGGAGGGGGAGAGATGAGCATGCGCAGTAACAGGCTCTGTAGCCTCCATCAGTCTCTGCAGGAGGGATTAGCGCCGTGAAAGAATCTTTCCACCTTGGGAGCCGGATTAAAAACTTTGCGGATACAGTGCATCTGCAAACTGGTGCCGTGTAAACGGACCCCCCAAAAGTGAACAAAGTTTTGCGGATACACTCTAATTCGTTGTCGTGTAAATGGGGCCTCAGACTCGAGACTATTTACTAAAGCTTACAGTTAGGACTGTTTCAAAACACTGCCATAAGTTGAGTCCCAATAAGCCGCTGGATCTCCCTCTTTGTGTCTCACTTCCTCCTTCGCCTCTCAAAGTACAAATCTGTCTCAGCAGGGAGCCTCTTAATAAGGTGAGTTCAGAAAACCCTGCGGCTCAAGAGGAAGGAACTGGAACAAAGTCAGCCACAAAACGATGACGACGAATGCAATATGCATTTGCTCAGCTCACCAACTACACAAGCAACCAATGTTGTGAAGTAATACTAGTGATTAAACAGATTGGGTTTCTCAATCTATAGTGGTATAAGAAGTAACAACCATCCATGGCAGGGTCATAGATACAGGAAGGGAGTGAAGTTCACATCAGGAAATTTATGTTTAAAAGAATCAAAAAACACCAACAGAACTTCATTTTTGTCTGTGCGTATTCTCATCTACTGATCTGAAGTATGTCATGCCAAATTAAATCAGGTCGACCTTCTCTTCATGCCTCCGACAGAATCAAGGACTTTGACAGATTGTTGAACTTCAGCACATTCTACAACTTTTCTTTTTTTCTTTAATTTCGTTTTTATTAACTACAACAAATTCTAACATGACAGACTCTGAAACTCACACAGATTGTGGAACTTCAACAGATTCTACAACTAAGACACTGAGGTAGAGGCTTCAGGAATTCTGGCCTCTTTTCTCCAAAATATTCTGGAACTGTCATAGACTCACCGGGGCTATTTTGGAGGAATAAAGAAGAAAACTGGCAGTCATCAAATATCGTCACTGAACCAATTAAGGATCCAAATGCTCAATAAATTATTTGTCATCTTGGTTGGTTGGTTGGTTGGTTGGTTGGTTGGTTGGTTGGTTGGTTGGTTGGTTGGTTGGTTGGTTGGAAGGAGGGAGGGAGGGAGGGAGGGAGGGAGGGAGGGAGGGAGGACAACTCAAAAAGTTGTGGCCAGATTTTGATTGTCCCAGATACTCTTACAAGGAAGAAGTGAGTGAATTTTTGGCAAGCTCCAGATTATACTCTGATCCACAAAAAAATATTGGTCACTAAAACTGCAGGGAAGTTATGAATTGATTTCAATGAAATGTAGTAGATTGATTAATTATGTGCATATGAAAAAAAGGGGGATTCCATTTGATAAAGCAACCTGGATAACATTCTGGATAACAGATGTGTTCCAGACATATATACTTTTGGAATATTTCCAATCTGAAGCGGTCATACCTCTACGTTGACTGATCCTGCAGTCAAGCATTCTTGTGCCAGGATGAAGCATAGTAAGAGGAAAAAACGCTTGTGATACCCCTCTATCCACACATTAGATCGAATGTTGAGTTAAATTTCAGATGAACTGCTTTTTAACTTCCCTTCAGTTATTCTCTCAGCAGTTACCACATGAGGTGAGTGGCTCGGCTCAGATCAATACAAAGAAGTGAGGCGCACTTTCGAGAATCCTAACGCAGGATCACGGACTCCATCCATCTTTATCTGATTTCAGGGAGTTCAGCCTCGACTGGGAGCATCTTGTGTGTAAAAGGCCTGATGTGCTTCAAAGGCCGGAGGGAAATATTCAAAGGTGGGTCTGATGAAAAGTTGTGTGGTTTGTGCCATGAATTGATTTTCTTAAAGTTATCATGTCAAAAATGTGGGGGGAAAAAACCCCAAACATTTAGAAGCCTTTTATGACTCAGACTTGTTGAGAATTTTTAGGGATGCACCAATACCGATACCAGTAACGCGACCAAAACTCCAACCAAGTGAGTACTAGGTGACATTGTGCGCCTGCAACATCAGCAGCAGGTAGACAAGAGAGAATAAGCAATGTCAGCGCTTTGGAGGTTCTTTACTAGTAGTGGGAATTACACAAATAAGACACTGTAACTTAATTTCTGCTGACAGATTAAGAGGACATGAACGAGTTCGTATGACACACGCAACTTCATCGCCAGAAACATTTGGACCAGCGGAGTTACGCCGAGGCTGTGCGGAGGCAGTTCGTGGCAAATCCACAGCCTTCACACATCGTTTCCATATAAATTAGACTGTATGGCATTTAGTAAGTACTTGTATCGATACTTAATATCAGCTAGTAGCTAAAGGTTAGTATTCATACTTCTACTCATTCTTTAAAAAAAAGTGGTGCAAAGATGTTTTCTGTGAAATCGTCAAAAGGTGTCTAATGAGTTAAAGTTTCTGCTTCAATTCTGACAGAACTTGTGTTTTTGTCCCAGGGGGTGTTAGAAACATGTGACACGCTGCTAAATGTCTGTTATTGATCATACTTAGAATCACTGTAATGATTTTGGTACACAGAAATAGACACAACGCTGAATTTCTCTGCTCGTTTTTGATTCTTCATGACAGGCCGAATACTATCAGAGGTGGCAAAACAGGCTCGTCCGCCGGAATGTGTCAGACTCACTCATCAGTCGAGAGAAAAATGTAAAAGGAAACATGAGAATTTATTCCTCTGACAGGTCAGATGAGACTAATTGTTGGTGGCTTTTCTCTGTTCGGCCCCTCCATGATGCTGACATCCAGGCAAACAGAAAACAGTGAAGAGCGACAAGCATAAATAACACAATGACAAAATCAATTTCTCATTACATGGCAGAAAGCTTAGTGAGACACACACACACACACACACACACACACACACACACACACACACACACACACACACACACACACACACACACACACACACACACACACACACGCACACACACACACACAGCTGAAGTGAGGCGACATTAAGCTTCCCCTTGAAAAAGCCCCCGACACGGCTGCATGCAGGCTGCAGGCTTTGCTCAAATCCCTGGTTAAACCTCTGGTCTTGCTGGGAATTAGAAATGAATATGGTTTATTACTGAGCTGGTAAATAGAATCGGGATTCTTTGCCGACATCATTAGGCTTAAGCGGCGTTTCAATAAAGCACCAATTCACCTGCAATCCAGTGTCCGATTGGACTCGAGTTGGGGGGGCTAAACCTCATCGTATGGATGGACTTATGGACGTGACGCTTACCAGTTAAACACTGTACTTCTTGGTCTCCTGAAGTCTTGAAATCAACCGCCATCTCCTTGGTCTTGCTGGTATTGTAGACCAGGTCGCTGTCTTCAGACCAACTGTACCGTGATGGGTTTCATTGTTATTAATGAAAGAAAATCTGATATTTCATTTGAAATCTAACTCTAAACTTCCAGTATTTCATCCTTCTTCCTGCAGAGGACTGGAGCCAATCCAGCTGACTGCAGGTGAAGGAGTATTACTCCCCGGGGAGGTTTCCAGTACTGTACATCGCTGGGCAAAACATCAGTGTTTCACGCTGTGTCATGTTTTACTTCAACTCATCTGCTACAATCTGGTGACTTTTGCTGTGACAAAAAGTTGACGGTTCGGGTCTGGACTGGATGGTGACGCTGAGCCACAGTTTTCTCAGAGTGAAGAGGTGGAACAGAAACTCTGGAGATTGGCAGAGCTCGATGTATGAGAGCTAATTCTCACGCAGACAAATAAAGATCCCGATACAGGCTGCCGACCAGAATATTTGTCTGTCGGTCTGTACGTCTGTTTGCAAGTTTACGTCAAAACTACGGCACAGATTTCGTCGAAATTTTCACCACAGATAGATATTACGCCCCAGGAAGTTCCATAAATGTTTTGAGGTGATCCAGAATATTTGTTGTTTTTCTGAATCCAGGTCAACCTTCGGCAGACCTCAGAAATCTCCGATTGCTCTTATTATTCAATTCTGTTGAACCATTAAATGCATCCAACTAAGGATGGGAATTTTTACGATTCCAATTCCATTTTCGATTCCACATAACGATCCGGTTCTTTATCGATTCTCCTACTGGTGCTTATTTGGAAAGAAGGAGAACAAGCAGGTCGATTAGCATCAACTTTGTAAGCTCCGCACCAGCCCCACTGGTATCGATCCAAAAATGGGCAAAATTCCACGGAATTCAAACACTGGGTTCTCAACAAGTACTATATTTTTGTTTGCTTGTTTGTTAGTTTTTTTGTGCTTTGACAATACAATACACAAAACAAAGGTAGAAAAATTAACTAATGAATAAATGAATGAAAATAAGTAAAAAAACATTCTAGTAAAAACATTTAAAAAAAAAGGCACTGTGGGTTAATTGGCGGGGAATTCCACAGTAAATCTAGAGGAGTCAAATGTCTGACTTGTTGGGTACAATATCCAGTGTATCTAGGATGGAGAGCAAACAGTTCCAGGTCTTATAAAATGTCCCCAAGGAGCCTCTGAATGAAAATGTCAGCCTTTCCAAGAGACAAGTACTGATTTTCGATTCCCATCCCTACATACAGTACAAGATAGTCTCATCGTTTACAGAGAAATCATCTTCTAAACCCACGTCACCTTAGTTTTTCTGAGCCCATTAACTCTGGACCTGCAGTCATCACAGACTCATCTCTCTCTGCCAGTATTTACTGTTATTAACAATGAGAGTAGATTTTAAACCATTCCAACAAAGTAGAGCTTGCCTGAATGCTTTCATGAGCTCTGAGCAAAGTTATACGTTAAACCACCTCACTGTAAAGGATTTCAACTCCCACTGCAGTTGCATTTGTTTTTTTAAGGGCATGTAAGTCTACAAGGACATAAGAACATCCACAAGTTACACTACATTATTATGAATATTTTGACACCCTGAAGGATATCCAGAGTTAAAGACGACAGTAAAACAGAAAGAAAAAAAGAAAAGGTTCCTTTCTTCCTTCAGATCTGTGATGAATTTCCTCCCCTGGTATTCTGTACGAGGAAGGAAACCAAGTTGTCAAAGCTGTTGAGTCGAGTTGAGCTGTGGTAAATAAGTTGTTTTAGGCAAAAGAAAAAAAAATCAAACACATAATATGTTAAAATATTTAGAGGATTTGCTTCAATATTCACGTTGATGAAGAAAGTAGTTCAGTTTGAGCCAGTAGCATTGGTTCAATTGCAAAGATAAAAAAAAAAAAAAGTGCTGCTGCAGGATCGGAGTGTGTATCTTGGGTGTCAAACCTGAGGCTCCAATCGGGCCAAACCAACAAGAACATGGTCAAAATTCCACAGAAAACATTGATTTGTTTTTTGAAAGCGTACGGAACACAAGATGACACTGAGCCCCAAGCTGAGATATTGTGATTCTGTCATGAAAGCTTTATGTTGAGATTGGAGTAATTTTCAGTAGTAATTGTTTCGGTTTTGTGATAAAATAGACATTTTCTTCATGTATACTCTGTGCCACGACAAAGACAAACTTTAAAAAGTATACATTTGAAGGATATGGAGGCAGGTCCGGCCCACTCAGGGTGAAACTGTAGCATCTGAACTAACATGTGTTCGACACACCTGGTGTGTGTACTGGAACATGTTACTACAAACTTTCTCACACAAGTGCAAGTGAGACCTTTCCATGACTAGAACAATGTTCTATAGTAGGAGGTTTTATTCATCGGGCTCCCCCGACAGGATCTGTACTGTCTGAACTGAAGGTTTTTCATTATATTTGCTCTTCGGGAGCTCACAGCTGGAGCGTGGGCATCCGAGAACACAAACACATTTAAATATCATGACAAAGAGGCAACAGTTCAATCTGCAAGATTTCCTCCTGAAACAGTGAGAGATGATAATGAGATTTCCTACTTTGACCGTTCACCGTGTTGTCTGGTTGTACATGGATGGATCTTATCTGTGGCAGGGAAAAAGAGCAGGTGGGTTATGATCAGCAATGTGAAGAAAATATTGGCTTCAGTATTAACATAATTAAAATTAAACCAGGTGTCCGCAACCTGCGGGGGCTGCTGCTGTAACAGCTTAAATGACAAAGCTTTATTTTAAAAAAAGAAGCAAGTTTAAAAATGGGAGGGGGGGCATCTCGAACTGCTTAAAAGGAGTCATATTACGCAGCTTTTCAATCCTTTCACATGATCTTATTGGTCCCAAAATGTTGTATTCAAAGTTTATTGCACCAAATCCAGCTTTTCCTTGATTTTCATCCATTTGAATATTGGATCATAGGAGCTGCATGACGAATCTGCTGTGTCTGTGTGAGCTGGACTGGCTCCGCCCACACATGCCCATCTTGGGAAGAGGAGGAAATACTTCCTCGCGTGGTGCCATGTGCCAGAGCAGAGCTGCCTAATTGTGGGAGGGTGAAAGAGAGGTCCTACCTTGATTGGGATTAGCTAAACCCCCGATGACATTATATAGGGTTTGATTTCTGATTGGCTCGTTGGAGCAACTCACTTTATAAAAACTGAAATAAGCCAGGGAGAGAGAGGACAGAATTTCTTCACTTCTAGGGCGTCATTCCAGGTATGGGGACGAATATTACTGTTGGAAAACCATTAGAAAGTCAATTTTGCATAATATGACCCCTTTAAAAAAGAGCAAAATTTGTTAAAACAGTTCATACATCAAAGTTCTCTTATAAATGCTAAAAAAAGAAAGAAAGAAAAAAAGGGAGAAGGTCGAAACTATTAAAATCGGGTACAAAACACATGTAAATGTAATGAAATGTTGAAAATCCTGAACTGTAATTGAAACATCATAAGTGTAACATAAGATACAGTTTTTGCACGTGTTTGAAAACTACTGTATATATAAAACTTAGAAG
Organism: Lipophrys pholis; assembly: GCF_963383615.2. Classification (NCBI taxonomy): domain Eukaryota; kingdom Metazoa; phylum Chordata; class Actinopteri; order Blenniiformes; family Blenniidae; genus Lipophrys; species Lipophrys pholis. The sequence continues at coordinate 24,126,200 of NC_137627.1, read as the reverse complement.
CTGTTTAAAACTCATTGTTCTACGGCTTCAGTTAAGTTTGATTCGGTGGAAGGTGCTAAAAAAGGCTCTTTTGGTCATCCAGGTTCCAGACCCGACTTCAGCCCTCCTGTTGTCTTCCAGTCAAAACCATGACCTTTGACCAGCTGTTTGATTTATGTATTTTCCAACTGATTGGATCATCTGGGAAATAATCAAAGATTAAAAGTTGTTGATGTACAATCAAGGACATTCAATCATGAAATAGATTTCTGGAGAAAGTATTTATCTGCCTGTTAAAGGATTAATATATGCTGTAATTTCTTGATTCCAGCTGTATATCATCAGTGCACCTCTCCGGTCAAACAGTGTGGGAGATCTGTTTGCACGTCTTTTTGTTTACATTTTCTGGTGGGACGGCGAACAGATGAGTCTCATGTTAGGCGAAGCACGACATCAAGAAACATTTAGTTGCATTTGAGATTAGGAAAAGTCTCCACTGTAATTTCATACTCAAGAAGATGAAAGGTGCCAGAAATGGCCAACAGTTAAAGGAAGGAACGAGGATATGCGCGGGTGTTTCTGCAGAGGACGGTGAGAGAACGCAGCGCGAGGCCACGGGGAGTGGGGGGAACTCGCAGCACACCGCAGGGACCGGGGGACTTAGGGACAGACCACACAAGGAGTGACTGATGACGGTCCTAACGTAGCGGAGGAATGCATAAAGCCGCTCTCTTTGTCGGAGGAGGTTAAGGTGCGACACATCGTGAGGTGAGTGATTACCGCTGTGCTCTGCGGGGGATGAGAGCGCCGAGCTGCACAGTGGGGAGATTAGCCTTTAGTGAGGAAGCCCACAGCTCTTTTGATAAGTTCCTTTCCTCCGGTTTTTACATTTTTCCAGCTCCCCTGGAGGAATCGAGCATATCTGGTCCTCCGCAGGCCGACTGCCTCTTCTCACAGGAAGTTCAGGATTCTAAGTGTCACTTTAAAACACTGGCCGTAAACCTGGAGGCAAAGTGATGCTGGTGTCAGATCAGATTCACAACCAATGGATGTATTTGCCACAACTTAGACCCCGTTTACACGACAACGTTTTCAAGTGAAAATGAAAAAATTTGTTTTCGCTGCTCGAAGCCACTGAAAATGCAACTTTTTGTAAACGGCTCCTAAGAAGGAATTTTTTGAAAATGCTCCATCTCCTTGGAAATGGGGGAAAATTATACTTTTAAAAATGTTTTGACTGTGTCTCCATGGAAACAGAAGGAAACAAGTTTTTGAAAATGCTTGGTCTCTGTATAGACAGTGGAAACTGTTCTATTGTCATGCACACCACGGCCATAGTGACGAGTAGTTGTGCACATGCTCAGTAGATGGACAATAATAATACTGCTTCCTCTGTGGTGTCATGACTCCCAGTCTATATTCTCCTGGGACTTGGTCGTTTTATTTTGACAGTCACAGTAATAACAATCCAACTTAGTGGTCAGTCCACTAGAATGTCCGTGTACTTGGAGTAAATATCTTACCTCCCAGGAGCTGTTCGATCCCAAAATCTAATGGATTGGTCCTTGGATGATGACAAATCATCCCCGAACCGTTCAAGCAATTCGGGTTAATATATTTTGTGAAAAGTTGGTAAAATACATGCTACATGCTAACTACATCACAACAATTTCTGTCGTTTATGCTGTTTCCGAGGAAATGGACGTTTTCCAGACATGAAAGTTTTCGGACACAAAAACGATGCATTTTTCACTTGTCACGCAAAAACAAGGCTTTGGAAGTAAGTGATGGCAGTTGGGTTGTTTCGCCCCCTGCTGGTGGTTCTGGTAAGCTGATGGTGAATAATGAGAAAGTCCTGGTGAACTTTCTGGTGAACTTCTTGCATTTTCACGTGTATAAACCAGCACAAGCCGCCATGGAAACTCTCCTGCGCTGTGTTTGTTTCATTAGCGGGTATGAACCTATCAGCTCTGTCTATCTTAATTATAAAGCTTTAAATTCATGTAAGGCTGTGAGACCTCGGGGCCTTTTCACCAACACAAGTCCCTGATGCTCCCGCCACAACACGAGCCTGTATGTTTGAAACTATTAGCACCAAATCTATTTAAGACCGCTGTGTGATCCTGCTTATAAAACATTTTGCTCCCCAGGTTCCTCTGAGGCTCGCTGCTTTTCCACTGGCTTAAAGCCGCACGTCTGATCTTGCTCATTCACATATTTTTACCAGCTGTTAAACTGATTTTCACATCAAACAGTCACAGTCGGGTGAACTAATTGGACGGAGAGTCTTGCTGATAATGCCTTAGAAGCGCTCACAGCTCAGGTTATTGTTTTTTCTTTTTCAGTTAGATCTCATCATAAGTGACACATTAACTCACCTCTTGTTAATTATTCATGACTGCTGCAACATGGGAAGTCCTGTCCATCGCTCAGGGCGCCGGGCCGATCCCGGCTGATTGCGGGTGAAGGCGGGGTCACACCTTGGACAGGTCGCACAACGCAGGGTCAGGAACTGCTTATTAATGGCTGGAGAGTCAAACCCATGGAACCTTTAGGACTGCTAAAGTATTAATGCCTGTTTGTAATGCGGAGCCACACAGTGGTGCAGAGGACAGCACTCATAATGAGAAGGTCCCCAGTATGAGCGCCTGTTCGACTTGGGCTCATTTCTATGTGGGGGTTGCATGTCCTTCCTGTACGTGCTTAGAAATGTTCTTTTCCTGGGAACTCTAAATTTTCTTCCACAGTTCAGAATCATGTCTTTGAAGTTTTATATATATATATATATATATATATATATATATATATATATATATACACACAGCATGTAGACACATATACTCACACTCCTGAACTGACAGTGACATCTTCATACCGCTTTAAAACAATCTCACTATATCTCATTTTAAACTTTTATATTTAAGTTGTAATCTTGTTCAACATTGAGGTTAATTGTAGTTTTGACCTTCCTCCTCACGTCATCTCATGGGCCGCATTGAATCTAGACTGCTGCCGCACGTGGTTCATGGAGACGCATGATTTCAGCTGCAGGTTTAACTCGAAGCACAGATTTTCTATCTGCCACATATGAAGTGTAACTCCACAGTGTAATGTGCGATTATGTTAAAAATGGCAGGTTTGACATCTTGAGAGGAGCGGTGATGCATTTATTGAACACATTGCAAAAGATCAGATGAATTATCGCAGGAGAAATGGGTAACATGTAGGAAGTGTCTTCGGTGTCACTCCAACTAGAAATGTGGTATTTTTCCAGTCACTCCAGTTGGTGGAAGGCTTGTCATTTCAGGCTGCAGTAAGCGAGCCAAATGGATTCTTCTGGAGCAACAAACTACACACAATCACTGAGGAAATGTGTGCTTGGTATTGCTCTGTTGTAGCCCTGACACTGGGCGGTACAACTATGTATCATTGGAATTCCTGAGGATTTCTCTTTTTAATGGAATCTAATTCATGAGGAATATGCATTCCCAGTAACAGAACATTTTCACTCATGGTCATAAAACCAGGGGTCCTCAGTTATTTCCCCCCCCCCAAGGGCCAAAATCAGACAAGCATGCCAAACCAGTGGGTTTTTTGCACTATGTCAGTTGTTTTAATTGCAGATGTTTTAGCTGATGTTACCATTATTACTATTATCATTGCTATTACCATCATTATTATTATAGTAATTGTAGTCAAGGTGGTTGTAGAAATAATTTAATCTTTTCAAAACTCATGTTGAAGTTCACATAAAAAAAGCACTCTTGAAATAAGTAAGTGTACAACCAGCTATCTAATTATTTACACACTGAGAGAGACAGAGACAGAAATACAGGGAGAGATTTACAGTTTGTTACTTTTTAAATTCCATAATTGTTGTTTCAATTCTGCTTTTGTTTCTGTTCTCTCATTTCATCCAGTTATTGTTCTTAATTGTGGTCTGTTGCATATGAAGTATAAAAACTACTATATAAATTAACTTATTAGAACTATTGTGTTGTCATTTTTATTATAATACACCAGTTAGATGCCAAATAAACAAAATCGAGTGAATTCACTCACCAATCAGTGAGAGAAGGGACAGCGATGGGATGAGGAAATCCCTCTGATGTATCCTGTCGTCTCAATCCTGAGGCCAAGACGAGCATCAGAATCAGAGTTCATTCCTGCCCCATTCCTGACATTCCTAATGTGACGTAATGCATCTGAAGATAGTTTTCAACTGGGCCTGACATTCCAGATATTCCTGGAACATTATTTGGCTCCAATAAATCTTCCAAGAAAATCAAGCTTGGGCAGGTAATGTAAAACTAAACTCTTCAGTCCAGTCAGAGTTCAACTGAAGCTTTTCCTTCTCATCTTTGAGCTTTTTCACGCTTTTGGGATGAGGTCCAAACAAGGCAGAGCAGCACATTTTTACACACAAATTCCACATTATTTCACGTAGATGTGCAGCTAATGAGCCGGCGCGGGCCAGAGAGTGTGCTCCCGCCTATCGAGTTAGTGAAAATGAGTGAATCTGTATTTGTCATGAACTGCTGCCAACAATCAAAGTAGAGTTTTTTTCGGGGGGAAAGAGCCCGTGTGATTCAAATCCCTAAAGAGATGAACCAAAGGCGTCGTCACCATCAAAGAACAACGTGGATCTTCCCTGTGGCTGCAATCTGAGGTAGTTTTCAATGTTGGAAGGAACGACATAACATGTCCTTTCACTCGGTCAGTGGGTTTAATGGCAAGCAAGGGGTGGCTCAGAGAAAGTGAGAATTAAAAAGAGGAAAGTTCTGCAAACAGATGCAACAAAATGTGCTGAGATTGGCAACTTTTTCATTAAAACCAGCCTCACGGTTAGAAACAACAAATGACGATGGAACGGGGAAGATGTTTAAGATTGCCTCCAAACCACGGTTCAATTTAATTATCAAGTCAATAAATTCTGTGGCTTTGTGGCGTATAACATGAAATTACATAATTTGAATAATAGTATGATGCAACACAGGATTCAATTTCATAGTACGCACAGACCCCCCACCCACTCAATCCACCCCTCAATAACTTTTTTATGGCTACAAAAGCCAAGTTATCTTGCAGAAATGCAGTATTAAAAGCCTTTGCATCACCGATAGATACTTGTGTATCCAGAATAAACACCTTTACGAATGAAAAAAAATCAGAGTTCATGTCTCACCTTCTGTTGCAGCTGCATTAAGAAGCGGCTGCTATTACTGAAACTTCTGGGGGTCGAGGAGGGAGACTAACGTCAGTTTTTCGGGTCTTAAAAATATAATGGCAAATAAAATAATCCTGAATCCTGCCATGGAAGTTGTAGTGAACGCAGGTAAATTACACCTGACCTCCGTGCGCTTGGAGTGCTGCGGTGCGTTCAGTGACCTCTTGAAAATGGTTTTGACAATAAATCTGCAACCAAACCTCTTTATCTTCTCCTTTAGCCATTGTCGGTTGACAAATCCTCTATTAAATCAACACAACTATATTTTGTTTGTGCAGCTCGCTACAGATGCAGTCAGCTAGCGCTGGAGAGCAACCTCTCTGACGATCCAATCAGAGGGCAGGAATACGCTGATGTCACCCTAGGCCTGCAAGAAGGCCCTGAGTCGTCAATATCAAAATCTGACTGGCTGAAGCAGCAGCAACACCGACACTTAATTTATACTGCAGACGCCTGCAGAATTAAATCTGAAGGCCTCGGGAAGATTTCTTTACCCCTGGCAACAGGTGATGGCTGAAATGTGATTGGTTAAAAGCTTTAATATGGAAGTACACGTCTCGAAGCAGCAGACGGGAGAAGCTATAAGAGGAAGCAGACTGACAGTTTAGAATTATTTAAGTGTTCATGGACAAAATATAATCAACATCGGTCTGTGATTCTGATATTTTTCTTAGGCCTGCAGAGACACCACTGCCTTTAACATTTTATTTTTTTTCACACCTTCGAAAAAAAAAATTGGACACACGATGCGTTCGGGATTCCGGCTGGCGGCGCCACTGATGCAACAACACATAACTGGAAACTCATCCCGTCACTATGGAAGGAACAGCTGAGCTGTTAACAGTGTGTGTACGATCAAGCAGTACTTCCAATATATGAGAAGATTCTCAACAGTACATTTGATTAAAAACAGACTCAGGAGCACTTTGACCCACAAGAAACTTGAGGCATTCATGCTCATGAGCACTGAGGAAGGAATCCTCATGTCTTTGATCAATGATATGATCATAAAGAAAGAGGAAGAGACCAGTGCACTGCTGAGGGTTTATCAATGTTTTAGGGTCGGTCATGTTTCTTTGGAAAACATATGATAGTGCTATAAGATAATACATTTTTTTAATTCTATATTTTGAATCAAATATTTTACGGGTTTTTTTCACCTCCAAAATAGGTTAAAAACTTGCTAAGAAGTAAACAAAATGTAGTTTGTTTCTTGAATAGAACTAATTGTACAACCTAAAGTTTTGGCAAATATACAAAGCTATGTATCCAAGTTTCTAAGCGTTGTTAACTTCATATTAAACGTTTAAAGGTGTTTTGTCACTCCGAATGAATTCTATAAAGTTGCTTTTTGGAGCCGTCATGACTCATGACTTATAAACTGGGAAGTAATTTAAGAAAACAGTCAGACTGATGGCAGACAAAATTATAAACTGGACTCACGGACAAATATGCAGTGTATACGGTGTTGATTTTTTAACTGTTTTTACATATTTATTTATCTATTACCTAACTTATTCATTGGTATGTATAGAAGACCATAATTACTTTATGTATTTGTGTATATGACAATGTGTTAATGGAGGCCTCTGTACTGAACTGCGTGTTTGTGTACATATGGCAAATAAAGTTCTTGACTTAACTTCCTGAAGTGAGATACAAGCGTCAGTAAATTCTCTACAAGGAGGCATTGTAAACATGTTGGATGCTGCTCCTGGTTTAAGACCTGGACGATTTTCTTCTGCAGGAATCCAAACAGAAAAAAAACAGGAGTTGAAAATCGGTTACATAAATACCAAAGTAATTAAAGTCAAACTGAACTTTCTCTAAACCTCCCGCTGCCCGAGGCTCCGTTTACTTGACAAAGTTTCACATGACGATGCATCAGGTTTTTGTGGTTTCGTTTACGAAAGGTTTTGCATTTACACGGAAACTATGCAGTTTTCACATCGGGCCACTAGTTTGTGTGTGTGGTTTCATCACATAAAACAAAGAGCAGCACCTTCAGCAGAGAACAATACACTCTAGACGTTAACAATAGGAGAACACAGACGTTCTAGTGGACAGGCCACAAAGTTGGATTGTTCTATGCTATATTCAAGACTAAATAGACATAATACAGGAAAACTACCCAATGGAATATAAGTGGAAGAAAGTGACTTTTTTCAGGGACCCGGATAGCAACATACAATTGAAAGATGCATCAACACAGAATGTAGGAGCCAAATGTGATATATTGGATTGTGTACAAATGTTTGACCTGTGTGGGTGTGTCACTGACGTCATGCGCATATAGACTGGGGCAATGAAGGAGGAGACAGGTGTTGACCCCGGAAGGGCACACAGGTTTTTGACCGCTCTGGCGGAGTTTATCGGAATATGCTTGTGTTTTGTGCTCTGGTGAATTGAACTTGGAGGTAATATAACTTGCACTGATATAAAGAGATTGTTTTGTATCATTACCGGATCGTTGGACTCAATTGATGGACACAAAGCAAAAAGGTAAACAATAGCCGCCTAGCGCGTCAGACCCACCTACCGAGGCAACAGCTCACCAGCCCAGTATTAGGCTGGCTGGTATACAGAAGATGAAAACTGAGGAAGAATGGACAAAAAAGAATGAAGCTCCCAACAGGATATTGCCCTTTTACCCCTTTTTTCTTTTATCTCCGATCTTTGTCTTCTTATGTTAACTTATATATGTTCTTGCTTGTTTTGAAAAAATTTGAAAAATCGATAAAAACTCAAATGAAAAAAAAAAGTCTAAAATTGTGAATAAAGCTTTGTTTAAAGCTCCGTTTACACGACAACGTTTCACGGGACAACACCTAATCCGTAAAAAAAAAGTGACGCGTTTACACTGCAGCAGCGGAAACACTGAAAACGATAAAGTTTGGCCCTGTTTGCATGACAGATAATACGAGTGCATCCGCAAAGCTTTCTTCACTTTTGGGGGGGGTCCGTTTACACGACACTGGTGTTTGGATCCACTGCATCCGTGAAGTTTTAATACCGGCTCCCAAGGTGGAATGATTCGCTCTCGGTCACTGTTCTCTCCCTTCAGACTGCCGGAGGCGATGGAGGGCTCTTACTGCACGTCTCTCCCCCTCCCTCCCCGTTGAAAATAGTTCCTTCTGCTCATGCGCCTGTGAACAAACATGGCGGCCCCCACAGTGGTTTGACTCGCGGTCCGTTTTCTAGTTTTATGGTCCATATCGGTAGTTTAGTAGTCAAGACTCTCCCCTGATAGGATCCGATTCGTCATCAGTCCATACCGATGTCAGGTTCTCTTAATTTTGCTAACATTTATGGCGTATTGTTCTCTGCACACGTCTGTATGGTTTCATTACAAAAACCAGCAACAGCGCCCCCCCGTGGCCTGACATAATAACTACATCATTGTGAGTGGGGTCCACCGCTGCAGTGTAATTGCACCCCCCCATTTTTTAACAGGTTAGGTGTTGTCAAGTAAAAAGTTGTCTTGTAAACAGGGCCTTGGTCTGCCAGGGCCCCGGGAGGGGGCCGTCGCTTGTTTTTGCTGGGGACAAAACCAATATGAAGACGGGTGGTGATGAAGGTTTCTCATTTCACCTTTACTTTCATTTCTTCTCATTGTTCTGATCGCACACTCGCGTGAATCCGGGAGTGCGTTCTTGTCTCTTTGGACTTTTAATTTTCACGGCGGCACACTGCCTTTGGCGTCGGTGTTTTCAGCGTCTTGTGTCTTCTGCATGAAATTGCATCAAATTCCAAATTATTCCACACCTCTCTTCATCTCTGCCTCCACATGTCCTCCCCTGGCAGCTGTTTGATGTCATGACCCAACATCCAATTATCAGTAAAGGTAGAGATGTCAGGGAACACACACACACACACACACACACACACACACACACACACACACACACACACACACACACACACACACACACACACACACACCAGGTGGGAGTTGTGACAGGATAATTGGGGAAGCTGTAAGAGAGGAAATACAGAAATGAAATAAAGACAGAATGAGGAGCGGAGCTCTGCAGGTCAGGATTGGAAGTGTGACAAGAATCTGAAAGACTGTCACGGGTATCAATCTGACGGCTCAAATTTATCTAATAGAGATGGAAAACTTCAGACGGACGTCGCATCGACCTGGGATGAGGCGGCTGTGATGACAGTCGACACCAAATACGGCAGAATGCTCAAGAAAATTAGTTATCGATTGTATTAAAATAACCAAGATACGCTCTTTTTTGATTAGTCTGGGTTTTGTTTTTTCGTATGAAAAAAATGTGTGGGGGAGGAATACAGAAAAGATAAATAAGAGAGATAAGAGGAGCGAGAATTCCCACAGAGAAGAGTCAACTTCAGCTGAATCAGATAAATTAACCTCAAACTCACAACAAGACAGGGACATGAACTAGATAGATAGATGGATGGATGGATGGATGGATGGATGGATAGATAACAGGCAGGTGAGTAACCAGATAGACATAAACACTAATGGTCAGTAAACAACACACTTTCTAATTGTATTAAAAGTTGATATATAGGAGCCGTTTTGTTCTTCCAGTTTAGCAGTGTTTTCGTCGCAGTGTGTATTCCTTCGTCAGACGGGGGGAATTCTGCTCTCCATCAGAGTGAAGAGTTCCCTCATTCAGACCGAAGTAAAAATAACCCTGTTCCTCCTCCTCCACATTAGGACCGGAGTTGGGGAGGTATCTGATCAGGATGCCTTCTGGTCCCCTCTTGTTAGAGGAGTGTTGGGTACAGCCAGCCTGGATGAGGCCCTGAGATAGACCTGGACCCTCTGGAGAGAAGATATTTATTAATTAGCCTGGGAACTCCTTGGCTTGGATTCCCCTGGGACGGGCCGGGTCCGGAGATTTCTGAGCTTCTCCGCCTCCTCGAGCCCACATGGATCATCCAGGACGGTTTTCAAACAGTCTTCTGACGCCGACATCCTAGAATCTCATGATGGTGTCATGATGAAGCTTTGCAGAAATCTTGACAATGAACAACTTCAAAAACACTGTCAGTATGTCGTTAATCCACATGTTCCCAGACCAGCCCTTCCCTCACCTTCAGCAGTAGGACTTTTATTTTTTCATACAACCTTATTAATGCCCTTTGGGCAGTTCTGACGGAATGACCCATCAGTAGCAGCCACACAGAACAGCGCTTAGAGGGGAGCTAATGGGGGACGAGGGTCTTGCTCAGGGACCCGAGGTGCATGTTTTTGTACCGTGGGAGTTCCCAGAAGAAACATGTCAACGACACACTGAAAGGCCCTGGCCAAGATTTGTCTGTTGAGAGTCGTGGTGATTGACGTCCTCCACCCGCAGCACTTTACTACACATAGAAGGTTCTCCTCACTGCTCGTTCTCGGCGTGTCGACTGGGCAGAAATATTTTCTCTCAGGGCACACGACAACTATTGTGTGACTGGTAAAAAATTCTGAACTTCTGGTGAAGTATGAAATGTCAAGGCCAGAACTAACTCTGTTGTCGCCATCTTGAAAAATAATTTCTCCGTTGGTGGAGAGTACTTATCATAGCTATTCCTAAAGTTTGCTTTTAAAAGTCTACATGTGACGTTGACATTCTGCATGGAAAGAAGAAGTGTATATTCGAGTTTTACTGTTTGGATTTCATCATCGACGTATTGTTTCTACTTTGTAATGGACTGATAGATCTACAAGCTTTATGACCAAAAGAGCCGATTTAACAATTTACCACCAAATGAAATGTTAATGTTAATTATCTGAAATAAAGAAAAGAACATCTAATAACAAAAATGCCATACAGACAAAAACTCAGAATGTATTCATGAAGTCTCTTAACTACAATTTTAATATACGTTATAAAAATGTTTAGCTTTGGCAGTATTTTTTTTTATATTTTCTTTTCATGTTTTTTCCTACTTTAGCCACTTTTGTGATTTTAGGTATTTTATGCATTTTAGTTACTTTAGTCATTTATCTGTTTATAACCATTTTAGCTATGATAGAAAAGTTTGCCCTTTTTCTTCTTTCTTTTCTTTCCTTTACTTTTACCATTTTTCCTGTATTAACTACTTTTAAGAGTAGGTTTAGCTTTAAATAAAATCACTTTTTAGCTGTTTTATCTGATTTACTTACTTAGCTTTTTTTCAGCGTGGAGAAATTACACATCATTCTTTATGAGACAAAACTAGATTCCTCTAACAGTGTCCATCGCCACGCTCCTGTGGGGGTGGACTGGCCACACACTACCACAGCCTTCTTTAATTTTCCCATCCGAGTACGTATGTAGTCGTACCACACATTCAGCTTCTGAGTGGCCACTCACATCAACTGTGCTTCCTGCTCCCACGACAACTTTTTCTTTTGCACATTTTTGTAGTCAGCCAGGTGTTTTTGAATAAATGCAGGGGTTGGCCTTCAGGAATTCTATTAACTCCTCTTTCTGCTCCTCGGTGAGGCTCGTTACAATACAGGGAGTGGGCTGCTTCTTCTGCTGCCGGGCTGGAGGAAGAACAACTGCAGGAGCATCCCGAGGAGCATCATCATCATCACCATCATCTTCAGCAGGCGTCTTTAGTGCAGGCTGTGGTCTGAGTCAGGACATGGTGCAACCCTGCAACTTGGACATATTGCTGGAATAAAAACTAGCGCGATGCAGCGGCATTCCTGACTTGTGGTCGTTAGGTGTAAATGCACCTTGAGATGTTGTCGACAGAAAACACTGATTAGGAGTGGCATGTGACGTCACGTAAAGCGCCCTGTCAGTCCCTGACAGCTGTCATCTGGACTCGTAATGATGCGTGTCAGTATGGGCTCCAACAACCATCAAGAACACATTGCTAATACCGTAATGCTCTAGTACGCAACACCACGCTCAGTTGCGGCTCGTCTTGTGATTCATGGAAGATTTTTTTTGCTGCCAAAAATATAGCCCACAAATATCAGGAATGTCACGTGCTGCTAAGAACCCTGTTCAGATGCGTTACTTCACAAAAAGAATGTCAGGAAAATTCCATTTGTAAGTCATCACGCCTATGTGTGAGCATACCTGAAGAGCCACATGTGGCTCCAGACACGCAGGTTGAACACCGTTGTAATAAGCACTTTTAGAAAAGAATTTACAGAAAAGATGCTAAAATGCATACTTTTAAATAAAAAAAACAATAATCCTCTACTATTGCCTACAAAACAATGAATAGAAATGAATCTAACAATACAGGGAAAGCTGGCTGACATGGTTTTAAAGTGTTGTTCCAGCTGATATTCAATGTTAGAGGAGGAATCGTTTCTTCTTTCTGATTGATGTTTTAAATTTGTGCCACTGAGTCTTTCTGTATCCAGTAAACAACACAATCAGATGGTGTCAGTCATTTTCTTCTGGCCGATGTTTTTTCTATTTGACCGAGAAGTCAATTTGAAAGTAATGAAACAGCTGATTGGCGGCATGTGGCCCTCAGCCCGCAGCAGAACATTATGTAGCCTGTCTTAGCTGCAGTGGACTTTCACACCTTCCTCTGTGTTGTCTCTGTGTGTCCTCTACTTCTTTGGTGCAGCGCTGCCGGGGGAGCGCCCACCTCTCACTTCAGACATTTCACATCTCAACACATCGCGCAGCATCTACACTCACCCATCACTTCAACTGCTGTTAATTCCAGACGTCTGCAACCTTCATGACCAGAAGAGACGTTTTCACAATTTTCCACTAGATGAAATTTCTTTAGAGCCACAAAACATGGGAATTATCTGATAAATAATAATTTCTTTACCAATAAACACTGATGTTGTATTCATAAAGTGTCATAGCAACAATTTGGATATATGGTATCAAAACGTTTTTGTATTTGTGGCAATTTTGTGGGGGATTTTTTCCATTTTAGACATATTTTTTTTTACGTCTTGGCTATATTATCTTCTTTTTGGCTATTTAGGTTATTTGTAGCTGCTGAGAGTTTCCCAACGGTTAGAGCAGTCTTAGCTGTAACAGATTTTTTTCTCATCTTTTTCCTTTTATTTTTCTTCTATTTCCATTTTTTCCTTCTCCTGAAAAAAAGGCTATACAACCAATTCCAATCAATTTAATTTGACCATCTCTCCTGTATTGTATTTTTGGGTCATTTCATCTATTTTATCCGTTTCTAGTGATTCCAGCTTCTACATTATTTAGCTCTTCAGTTTAGACCTGTTTTGAAAATCATTGTGGAAAGCAAATAAAATAAAATAAATATATATATTTTTTTCATTCTGTATCTAAAAGCTTCATGGAGCCACTGCTGAGGAGCTAAAGAGCCACATGTAGCATCAGAGCTGTAGGTTCAACACCCGTGGTTAATACTAATCACTTTCTATTGGATACCACAGAATGTTTGGGGAAAAAAGTAATTTTCTGTTTAAAAATCCAGACTTTCAAATTGAGCTTCATATAAAAGTGGATCCAAAAGATGACCTGTTCAGTGAGAAATATAAAACTTTGTTCTCAGCTCCGTTTGAATGGATGATATTTACTTCTGCTCTGTTACTGGGTCGACAGCAAGCAGATGGTTTGATGAATAACGCATCACAGCAGCCACAACCTTCAGAGTTTATCGTATCCGTGTTGAGCTCAAGCACAATTATCACGTGTGAGACTTGACAGTCCGACTCCTCGTCCCAGTGAGCCTTTTTCTCTTTTACTGTTTGTTTCTGTCTTTTCATTTTGCGGCATCAACATAACATTCAAATGCAATTATTTCTGCGTTTTAATCTAAATCGAGAGTTGAAGGACAATTGGCCTTTGATGAGCTTCCAGTACGAACGTCATGGGAAAAAAACATGTTTCGCTCAAAGCTAAAAGAAGACAAAAGCAGACTCATTATTTATTGACCAGGTTGGTTGAGGTTTATTTATAGCTTTATATAATGTCAAGGCTTCCATATGTTTAGGAAAATGTTTTGTTCCCAAACATGTTTTCACCTTTTTCTATCATTAACTTGACACAGATGTTGAAATAAACAAGAAGTCAAATCTGCATAAAATATTAGTCACATTATTGATTCAAGCATAAAATGACAGACCAAGATGATCGCGTTCCATAGAAATCCATTTAGAAAATACACAAACTTACAGGGATACATATAAACAGTGCCCTCCAATTCGCTCCACCCTCTATTAGAACGTTCATCTAAAGGTGGCATGAATGAGTTTTTTCATGTCATTTAATCAGACGCTGCAGATCTCGCGATGATTCATAAGGAAAGATTTGACATTTCAACCCCAGAGTGGAAAGACAGTCATATAGTACAGCTTCTGTAGCCACTTACGGTATATATAATAAATAAACACAATTGAAGTACAATTAAATGACCAGGATTCCCCGGACAAGCTCAAAAGTCAACAGTGCACACCAGACAACCAAAGATATTTCTCCACGCAAACAGTGAATAAGTATAGCTGAAGAATATAATTAGGTTGGATGTACGAAAAGGAGTGGGAAGAAGTACAACTTAATAAATCCTACCCCTTTTTCCAAAAATAACAAATAGTTTACTTTAGCTTCCACTTTCTTATTAATCAATTCATTTAAACATGTTAGAACTATTCTATTAAGACAAATTATCTGATGAAAAGGTATCAATAAATTACATGCATATATTTTTAGTTAATCAATGACATGTCGTAGAGAATAAAGATAGTAAAGCATAAACATGATTAAGGGAATACATTATACAAAATATGACAAGTAAATACGGATACATTTGTTCTGTCACAATAGCCAAATTAATAAATTGTTTGGTCTACATCAACAGATGATATTTGACCATATCCAAATATATTTAAGTAAATTAATTTAAATGCACACATATTCAATTGACATGCATAGAAATGTGTTCAGATTTCTACCCACATGTAGAAATATACATCATATTTATATGTATATATATTTAAAAAAACAAAAAAACAACAACCTTGAATTACTTGTGAAAATGGTACGTGAGGTATGGGGGAGGTGAGGTTATATAAAAATACAGGGGGGAGTATGGAGAGAGAGGAGGATGGATGTGGGAATTAATCTGGGAGGATCGGATGCAAATTAAAACTAACGGATGAAGGGTGATGAAAAAAGGAGGGAATGAAGGAGAGCAGACGGAGACGGCGTTACTGGAACTGAAATGTTAAGAGACGAGAGGGGAAGGTGATGCAAGAGGACGAGAGAAGAAGGAGGTCAGACTGAGGTGGATGGGTGAGAGAGGGAGAGGACAGAAAGAACAGAGGGAACATGAAGAGGGGAAAAAAGACAGTGGCAAACTCAGCAGAATATAAAAAAAATCTTTTTATTTTTGGTCGATTTCATTCAATCAACAGCTTTTTTCATCATCTCCAGGGATCAGTTGAAGCTCTGGAGTTTGATCTTTTTCATTTAGATTAGGTTGCACTAACATCAGGATCAGGATGTACTTTTAAAGAAAACAAATTATGCTTGTTGAAGTGTACAAATTGGTTTTGGTTTCAAAAGAGACGGCACCGAATCGGTATTAAACATGAACATGGGACAGTTTGTGTATAACTGTTCCACGGAGGATTCCTTTGGTGAAACAGGAAATAGAAAGTGGCGCCAATCCCAGGTTATTTCATGGTCTCCGGTTACTCTGAAGTTTTTCATTAAAGAAAGAGTACAAGTATGAGTACTACCCTTTAAGTATTTGTTGATAGGACTACTTATTAAATGCCATAAAGCCTAATTCATACTCCATACACAAATGATACATGAAGGCTATACGCTGTCACACACCACCTTCACACAGCCTCTTCGTCGACGCTACGTCACCTCCAACAGCCTCGAAGGCTCCAGGATACAGTACGTCTGCATCTGCAGTATTTATACCACAGTGTGCATACACTGCACTATTCGACCGGTATACTGCAGACCGAGGGACCGAGGGACCGAGCTCCACGTTAATGAGTGTATCAGTTAGACTTTAATCATGTTTAGCATGTAGCATGTAGCATATAACATGGCTAAAACTACTGCGAGACCTCAGACAAACTCTGCTGGTCCAAATGTCTCTGCACATCAAGTGGTTGGATTTGTACGAACTTTCTTTATGAGCTGCATGGTGGTGTAGGAGTTCGAAATATCGCCTCATAGAAAAACTACCCAGAGTCCAGATTTAAGTCCTTTCTGTTCTTCTTGTGCATGAGCAGGCAGTGTGTGTGTCCAGAGTGTAGTTTACCTTCACCCATTGTCATGTCGGTACATCTCAAATCCCCTTTGAAGTGGTGAAGAAGATCCGTGTGTATAAGTTTCTTCTTTCAATAGAACTGGAGTAGAATTTCTTCAATGTGTTTTCTTCTGTTTGCTGGCCTTTCCTTTTGCAGAGCTTACATTGCTCTCATTCTGCACATTGGTCAATACTGTGGGATGTGGAGACCTGAGGGTCCAGACCTTGTTGATTAAACCTTGACTTGTTGTGTTTGGCCTCACGGTGGAATCCAGCGTATATTTCAAAAACCTGCAGTGGCGTGGAGGAAGATGATTATATGGCAGTGAGGGAATACTTTTCTCTCTGAAGTGTGTGTACTCATTGAAAGTTTGTGAGGTCTTTGCACGGTGCACGGCCCGTGTGTGTGTGTGTGTCTGTGTGTGTGTGTGTGTGTGTGTGTCTGTGTGTGTGTCTGTGTAGATACTCAGCCTGGTGTGTTTCCTCTCAGAGCGTTTGTGTGTGTGTGTGTGTGTGTGTGTGTGTGTGTGTGTGTGTGTGTGTGTGTGTGTGTGTGTGTGTGTGTGTGTGTGTGTGTGTGTGTGTGTGTGTGTGTGTGTGTGGCATCAGTGCTCCTGGGGGGTGTAAGGCTTCCTAAGATAAGCTATCTTCAGCATCCAGACACTGTAACGCAGCACTGATAGACACTGGTTATCACTGCAATGGACCCTGGGGAGGACGAGAGGGAGGGAGAGGACGAGAGAGCTCGGACAGTGGGAAGGCTTCGGTTAGAGACAAAGAGACAGCGTGAAAACAAGTCTGCGCTGATACGACAACGTGAAAGTGAAAACACGTCGTTTTCACATTTTTCTTTCAGAAAAGTTTTGCGTATTGAAAATGATGTCCATTTCCATAGAAATGGCAGAAACTGAAAACGGATGTAGTTAAAATGCCAGGCCACAAGGTGGCGCCGTTGGCTGTTTGAGTAATATAACCACACACATGCAGCAGAGAACTATATTTTCGAAACATTAACAATAGGGGAACACGGTCAAGCTAGTGGACAGATGACCAAGTTGGATTGTTATTACTGTGACTGTCAAAATAAAAGTACCAAGTCCCAGGAGAATATGGACTGAAGAACTACTGACTACGGCCATCGTGCACATGTGCAGGAGCAGCGTTTACACCATCTATACAGAGACCGAGTGCGAGCGTTTCCTAAAAAGGGTTGTTTTGGCGTGTTTACATGACGATAGAGTCGGAGCGTTTTTTTAAAAAGTTCCACCTTGGATGTTCAATGTCCCCAGTCACTGCTGTCGTGTAAACAGACTCACAAATCGCAATGAACGTTTAGCGTTTTCACTTGAAATTGTTGAGCATACCGGTGGGATAGAAGACGGCTGTCTCTGAGGGCGGCTTCACACTCTTCCAATGATCTACAGGTTACCGTTATAACATCTGTTATTCAGCAGTTCAGACACACAAGTATAAGACTGTGACAAGTAAACAAGGTTGTAAACAACGCAGATGGAAACAAAGTGAAGCTGGCTGTTTGGTGTCACGGCGGTTTTCTCCTCAGAAACGCATCGCCTGTATTTTCGCCTTGAAAGGGAAAAACTGAAAAAGGGAACATTTGTAACGCCGCAGCAAGCTGCCTACAGAGACTGTTAACGGGACATTTCCTGGGACGTGTGCATCCTTCATTCTGCTCCTGAGAAATCTGTGAGCTTTGTGGGAATGAGTTCTGCACTTTGCTCAGCTTTTCAATGGACTCCAGGTCAGAACTGACGGCTCACTCTTTGTAACTCATAGTTACATTGGGTCGTGGGAGTAAGAAAGTCATCATGTTTGAACACTGTAATTAAAAATGTTTATTAAATATAGAAGCCATGTATCTAATATATCTTTGTATGACACATGCTCAGTCACAGTTGGCCTCGTAGTAGTGAACCTGACATTCTCTGGCTCTCACAATCATCAAAGTTCAGCTCCACCTTCTCAAACCAGACAGAAGGTGAGAAGGTGAACCAGTCCGGAGAGAATTACCCCCAAAACACCGACAAGAGTTTTGAAAACATTTGGAAGTATTAAGCTGAGGCCATTTAATGTAGTCTGAAAGTCTCTTTCACTTTACTGCAGTTTCTCTGAAGCATCCTGTGGTTTGGTCACCTTCATTGTCAATCTGAAAGCGGGATGTCAAACACTGGACCGTTTAATGCAAAGCGTGCAAATGAGGAAGAAGAGAATGCAGGAAGGTATTTCTAATTAGCTCATGCTGGATTGTGCCTCTTTTCTTTTGTTTGTTTAGAAGTTAGAAAACAGAACGTATCAATGACATTCAGAACTGAACAGCTGATTGAAGCAACAATGTCTGGGATTCTTCGACTCCTATATGGATGGAAGGTGAAGATGTTTATGGACCATAAACCTGCTGCCTCACTGTTCTCCTCATGTTCTCACCTATCAAACATTTTAAAGGAAATGGAACCTCTTTTTTTAACGGACCCTTCCTGAAACAGTGTTCTCGCGTGCAAACATTTGGAATTCAAGCTGCTTTTATGAAGAAGTTAAGTCAGACATACCCCTGCTCTCGTCCCAGAGAGTGCAAGCAGAAAGCATCTCTCTCTCTCTCCAAGTCTGGATCTGTTTGAGGCCTTCATCATGAACTGTCAGAGTTTCACGGGATGACTCGGCCTCAGCAGAAATGAAGATTCATCACAACAGCTGGGAAATTCATTTCGGCCCATTTCTGCCCAATATTCACATTTCTTGTCGCGCTTCCTGACAAATCATCATCATCGCCATCATCACCTTGTACTCTGGCCTGTCTGCTCTAAAGTGGAGCCTTTCGCTCTCATGCAGACAGAATAATTACATGAATTAGCAGGCGAACAGGTGTTGCTCTTAAAATATTCAGTCATTGTATGCAAAACAACTAGTGGAAGGATGGAGGGTGACGCACAGAGTTATGGAGGAGTGATCTAAAGGGACTGTAAATCCACTCCCAGTCATCTCCTTTATGGCCCTTCTGTTTCGGAAGGCCTGCAGATTCCCGCATGAATAAAGTCTATTTCAGTGATTTCTTTGTCAGGAAATCAAAGTCTTTGGTTTGACCCCTTTTGGAATGACACAGTTCATTATTCTGTTAATCAAGAGACACTCTCAGAACTTTAGGACAGTTTATTATTATTGAAATGTGTTGGAGGGGGTCACTGACACCCAGGAAGTCTTTACACTTTGAAGAATAATGTTGGAGATAAAGTTCTATTGAGGCAGATTAATATCTGTGAAGCTGTGAGATATTTCAGAAAAGAACAAAAAAAGAAATCACTTTTTGACCTCTTCAGAAACAAAAAAGGTTTCAAACAAACTTCAAACAGAAGTACTTTTACAGTCTTGGAGTATCCAGGTAAACTTAGGCAACTGCTCCAGTGATTTCTGTTGATAATTCTGGGCCCATTGTAGCATTTGGCCCAGAGGAGGACTCAGGACAAAAGACAGCATCGGTCAAAATCACTAAACATCCATCTGACTTAGAGTTGCAGTGCAGCCGATCCCACCTGACGGGTCATCAGTCCATCACTCACTCACATTGACACCTACAAGACACGTAGAGGCACCAACTAACCCCAAACACAGGTTTTGGACTGTGGGAGAAACCAGAGTGCCTGGTTCCTCCACTGAGACGTGGCAGTGACCAAGGCTGCCATGAAAACTGCTTCAACTCCACTGGGAATGAACAGGGTTCACTTTTGGTCCGGTGAGAGATTTGAACCAAACAAATGGATGGTGGATGAAATGTTGCGTTTAGCTCAGAGGAGGAATGAAGATGTCAGACACCACTGTAGGTGGAACAGGAGCTCGTCTGAACTCAACAACCAAAACACCTAATGACCCAAAATGGCAAAGTCCTCAAGAGCTCATTAGATAATTACTGAGACAGTGAAAAGCAGGACTGTGCAGAACATTCAACACAAGAAACACAAACCAACAACCAGAACACACAGAAAACACCCAATATAAACCACAGCCACCAGGTGAAGACAATCACACACTCAGGCTCGGGTGAAAGACATCAGGACAGCAATCAGAGGCGAGGAGGGAGAGTCAGGAGCCTGAGGCCACGTTTACACGTACCCGGGTATTTGTAAAAACTGTGATATTTCTCTGCATTTGGACCTCGCATTTACACATAAGCACAGCGATGACTCACCACAAATGATGATTCCTGAAAACTCCGGCCACAGTGGAGATCTGGATAAACTCCGTGTCTCCGGTTGCATCTAAAGATATTTATGTCACAATTCGTGACGTGTTGCTTTTTTCAAGGATTTGGATTGGCTATCATGGCTGCCCCCTACAGGTTTGGCATGCTCATAGCAGCTCTGAACCAGGTGTATATGCGGGTCCATGTAAATGAAGATTTTTCTTTTAAAGGTAGAGGGGGAAATATCAATTTTTATATAAAGCCCAGGTATGTGTAAATGTGGCCTGAAACTGGAGACTGAGTCAGAATCTCAACAAGAACACAAGACTGACACAATTACATGTTTCCAAAGAATCTATTAAAAGCATTTCCATCCTCCTCCATGTTATCTCTGGTCTTGTCTTGAAAAATAGACTCAATAGACAAACTGCCTTGTATCTTTACTCTTTACACTATTTGACACTTTGATTTATTTTTGTATTTTTGTAACCTTATAACCTATATGTAACCTTGCTTCAGTGTGGAACAGGAGCTAAACATTTCTCGCTACATTATACTGTGTATAATTGTTTGTTATAAAGGACTTGGCTATTTATTAATATTTGGTTTTTTTTATTAATTCATTTCAGACATGATATTCTAATTCTAACATGTGTCCAATCATATATACTCCATCTACACACACACATATATTTACAAATCCATAACCCTTTAACCATAATATAATTGAAGTAAAATTTTATGAAAATATATTTTGAAAAAATAGATAATCTATATTTGAGTATGCACACATATACATACATACCTCCTATATCCAATTAACATGCCTGAAAAACGTTGGGAAAAGGTCAAACTTACTTAATCCTACCCCTTCTCTAATATTCATATATTATAATTATCTTTATGTAGTAAAATTATATAGTTTTATATATGTAAATATATACAGTAACAATGTCATCTAATATCAGAGACATAACATATACACCATTAAGGCCCCATTCAGACAACAGTGACTCTAGTCAAAACACAGTTTTTGCATTTTCGTCGGAAAAGTTTCTCTTTTACACGACAACGTTCTGAAAACAATGTCCATTTCCACGGAAACGGCAGAAACCCTGAAACCGATGTGGTTAGCATGTTGGGCCACTGGTGGGCGCTGTTGTTTTTGTAATGTAATCCAAGTTGGATTGTTGTTACGGTTGTCATGTAAACGGCGACCCAAAATGTTACGAAGGTTTAGCATTTTCACTTGAAACAGTTCTTGCACAGTTGTGGCCTGAAACTCACTGAAACTTTCAATGTAAAGTGTGACTGAAGTACTTTTCTTAAAGACACTTTAAGCAGAGCTAAGACTTTAACTGTGTGGCAGGCCCACACAAGGAGAGAAGCTATACGAGTCACTATTCTCCTTTCTTCACCTTAACATTAGAAATCAGAGTCTCAAATGAATCTGTGACATTTAATAAATCACTTAGAGTGCCGTGTTCCTGGGTGTTGACCTCGTTCAGACTGAAAAGCAGCCGTCCAGACAGCCGCGGGCTTATCGGCTCTGCCTCGCAAACAGCTGACTGTCGCTCTTTTCTCCGCTCTTGTGTAGTTCTGGACTTGGAATAACTGTATAATGGCCACTCGTTTATCACACCATGGGCTTTTCTTAAGAACTGAAGGGCGAGAGAACATTTCCACCTCGTCGGGACACTGATAGTCGGCGTTACTGGGCTGCAGCTGATATGCACAATGTGTTGGAGGAATGAGCTCAATGACGCCGACGCCTGCCGTGTAATAGGAGACATTAAAGGCTTTTCAGGCGTAATTGGGTTTCCGAGGTTAGACTGAATGAGCCCACTGACAAAAAAAAGTGTGTTGCTCCTGAGTTGTCCCTCATAAATCACCGGATTCACAATGTCTTCCCTTTTTCTTTTGGTTGTCTCTCCCCCTCAATCAGGCTTTTCTTTGTCCTTCTTTCCCTGTCTGTGTCTCATCTTGATTTCAAACTGTGTCTCTCACAGCTATTTTATCAGGAACACCAAACTCAGACACACACTTCAGGAACTCCAACCTCCACGAAGGTCACAGTGATCGGTTCTACCGAGGTCTTGGAGGATCTGGAGGAGTATTGATTCAGTTTTATGGTCTGTGACTTCAGACACTGAGGGCTGTTTCTGTTATTTCGTGCCCGCGATTCATATCACTTAACGAGGACGACACCGCATTCACACACACACACACACACGCTCACATGCACACACACACGCACACGAATCACACAAACTGGCCTCATGCTGAGGTCACTGATGGTCATCTGAGCCTTGATAACATCAACATCTAACCTGTGTGTGTGTGTGTGTGTGTGTGTGTGTGTGTGTGTGTGTGTGTGTGTGTGTGTGTGTGTGTGTGTGTGTGTGTGTGTGTGTGTGTGTGTGTGTGTGTGTGTGTGTGTGTGTGTGTGTGTGTGTCTGTGTGTCTGTGTCTGTGTGTGTGTGTGTGTGTGTGTGTGTGTTGTTTTCTTCCATCACTGCCATTGTCCTTTGATGTCCTGATAATTTTGTTCATCCTGGTGAGCACAGTGGTGCAGTGGTTAGTGCCCCGGCCTCGCAGCCCGACGGTTCAAAGGTTCAAGTTTGGGTTGAGTTTTTGGGTTTGTCGTTGTGGAGACTACATGTTGTTCTTGCATGTGCATGGGTTGAACCCCAGCTGGTCCAGGCTGGTCTACACGAGTTGGCTTCTGTTTCTCAGGCACCGCCTCTTGACTTTCTCTCAACCAATTCCTGCAAAGCAGCAACTTCCAGTGAATCAATGATTTGGACAGGACAGATTGATTGACAGGAGGAATGAGCCCATTGTGGCCTTAACCAGACTCTCCTTCTGTTTATATAGACTCGATGGTGTTTTCATGATTTAGCCAGATACACCATGCTATGGTGGAGCCTTGGTTCAGGACTGTTTGTAACAGAGGAGACTCACTATTTCTGCATGTGGGATGAAATGAGCAATTCATATGAGCATCAGTGGCTGTATTATTTTATATATTTTTTTGTTTCTAATCGAGATCCATTGTTTGGGGGCTGGTGCTGGAATTGTGTCGACTGCTGAGCAGTTTCATTGTATTCCGTTCAGTTAATGCCAAGTTACGACCTCAGAGTTTGGTAGCGATTCATGTTTTGCTTTCCAAACGAGTTTTGTTTCCCTCCTGGTATTCCAGTGTCTTCTCACTGTCCAACAGCATCATTTTGATGTTAATTTGGGTTTATAATACTTAATGGATCCCTTTGAGGAAATTATTTTTTCTTATATTTAACCCATCCAATAATACAGCTTTGTTAACCTCGAGATATGCCTAAAATTCAAACTTAAATTGGATAATGGATGGATGGATGGATCATGGATGGACGGAAGGAAGATGGACAGGCAAACTAACAGAAGGATGATGGATGGATGGACAATTGAACAGACTGAAGGATTATGGATAGACAGACAGATGGACGGACAGACGGATGGACGGATGTACAGACAGCTGGTTATCCATCTGTCTGTATTTGCAGCATGAACTCCTCTCACTGTGTTTTTAAGCCTGAATGATCAATAGCACTACATTTGCTCCTATTTCATCTATGACAGCCTCAAACTGCACAGGTTGTATCTATAAGTGCTTTACCGGTGCTTTAAGAAGAGAATACACTGTACAACTCTGGACAGTTAAATCAGCATTATAGACGTCTATGTGTTCCCCTTTCCAAGTGAAAGGATGTTTAATTGAATAATGTTTTTTTAAGAGAACTTCCTGAAACTACAAAAAGAGAAACAAGCTAAATCCAAATGTAAAAGCTCTCAGTTGCCACATCCTGTTCGCAGCAGCTGCATATTTACAATCAGATTTCCATTTTCAGCCCCTTTCTCTCATTCCACCCTGTCTGTTTAGTTTTTTTTCTGAAATTTATTTAAACTTGAATGTGCCCCTTGTATAACTGGGTCCCTTCACGTCGAGAAAGTCTCAGAGGGATGCTCGAAAAGAGGCCAAAAGTTTTAAAACAAGACAAAAAAAAAAAGCTTGAGAAGGTTTTTTTGTTTTATCCTGAACTTTGAAGGAGAGAAAGGATGAATAAGTGAAGATTGAAAGTTTCACAAAGAGATGGTAAGAAGGGAACAAAATCCAGTAAAAAGAAAGTGAAGCAGACAGATAAAGAACAAAGAGCTGAGCAGATAAAAAAAAAAAAAACTCTGAAAGCAGTGCAATCTCTGTGAGAATTAAAAGATAGAGTACAACAGAGTGGAAACAGAAATCCAAAGCATCCTTTTCTGATACACACGGCGATGTGCCTGAAAGGAAATCACTTCCTCCTCACTTTGACAGATTCCAGGTTTTTAGCGGTTTGGAATAAAATGTTCCTTCGACCTCAGAGTGGAAAGAGTGAATATCCAGCATCGGCCACCAGTAGGGCTGCATCAGCTTCAGCACAACAACGTTTAGGTTGTTATCGATCTTCCAGCATCTTTAAGGGCCCGTGGAATAAAACCAGCAGGTTTGTAACTCCTGGTGATTTCTCTGTGGCTGCATGATGATATGTGTCTGTCTGTCTGTCTGTCTGTCTGTCTGTCTGTCTGTCCTGTGCCAGACTGGTGACCGGTCCAGGATGTAAACCTGAATTGGATGAAGTGCCATAAAAGATAAATCAATAAGAGATTTTCGCAGCTCAATTCATGGTAACTGCACATTGTGATGAATTTGCAGGATCTTCATATTCAGTCAAAGTGTGCCAACTAATCCCTATTCCTAAATGTTCATAGCTTACTGATTTTGGAAAAGCATTTGCGGGAAGAACCTGCAGCAAAACCTTTTAATTTCCCAAACATGAACCCTCCCATTTGAACAATGAAATCCAACGAAGCGCCATCAACAACCTCAGAAGACCAATTATGAGAGTTAACGCTGACACATACAACTGTGTCTACAGGACCCGTGGTTCAGTTTACAAATGTTTCAAAAATAAAATGCGTTGTTTATGTTTCAGAAAAGTTTCACTTTACGCGGCAACATTTTCACGGTAACAGCAGAAACGCTGAAAACAATGTAGTTTGGCCACACGTTGGCGCTATTGGCTGTTTTTAGAATGAAATCAGAGATCAATGGGCTCTAAACATTAAGACGGGGAGTACACAGACATTCTGGTGGACAGATGACCAAGTTGGATGTATTGCGCTGACTGTCTCTGCTGCTGCGCACTCGCACGAAGACCGTAGTCAATACTAGTTCTGCACATGCTTAGTAGCTGGACAGTCAGAACAATGTTTCATCTGTGGTGTCATGGCTCCCAGTCGTTATTCTCCTGGACTTGGTAGTTTTATTTTAACAGTCACCGTAATAACAACCCAACTTGGTCGTCTGTCCACTAGAATGTCCTCCCATTGTTAATTTGATATCGTTTTCAAAACGGTTCCATGTAACTGTTGTTTTAAACATTGTTGTTATTTCCCATCTACTGAGCATGTGCAGAACAACAGTTTAGTACGGCCGTGGTGCGCAGTAACAGTGTAGAAAAGCGGCCAGTTTCAAAGCATGTGGCTGCCCCTGGCCTCTCGAACAAAGTGGATGAATTCGACTTGTGCATCTTCTGTTTATTAAATCGGCACCGTGAAACTCACTCTGCTGACCAAGGGTGCTATTAAACTGTGCGGCAGCGTCAAGGAGTTTCGCGCTGTTCCAGGAATGAAGCTCAAAATGACAACACAGGAGCGCGTCACTTAAATACTTCCTGACACAGCACAACTTCCAGTCGGAAACAAATGTTCCGCAACAAAGAAACATCCCAAAAAATAAATAAATAATAATGGTAATTAACTGAAAGGGGAGCCAGTTACAAAGCAGACGGAGTCGAAGCATTTTCCAAAAGTTGCATTTTCAGTGGCTCCGAGCACAGTTGTCGTGGAAACGGACACTCGAAATGCTACGAAAGAAGGCAGAAACTCTTCACCTCTGAGCCTGGCTCTGTTTTTTCTTGCTTTCCGCCGTCTCCTGGTTTTCTCAGGAAGAGTGCCTCAAGACAACTGTGTTGTATTTGGAGATATAGAAATAAAATTGAATTGGATTGAGAATTCTCTTCAGCTGTAAGAGAACATAGAAAAACTTGAATCTGACTAAAATCACCATAAAAGAACAAAAACAACATGGCAGAAAATGGTCTCACTGGTCTGATTGGAACGTATCTATAGCTGATCACTCACATTGTGATGAGAATCCTAAATGAAACCGAGCTCAAGCTTTATTTCATAATTTTCAAAGGGTTTCATCCCTGCTCCCGTCTGGTTCGAGTCATACGGTAGGTAATCTCCTTGGAGCACTGTGATTATATGAGGTTAAAAAAAAAATCACATTATTTCCCAGGTGACTGGGAATTTCTGACAGTTCCTGCATTTTTCTCCAAAAAAAAAAAATTTTTACTATATTGTTTTGAGAAAATAGGCCCCAGAATCGATGCTTTTCGAGGGAAATGATCAGAGATGCTGGATCCTGGAGGGGCTTCACAAACTCCACAGGTTTCTGCTGATTACATTTATCTTTCAGTTTTTATTGCACCTTGGAAATTGGTGTCACACCAGTGTGTTTTTGTTCAGTTTCTACCTGGTAATTGTGAGCACAGCAGTACTGGCTGTGGCTCGGGTTTGGATTGATTCATGCTGGGGTGCAGTTTTAAATGCTTCGCTGAATACAGGAATGTAGAAACAACAGGATGACACTTTGGCTTTGTGAGGGGTGTTGTGGCCATGTGTTCTTACACACTATCTATTTATCCATCACCTGCATCATATGCCTCATTTCCACCACACAAAAAGTGCAGGGATGGAACGGAGCGGTACGGAGCAGTCATCATACCCAGAGCCAAATCTGGACCTGATGAATCCTCTGTTGTTGTTGCTGTTGTTGTTTACATACTCTGCTTTGCACTAGTTGTTTAGTTAACTTTTGTTTCTGCAGCTTCAACTTCCGGCCGGCGCACTGTAGCTCCATGTGTGCACACACCAGCATGTTCCAGAACTCCGACGTCGAAGAACCTGAGCCCTGGAACCGGCCAGTGTGTGTGGACACGTGGCGGCCCGCACAATGGCGCATCGGCCAGCGACGCGATGCAACGCGACGCGATGAGGGGACCCGGTCGTGCACCGGAGCTGCTTTGAGCTGGCCGACGGACGTCCACAGCTGCCTCTGAGCTCCGATCACAGTTTAGCTACCCCTGTAGCATCTGCGCCTGAGTCCCGGTCTCAGTCCCTACCTCGCTTCTGCTCTTTCAGGACCAACATGAAAGTTGCACCGCAAACCCCCCAAAAATACAACCAGTGTGCAAAGCTGAATATGTTAACAACAGAGGATTTGTACAGCCGACATATTAAAATATTCAGAGCGTGTAGTAAATCACTGACCAATCAGCAGACGGCTCCTCAAACTCAGACCCGTTCTGTTGTCCTGAGTACCCCAACGGAAGAGCAACGGAAAAGCGTTGACCTTTGGAGCGGTTATTTCCGTACCATCAACAATTCTTGCCGTGGAAACCCGAACCGGACCTGGAGCGCCGGCACCTGGAGCTAAGTCCCATTTTGGCCAACCCTTGGCCCAGCTGGCTCCTTAGGGCTGGCTGCAACTGGCTGGCTCGTTGGGCTGCTGCCTGGTGCTCCTGATTCGCTCCTCGGGTCGTTGGGTGCCTCTGGCTCTCTGGAGTTTGGGGGTTGTGGGCGCTGGTGGGTGTTGGGCGGCTGCCCCCCTTGCCTGGCTTCTCCTGGGTGGGCGTCATGGGCCTCCGGGGTGGCGGCCGCTGTGCCTCCAGCTCTCCAGGTTTGCGGCCGTTCTCTGCGGTCCTTCAGGTGTCTGGACGTCGTGTCCTCTGGATCTGTTGCCCGGGGTGGTGATGGTCTGGGGAGCTCCGCCATGCCTGGATCAGATCTCAGGACTCTTTTGGTAGCCCCACCTGCATGAGTGAAAAACACTCCGACTCTTGACCCACAGACGTGCAGAATCCCCCAGGACTCACTGGGTATAGTTAAAACACAGGTTATTGGAATCTGTCACCTTGGTGGAGATCTAGACCACTGGTGCCATTGTAGACCGAACACTTAGTAATCCACCCCCCAACACACACACACACGCACACACACACACACACACACACACACACACACACACACACACACACACACACACACACACACACACACACACACACAGAGGTGTGACACTACCCTCCATGGTCCAGGGTAAGTAATGATACAATGCGACCATTCACCTTCAGGTAGGGCTGGCAATAGTCAGGGAAATGCACAAAACAACAAAACTGAAAAAAACACCTGTGATGATCATTGGTTCTCCGAGGGCTTGGCGAGATGGAAATGTGAAACTGAGGTGTTTTCTAAAGAAGAGAGGAAAAAAAAGATATACAATACAACTAGAAAACTGCTGCTACATGGGTTAGAAACATTCAGAAGGCTTTACAGTGGTGTGTTTTGGAGCCACTTTGACCTTTCAGCGAATTGAAAGCTGTAAAGAGCAGAGCTTTTGAGGGCGTGGCTGAGTGAGGAGTAATCTGTGGTTGCATCACATGAAGCTTCGATCGTTATTCTCTCCTCTTCACCAGCAGGAAAAACATGGAGCCCAAATAAGGCAGAAGAAACGAGCTGCATTCACCTGATCAAAAAAGGCCATATCCATGTTAAATTATGTGGGACAGTACTGTACAACTCTCCACTGGTCAATTCTTCCTTAAAACGTCCTGAATGTGACCCTGAAAAGACATTCCAACCACGGAGCAGCTCAGCTGTGTCCACCTTTTGTTTTACTCTTCAACGACGGCTGCACCAAAGCAAGAAGGACCAGTGGAGTCGAGGTGATTGATGCATTAGTGAAGCAGCATCAGTTATTGTGCTCCGAAGTAATGGAAACACAGATGTGATTGCATCACTCAACATTTCTCTGCCTGCTGGCATCTGTTCTGCAGCTCCGCTCATAAAACTGAGACAATCCATTTCTCTGAATTATTTACATCCTATCAGATGGCTCCGTTTGCTCTGTTACCGGGCGGAGTTAGTGCAATGAACAGCAATTTATTCAGTTTTTATATCCAGGTACCACAACGTGCTTTCGGGCTATTTTTCCTTTATTGTCTTTGGAACATGATTCCTTTAAATCTGTATTAAAACAATATCATTGTCTTCTCCATAATGATGCATCTGGCGCTCTGTGTGTGTGTGTGTGTGTGTGTGTGTGTGTGTGTGTGTGTGTGTGTGTGTGTGTGTGTGTGTGTGTGTGTGTGTGTGTGTGTGTGTGTGTGTGTGTGTGTGTGTGTGTGTGTGTGTGTGTGTGTGTGTGTAGGGGAGTTAATATCTGCCTCTACACTTTGTGTGTGTTAAAGGTGTGCATGCATTTTACTGCATCACCTCTAAAAATACACATAACACATTCATCCAACTTTTCATAACTTTAAAATAACAACAAGGAACTCCCAGCAGAGTTTACCTCAGGAGGCCTCCCAACACCTGTCAATGTGTGATATCATGCAAGTCATAGAGAGATAACACGGTATAAAGGTTGGGGTCTTCATGGTTTGACTTGAGGGTTGAACAGATTTTAAAAGCTGATGAAACTCAATTGTTTCTGAGTTTGTTTACTGACCTCATATAAAGCTTGAGCTGCTCAGAGCAGATTGATTCATCACTTCACTGACGATGTAGTTAGTTTGCCAGGCCACTGGAGGGCGCAGTTTTCGTAATGAAACCACACAGACATGTGTACAGAGGACAATGCACTATAAACGTGAAGGAAATCAAGAGAACCCGACATTCGTATGGACTGATGACGAATCAGATGCTATCAGGGGAGAGTCTCAACTATTAAACTACTGGTATGGACGATAAAACTAGAATTCGGACAGCGAGTCATACCACTACGGGTCTGCCATGTTTGTTTACAAGCGGAAGGAAGGAACTATTTTCAACACAAGGGGAGGGGGGAGAGGTGCACATGCACAGTAAAAGTGCTCCACAGCCTTCAGCAGTCTCTGCAGGAGGGAATCACGACTGTGAAAGCATCTTTCCACCTTGGGAGCCGGTATAAAAACTTTACAGTACAGTACACATTTGTATTCGTTGCCGTATAAACGGGGCCTTAGATTCCGTTTATACGGCAACATTTCAAGTTGAAAACACATTGTTGTGTTTTCCTTTCAGAAATGTTTCACGTTTACAAGACGATGACTGTTTCCACAGAGACGGCAGAAATACTGAAAGTGAAATAGTTTCCAAGTTGGACCACTAGTTGGTGCTGTTGGTTGTTTTTGTAATGAAACCACACACATGCAGCAGAGAACAATGAGCTCTAAACATTAACAATGGGAGAACGCTTACATTCTCGTGGACAGACGACCAAGTTGGATTGTTATTACAGTGACTGTCAAAGTAAAACTACCAAGTCCAGGAGAATATGGACTGGGAGTTATGACACCACGGAGGAAACATAGTTCTTGTTGTCCAGCTACTGAGCATGTGCAGGACTACTGGTTACAATAGGCACGGCTCCTCTGCACTTGGTCGTTTTCGCGCGGTTCGACTGAAAAGTTGTGGATGGTACGG
Organism: Lipophrys pholis; assembly: GCF_963383615.2. Classification (NCBI taxonomy): domain Eukaryota; kingdom Metazoa; phylum Chordata; class Actinopteri; order Blenniiformes; family Blenniidae; genus Lipophrys; species Lipophrys pholis. The sequence continues at coordinate 24,095,007 of NC_137627.1, read as the reverse complement.
AAAGAACCTGCGACCGCCGGCTACGATTTTCCGCTACCCCTCCGTTGAGGTTCAGGGCACCGAGGAACGGGTCTGTGAGGAGGAGCTACAACGCAGCCGTCTGCTGATTGGTAGTGACGATCGTCACTCTCGACTTGGCCGCAATATTTAATTATTTCATCGACCGTAAACCCTCCTGTTGTTGTTTACATACGCCGCTTTGTGCTCACTGGTTGAATTGTTACCGGGTTTGTTGACACAACATGGCGTCTCTTAACGAGATCCAGACGCTCCTCTCAGGAACAGGAGGAGGAGATTCAGCAGGAGCTGGACGCTTCTGTTTACAATGAGAAAGTTTAACCTGAGTCACAGAGAACGACTCGGACGGCCGCCGGCTGCTTCCGTGTTCTTCGCTGGACGTGTCTCCGAGTCGTTCACAACCCCGCCTACATTTTTACCGTACGTTCTGTGGTGGGAACGGGCGGCAGAGTTGGTCCTGGGTGTGCTTTGCCGTATCTTAACCTCCCGCTCCGCCCCGCTCCGCAACGTACTGTGCGGTGGAACAGCGGCTTTATGACTGTGATGCGTAAGCACAGGAGAAGCATTTTTGAAAAGCAACATTTTACCTTGTTTTCACGGAGATGGAGACGGAATGTTTTCAAAAAGCAGCATTTTCAGTGGCTCCCAGTACCGTTGTTGTGTAAATAGACAACCAAACTGCTATGAAAGTTTTTCAATTCTACTAGAAAACATTGTCATGTAAACAGAGTCTTAGTGTCCCAACATGAAGACTTTGTTGTTTTAAGCATTTCTGCCATTTCTGGATATTGTTTTCAAAATGTTGCTGTGTAAGCTTGAAGCTTGTCTTGAAACCAAAACAAAAAAATCAACAATTTTCTCTTGAAACGTTGCCGTGTAAACAGAGCCGTAGAGGATTGAAAGTTTTGGACTGAGAGTGCTTAAAAGTACTTTTTGTGTTCAGTGTCTTGGTCTATGATGAGATGAGGGATCGAACATGCAAAATGTCCAAGGAATTACAACTCACTGTACAAACTTCACACAGGATACCCATCCACCCTCATCCTCTCCCAATCCCACACTCAACAGGGATTACATAAACCTGCGCTGCTTCAATTCAAATTAAACGCCTTTTTCATTGGATAGCGGTCACTTGAATGGAGCCACATAAATAATGACGTAAAAGTGTGAATTGGAGCATGTGTGACTGTGGCGGGGCACGACTCCGAGCCGTCAGGACCCCGGATTGGATAAAGCCACGTATAACATGGACAGATAAAGACACATTTCTCTTTTACTTTCTTTCTTTCTTCCACAGAAAGTTCAGGATTGAGAGTGAGACGGATTAGGGTTATGCAGAAATCCCAGTAGAAGCCGTTCTGTAAGGTATTTCACCGAATACGGCTGGAGGGTGACAACCACCGACTAGAAGAAAAAATATTGCAGCTGTCGTTTGAGGATTCGGTGCAGACGGTCCGGGGGGACGGATGTCTCTGCCTCAGAGCCCATTCTGTCACTGGACCACCACGACGTGATGAGTCCGTCCACCTGGAGACGGAGCTTCCACTCGTCCTACCTGGTCGATTATTTCTACAGCCTAATAAGGAAATGGTGCAGTTGGTTAGAAAATAGCCCGTGGGCTGTTTTCATGTGTCCACAGCTTGTGATTGGTCACAGTAATAAGTGTGTCTGCTCCTCCGTCTCCCTGCAGGAGGAAACTGGAGCAGAAACTGAACTACTGGTTGTTAGTGAGCCTAGTTCAAGCAAAATAAAATATCTCAGACAAAATGGAGCTTTAAAGGCCAAATGACCCTTCAACCTGGTTTATACAATGTTTCACGTTTTTTGCATTTTCGTTTCAGAAAAGTTTTGCGTTTACGCAGCATCGTTCTGAAAATGATTTTCCGTTTACCTGGAAATGGCGAGAACATAGAAAACAATGTAGTTAGCATGCCAGGCCACTAGTTGGCGCTTTTGTTTTGTTTTTGTAATGAAACCACACACACGTGCAGCAGAGAACAACCAGCTCTAAAAATTAACAGGACATTCTAGTGGACAGACGACCAAGTTGGATTGTTATTACGGTGACTGTCAAAATAAAACTACCACATCCAGGAGAATATGGACTGGGAGTCATGACACCACGGAGGAAACATTGTTCTATTGTCCAGCTACTGAGCATGTGCACAACCACTATTTATTATGGCCGTGGTGCACATGTGCAGCAGCGGTATTTCCTCCATGGACAAGGAGACGCAGCCCGAGCATTTACAGTTTTCCCCCATTACTACAATAATTACAGAATATTAGGAAGTTTAATATCAGAATCCCCAAATATGTTAAAATTGTAATAATAATAATACATGGGTTTTATATAGCGCTTTTTTCTAGGGGACTCACAGCGCTTTACATTGCATTATTCATTCACTCCACACTGGATGGTGGTAAACTATGTATGTAGCCACAGCTGCCCTGGGGCAGACTGACGGAAGTGAGGCTGCCAATCCACGCCATCAGCCCCGCCGACCACCACAAACCACTTACTCTCACATTGCGTCCACACAGGCAGTGTGGGCTTAAGTGTCTTGCCCAATGACACTTCGGCGCTTCACGATGATAGGAAGAGCCGAACTGGAAGGATCAAAACGTGACGTCGCTATGAATGCTTGGCTACCCATGTTCTGACACTTCCTGCTTAAAACCCAAACAATCGGGAAGATTCCGTTTGCTCCTCCCAGACTTGGTTGTACATATTTTAATATTTAATTTTTGTACTTTACCTCTGATGCATTATATTTTCTACCACTGCTGTCACTGAGGTTGCTATCACAACATTTCACTGCTGCTAACACTGTGTTTTAACATGGCTACAGAAGAGAGTGACAATAAAGGATTATTCTATTCTATTCTATTCTTCTATTCTAAGATCAGTGCCCAGGACTTGGAGGACAAGTTCAGCAGGATGACCTCCGACCTGTCAATCATCGGTACCATCGTCACAATGGAGACAGGCATGAAGGTCCAGATCAAGAACCATCAAATTAGGTTTTGAAAAGTTCCACTTAAGGAGCCGTTTTGTGTTGTGTAAATGGACCCCCGGGACTGAAACTAATAGAAATCCACTGAGGTTGTCCCTGAGGTGAAGTGGAATCCACCACTATGTCGCAACAGACACGGTGGAATGGAAACCAGATTCAGAAAGCAGTGAGGACCACGTCCACATCTCTTCGATAGTATGAAGACATGAATCTGCTGAGCGAGGCTGCGCTGCTGTAATCACACTTAGAGTGGCTCTCCTGGAGAAAGTGGCGACGAGCAGCTTTCTGTCCGGATGTCTGGAATCACAGTCGACATATCGTGATGCTCCAGGGCTCAAGGGTGTGTTTACAGAGCTGAAACACCAAAAAACTATATCGAAATACAGCAAACTGTGTGTGTGTGTGTGTGTGTGTGTGTGTGTGTGTGTGTGTGTGTGTGTGTGTGTGTGTGTGTGTGTGTGTGTGTGTGTGTGTGTGTGTGTGTGTGTGTGTGTGTGAGTGCTTTGCAGTGACAAGGCAACTCTTTGTTTTAACACACAGACACACACACACACACACACACACACACACACACACACACACACACACACACACACACACACACACACACACACACACACACCATTGAGCACAAGGTGCCATTGCAGCCACTTAAACTCCACTGATATCTATCCAATTTGGAGAGAGGAAAATCACTTGAGTAGTTCGAGTAGGTTTATTATGCCTTTAAGTTTTCCATTTTCTTCTGGCCAGGCAAGTCGACTGTTTTCAACACACCTTTTTTGTCACGTTTCCACGGGGTTCTCCCGCACACATCAAATTGCGGCAGTTACTCATCCACCCAAAGGACAAATTACAACAAATACAAATCCAACACAAAATACGAAAAAAACGCATTTGCCCTGTGTCAAGACTGGGCCCGTTTCCACTTTCGTCAACATGCGTTTCGGGTGATCAGATGACATGTGTCAAGCCACAAAGGTGAACGGGCGCCACTTTCCCAGGTGGTCAGACACGCGTCTGAACACAGAGGCTTTGTAGTGTGAACAGCATGTGTCCTGAATGCACACTTGCTCCTGACTGAGGCAACGGCTGCAACACGATCAACACTCCAAAGAGTACTAGTGTGCAGCAGACAGCACAAAGAGGGAAGAATCAGTCTCTCAAGCATGAACGATGGAAAACATCTTAGGGGCGCCAAAGCTTCATGGGGGGTCGAGAAGCCCTCTGGATTTTAAAGGGTATAACAGGGTTTTATGTTTACAAGTAGGTAAGTCAACATTTAACTCATTTACATCACAAAACCACTAAGGTAAAGCATTTAACCAGATCGTCTCCCAATCGGAAGGTTCCCGGTTTGATTCCCTCTCTGTCCATATAAGGTGTCTTTAAGCAAGACACTGAACCTCAAACTGCTCCGAATAGACGGACTGAGCGCCTTGCATGGCAGCCGCCTCCATTGGTGTGTGAATGTATGTGAATGGGTGAATGTGAGTAACAAGGTAGAGCGCTGAGGTTTACAATAGTAAAAATATGGATTCCTCAAGAAAAAGGTTGGGAATCACTAAGACCCCGTTTACACGACGTTTCAAGTGACAACGCATCGTTTTTGTGTTTTTCTTTCAGAAAAGTTTCACGTTAACACAGAAAACTCTGTCCTTCTTCACGGCAATGGCAGAAACGCTGCAAATAGTGTGGTTAAAATGTTGGTCCACAAAATGTTGTTGTTTGTTTTGGTAATGAAAGCACACACACATGCAGCAGAGAACAATCCGCTCTAAACATTAACAAAGGGACAACACGGACATTCTAGTGGACAAACAACCACGTTGGATTGTTATAACGGTGACTGTCAAAATAAAACAACCAAGTCCCAGAATATGATGGACTGGGAGTCTTGACACTGGAGGAAACATTGTACTGATTCTCCATCTACTGAGCATGTGCAGGACTACTAGTTACTACGACTTGATACGCATGTGCAGGAGCAGCGTTTCTGCCAACAACAAGGAGACGAAGCATTTTCAAAAGTTACGTGTTCCCCCATCTCCATGGAGACAGAGCACAAGCGTTTTCAAAATGTAGCATTTTCAGTTACTCTGAGCATCGTTGATGTGTAAACGGACTGCAAAATGCAAGAAAACGTTTGTGTTTTCACTTGAAACCCTTGTTGGGTAAAATGTGTTTTACATTTAATATTTCCTTTAGATCCCGTTTCAAAGTGTCTCTTATAAAATAATCTCAACCTTGAGGAGGTAACTTGACTATCTCGAGAAGATAAAGGGATTCAATGAGCTGTTTACATATGTTATAATAACTCTGTGAGTAATTTGCTTTACAAGAAAATGAATTTGACTGCTTGGATTTCAGTGATTAATCAGCTTGTTTCAGGCTGTGAGGAAAGGAGGAAGAAGAAGAACCAGCCAGTAAATGTTACATTTAAGTGTAAATTACAGTAAAAGAAAGAGCATGTGAATTATTGCAATGTGTTTGCTTTACAGTGAGGATAAAGAAGGAGAACCTTGACTATACCTGTTTCAGACCTTTGCACTGTGGAGGTTGTTGTTTTGCTATTTGACCCCCCCTAACCTCCAGTCCACATGTTGGGTCTTCATCATGTGGGTCGTGGCCTCCGTCACGTTGGCGAGCGGTCGAGTTCTTCCAGGCTGGATTTCCACGGCTTCATTAAATGTCGGCTGTGACGGTCGATACCTTGTCACCCACACATGTCCTGTTTTTTAATAATCTTGTCAGGGAAGGGTTTGTGACCTTCTGTATTTGCGCCCTCACAGCGGATGGGATTGTAATTACCCCGGCGTCACGCGTTTAACTCTGAAAACAAGTTTCTCACACCTCTGTGTTGTTGTTGTCAATGTCCATCACTGGCAGGGAGAAATTATATCACCTCGAGTTGCGTTTGTGTAAAAGACTTCACCTAAACTACAGTGAATGACGTTTCCGAGCCTCCACCAGAAGCCATCGTCAAAGGTTGTCCCCGACTGGAACGAAACATGTATTTAAAAAACAAATCGCACCACAGGTTCAGGAAAGAACCTGAACTATAAACACATATAAAGAGCATATATTTGTCAGAATCCATGTAAATTACGTTCTACTGCAAACCTCTCAATGGTTTTAATGGGGACATATCATGCAAAATTCACTTTCTAATGGTTTTTCTACAGTAATATGCGCGTCCCCATACCTGGGAATGACACTCCAGAAGTGAAGAAAGTCTGTCGTCTCTTTCTCTGGCTTGTTTCATTTTTTCTAAAGCGTGTGCTCCAATGAGCGAATCGGAAAGCAAACCCTGTGTAGCGTCACCAGGGGTTTTTAGAAAACCCCAATCCAGGTAGACTATTCTTGCAATAAGAGACACTGTCACGGTACAACGATTGTCCAGGAGTTTTGAGAAAGACCCACCTGCTTCCTGCATTGAAAGACACCAAAAGTAGCACACAGGTTCCTAACGTGCTGAAACGGGTCATCCTTGAACTCAGAGTGCAAATTACACATCATTCTTTATGAGACCAAACTAGATTTCCTGAACACTCTGCAGCACCGTTGTCATGTAACTCTGATCTAATTGCTCTTTGTTAAAAATAATAACATATCTCCTTTATTTTGAAGCAGAAGTAAGAACCTCTGTACCCGACATATGGTCCTTTGAGTTGATGTGCTGATCCACATTTCAGACAAACATCCGTCAGGGTCGTCAAAGTCGTCACACTGTTCACCACTGTAAGATGCGAATGTAAGTAATCAGACTGTACGAGCTGAATTTGTGATAACTCGACGGGATTACGCAATAGTGTCGACATGACACAACATGAGGCAACGTGAGGCAACGTAATACTGCAAGAATAAAATGTCATAAGCATGTGCCATCCATTCAGTAAAAATAAAAGTGCTAAACATGGACAGAACTCTGGCCCCTATGGTATTCTTATGTTTGGAGAAAATTCCCCAAAAAAGGAGGCAGAGAACATGGATGCAGTCGTGGTTCGAATAGAGAGGCGCACTGGAGATGCCAATTATGCAAAGAGAGATGGAACGAAGTACTTGTAAGCATGTACTAGCTTGTTACGTTAGCATTCCGGTGTTGCACGGATAACTACATCGTGTCATACTGCGTTTCTATTGGTTTGTTTGAGCTGACCTGACATTGCAGCTGCCGCCATGACTCCCCAAATATCAGACACAGTGCGACAGCGGTCGTGGGCTTACGTCCTAAAACTGTGAACAAAGATTTGACCAATGATTTTTCCACGATCCTATCTTTGGCCTCAGACGGCGGATATCAACATTTGACCGATTCGGCCCGAAAACAAAGTCAGACTTTCTCAAAGAAAGAGTCTTAAAGCCATGAGATTAGTCTCAGATATTGTGAAACTGATCGGTAATCATTTTTCCAGTGTAAATCAACAACCTGCGGGATCCAGTGTACAAACAGGATCTCGCTTCGGGATAGCTCGGGATTTTCAGTGAGCTCCATGATGTCAACAAACCAGAGGACGTCCCACGAAATTTAAATGCTGAAAATACACGTCTGTGTGAGTGAAATGGAGAGTTTCCTTCAGAAAGACATTGACAACATATTAGAGATGAACATCAAAAGCTAAAACTGGCTCCTAAAAATGTTCATTTTCCCCCATGTGGATTCTGGTAGAAGAACTTCAAGTATGAGCAAAAAGTGCCGTGTGATTATGGTAATGAGAGTAACTGTAACTGGATACTTCCACTCTTGACATTGTGGCGTCGAGGGAAAGTCGACTGCAGCAGGAACAAAGGGGCGGATGTGTGTGGAAGGCCACAGTTTATCAGTCCGTGTGACGACTGGCCAAGTCTCACATGTATAAAACATAAAAAGCCCGTGTCTCTGTTTCCATCTCATTTTCTGGGGATGATGTTCAGTCTCTCTCACCTGCACACTTTGTTCTGCTGCCACGTCTGCGCCCCGAGTTCCCCCGTTTGAAGCTCCGGTGGACACAACGGGACAAATTGCATTCCGGCCGTGACAAAACGTGAAGCAGCTCAGCCTGGCGTTTGATGTCTGAAGCCTCTGTCGCACAAACGCGGCAGTTTACTGATCCGGGGCCAGCGGCAGCGCGAGCTCGGAGGGAAGCACATGGGTGTCCGGGTGGATCGCAAATAAATACAAGCTGGCATTTGAGGAGCGGGAACTCAAACTGGGTCTCACTTCTGTACCGACAGGAAAGCCCGTCTGTGATGTTTGATTCAGTCACATAAAGAGCCGACGCGGCGGTTTCAAGCTTAATTCATTGAAATCTTCCGAAAGTTTAGTGTAATGATTTCAACGCTGAGCTCTGTGTTTTGATCACTTTCATTAAGCTGATATACGTTCATACATGTGTCCAGGCCGCACAGTGGAGTGGTGGTTAACTCTCTCACCTCACAGTGAGCAGGTCCAGTATTTGTGTCCATATCATCACCAACCTTCATAAAACAGTTATTCTTTCTGTTCCATTATTCCGACCAGTCACGGTTTAAATGTGTTTAACGCTCTCGTCTCATATGAGAATGTCCCCGGTTCGAGTAACACTGGGCCTTTCTGTGTGCAGTCTGTAGCCTCTTCCTGTGCGCGTTGGTTCTTCTCCAGGTCTAAAAAACATACACGTGAGATCAATTTGTGAACGTAAATGTCCTGTAGGTGTGTGACTGTGTCTGTCCCTGTTTGTTGGGGTGACGGAGCCGGTATCAGATCCAGAAACACGAGTTTAATTTAAATTTCATTTCTGTAGCGCCGAATTCAACAGTCATCTGAAGACGCCTTTACAGAGAAAAGCCAACGATTCCACATGAACAAGTAAAAGAGAGTGGAAAGGAAAAATTCTCTTTTAATAACAGGAAGAAACCTGTAGAACCCTGAGGTGGAGACTTTCTGCTGTTCTCGTAGGGGTTTGGGGATAAAAGGAGAGAAAGGACAAGACAGATTGTTTTTAGACATTGAAAGCCTGGTTTGGGTGATTCACACCCTGAGAAAATCTATTTGAGTTCCATGCAGCAGAAGAGATCCTGGATGGAAGGACAGCCGCTTTGAGTCCAGGCGTGAATCAGGTGTTTGGACGCCAGTGGGACGTCTGACCTCTTCGCTGGACTGTGTGTGCAGCTATCACGTACACCACCGTACCATATAACCTTCAATTATCTGTCATCATGCTTCCCCTCCATCCTCTCGATGGCTGACTTTAACCTACAACTGTATTCTCACAATATTCTCGCTTCTTCTGTGTTTGCCCATGAGTAGACCGCTCGGTCATCACGGCCTGTGCTCTCTGGCGGTCCCTCCATTCAGAACCGGAAGCCGGAGAAAAGCTGTTAAATTTCTTCCCCCGCTGCTTTTAACTGAAGGCGTAAAGACCTGAAACTATTAGACCTGATAACCTCCGGGACTTTTAAAAAATATTCGTTGGTAAAATCTTGTTGTTTTTCCTCGGCTAGTGTGTGATGAGTTCATGGACGGATAAACAGGTCCGGGGGGAGCCGGCAGGGCTAAACAGGGTCTTGCTGATGAAGAGGATTTCTCCCACTGAAGCCTGCGGGCAGCGCTCTTGGGCTGAAGCTTCACACGCCAGGACTCAGAGCTTAGGGGGAAGTGGGGAAGCTGCAAGGACGAAGGCAGAGAGGCAGCCGACAGGGGAGCTCCAAAACGCCGGCATGAAAGTGGCGGCGCTGCAGGCGATGCTGTCAGTCAGTCCACGGCTGAGCGAGTGATTACCTCCGTCTGAATATTCCATTGAATGGAATCTGTTGATGGCTCATCGCGGTATTGACTGCACTCCTTTCAATTCATAATGCACCACATCTATTGAGTATTTGCCTCAGGGTTGGCTTTAAAGTAAAACAGGATGTGATTGAGATTCAGCGGCGAGGTAAAAGATGCAGCAGGCGCTTCACATCAAAGCTGTGCGCGCTAATCGACGCAGCGTGTCGGCTCATTTATTCATGGGCGAGAACAAATCTCCTACCTCTACGACTAAAAGAACTTTAGAGACGCCTGTGAAGGCCACAAATAGAACGGATTGTTTCCAAAGCCAGGCAACACTGTGCTTATTAAGCTTTAGTTTCTGGTCCAAAAGCAGTGTCCTGCGACCTTTATGACCATGAGAGACGTTTTGTCGCTTTGCACCAAATGAAATTTAACTGGAACCACGAAACACATTGGACCTTAATAAATCAGGCTTAAAAAGTTTCACATATACAAGTTGTTTTGAAACATGTACAAAAACTCTTTATGATGTTTCAATTACAGTTTAGGATTTTAAACTGCCTTATTTTTCACCATTTTTTTGTGACATTTTAACAGCTTTGTGGGTTTTTCCAACATTTCTAATCTTTTATCTTAAAATAAATCCTAGGAATTGTTCCCCATTTCTTGGGGTTTTAGCTATTTTTACCCATTTTGATTGAGGCTCTTTTAAAAGCCCTTTTGAAAATGACTTTATATGTATAAATACAATGAACACACTGAAGAAGGTTTATTTAGGTATACTTTTGTGAGTTCATTTGCGCCACTACAGAAGGACTCCTGTCCTAAAGCTTTGTGAACCCACCTTGCTCAGCATGTCAGGTTTGTTCATTCTTAATTTGAACACACAAATCAACAATGAGCAACCAGAGATTTCTGTCGTCGAAGGTTACGTCTGTCAGTGATGAAAATCAGTCATGTAGTTTTGACACAATCCTTAAAGCCTATAAATGGTCAGGATCCGGATCTCCCGCGGCTTAATATCTACCTGTGCTGAATATTTTGACAAAATCTGTGCAGAAGTTTTGACATAATGTTGCTATCAGACATACAGACGGACAAACAAATACGCGCCGATGATGTTATTGCCTTCTTGGTGGACCTAATAACACCTGCAGGTCTGTGAGTGTTCACGTTTGTGCAGTATATGACCTGATACTGGTATCAGTATCAGTATTGGGGCATCCCGAGTTGGAGTTCTAAGCAGAGTACACGTACTCGTAAAAGATCCCCGATACAACCCGGCAAGTATTACATGACGTCATGCATCAGCAACGTCGTCCGCAGGCACCCAACAGAGGACGAGTGATGGCTGCAGTTTGTAGATTCTTTGATATTAATGAGAATGACGAAAATAAGAGCGACTGTGGGTTATGTTCTGCTAAAATATCAGAGAAGGAGAACGATAGTTGGTGCAACACCAGCAACTTAATCAGCAGAGACATTTGGACAGCAGATTTAATAATACCAATAAGAATTGTAATAATGACAATATTAATCCATTTAATTCATCAGCGCCTTTCAGGGCACCAAAGGTCAGTGCACAATGTTAAAATACATTTAAAAACAAATTAATATATAACCTTCAGGGATTTGCAGCAAAGCGACATTGTTTAAAATGAATATGCTAGTTTTAAAAAGATGGGATTGACAGGATTTACAGGATTGACAGGATTGACAGGATTGACAGGATTGACAGGGGTCCAGACTTTGGGTGTTTTGGATGTTTTAGTTCGTCCAATGTCACTCATGAGTTTAACTGTTCAGCATGTAACTCCACATAAAGATGATTAAAGTCTGACTGATACTCTCATTGACAGTAGCACAGCGCAGTGCGTCGCCTCAATCTACACACAGCCTCATGCGTAGTGTACACCGTAAGGCTGGTGGAGATGTGCGTAGCATCGACGCAGGAGCTGTGGCGAGGTTGTTCGCAGCGACGTATAGCGTTTGCACATCATTTGAATTAGGCTCGATGGCATTTAACAAGAACTCAATATCGGCAAGTAGCCAAAGGTTAATACTCGTATTTTATAAAAGTGGCATCAGTGTCTCTCTAATTAAAAACACATTGTTTCCTCGTACTTCCGGCACCCGTCAAGGGTTTCTGCTGAGTCTGCACAGCCAACGCACACCTTCGCTCTCACACGGCACAGGAAGTAGCAACAGCAGGAGCCAATATGCTATTGAAGGGCAGTTGTTCTCATATCTATAAAGCGGGGAGACTCAACGCTGCTGCTCACGCCACACACACACACACACACACACACACACACACACACACACACACACGACGAGACAAAGATTAATTAGTCCTGCAAGAGGAAGATAAAAAGCTGGACAGAAACAGACAGATGATGGTCATCAGTGAGTGTGTGTGTGTGTGTGTGTGTGTGTGTGTGTGTGTGTGTGTGTGTGTGTGTGTGTGTGTGTGTGTGTGTGTGTGATGTGTGTGTGTGTGTGTGTGTGTGTGTGTGTGTGTGTGTGTGTGTGTGTGTGTGTGTGTGTGTGTGTGTGTGTGTGTGTGTGTGTGTGTGTGTGTGTGTGTGTGTGTGTGTGTGTGTGTTGAACCCATCATCTCTCTCGTTCTCTGAATCCGTCACTGGAGTTGAAACAAGGAATTACCAAAACATGGACTCGGAGATTTTCCGCCTCGACTGTCGTTTTTAAAAACATTTGCGTTTTCACTCATGTAAACGGGGCTTAAAACTTCCCGGTAGTTTCTTCACTTTACAGGAATCGAACATGAAGATGTTGCAGCTTGCAGAGACTTTCTGTCCCAGCCAGGATTCAAACCAGGGTCCCTCACAGGGGGATTGTCCTTGATAAAGTCAATGGAATGATTTAACGTACACCGTAACGACTCCTGCTTGAAGATCAGCCATCAATAACATGATTTCTGTCAATACAGCAGGAAATCAATTCAACAATAAGACTCGATGTGTAAACATTTTGCTTTAATTACATTTTGAAAGCTTTAAATATTAGGAGAAGAGATCAATTTTACTCTAACTGCTGTGCTAATATTGTAGCAGGAGGGGGATCCTGGTACCAGAGAGAAGTTTGACCTTTACTTTGCTAAGAGCAAAGAAATCTGAGAGGAAGGAGCAGAGGCTTCCACTCATTAAGCTCTGTGAAACAGTTTAATAAAGAGTTTTTATGGCCTGAAAACCGTGACTCACAAGGTCTCCAGATGAGACGGTAGATTGCTTAATAGCATCTGAGTCCGTTTCATTTTAAAAGACAATGATAAAACTAAGAACAAACCAGAGTCTCTCTTCGTTTGTTAACTTGCTGATTATAAATCTACCAAGTCCCAGGAGAATATGAACTGGGAGTCATGAATCTCCAGCGTTGTTCTCATTGTATCTACTGAGCATGTGCAGAACGACTACGGTCAACTAAGGAGCTTGGAAATGATCTGTTTAAAACAGGTTAATGACCCCCGAGCTCAGGAGAGGAGCAAAAGGTCCAAAATATCAGAAACACAAGGAGGATAGAGAGACGCGAAGTACCAAGACAATCTGGCACCGACACGCTGGGAGAGGGGGTTAACATACATGAGGAGATGAGACTCAGGTGAAACACATTGAGGCGATGCCGTGAGGACAAGAGTCAATTGGAAATATGGGACGCACACGAACGTGAGACACACACAAGAGGAGGCGAGACCGGGAGTGCTGACAATCAGAACTGAAATCATTTTGATCAGGTTAAAAACATAAACGCCGGCCCAAGACCTTCCTTTTGTTGGATTTTGGAGATTTTATTTTTTCCCTTTTTTATCTTTACTAAAAATAGCAGACGTGTTGCTCAAAGCATCTAAAGTATATGTATAACGGCCATCACTACTTGTCACCGTTTAATTTTGCTTAAATTCCTATTTTTTCGCCAAAATATAGCGAATTATCGGCTCGAGTAAACAACTAACTCACAACTGACTTCCGGTTTGTAGTACGCCCAATAACGAGCACCGTGATTGGTCAATTGATACCATGTGGTCTATACGTTTTGAAAGACGGCCTTCAAATGTAGGAGAAGAAGGAAGACATTTGGATGAATTTTCTTTCCAAAATGCTGAAGAATTATATCTGCAGAATCCACACAGGTGGGACAAATTCTATGAACCTATGATTGATCAAATTTTTCATTTCCAAAATGTTGGCACGTGTTTGGATAACTGCACAACGTTCATGCTTTTCATTGAAGAATAAAATATTATTTTCTGTGATGCTTGCTCCATCACCATTATAACATTCTAACGTCTTGGGACTGAGTTATAAGAGGCCTGTAGAGAACAAATAAGCATCTAATATTCAATTAAAAACTAATAAGAGGATAATAGAAACTATTTCAGAGTTCAGAGTCTACAGGTGCTCAGTTTAGGGGTTCAGATAGAAGCCATATGTCAACTACAGGGGGTTTAAACAAGTACCTGTAGTGAAGTTTGGAGTGAGGTGAGTCAGGTACAAGTACAGGTACAGGTACAGGTACAGGTACAGGTACAGGTACAAGTACAGGTATAGATACAGATACAGGTACAGGTACAGGTACAGGTACAAGTACGGGTATGGGTACAGGTATAGGTACAGGTACAGGTACAAGTACGGGTACAGGTACAGGTACAGGTACAGGTACAGGTACAGGTACAAGTGAAAACCAGCAGCAATGAAAAGAATCTATGACCTTAAAAGAAAAAAGACAACTTTTTAACAAAGCAAGAACGTATATTAGATGCATCAGCAACAATGTCAAAGAGAAAAGGAAATATATTACTGTTAAGAAGCAAAATCTACACGTCACAATGTAGTATTTAGTAGTCCAGAATGCACCATTTACAGTTTATCTCCATCTATTTTTTCTTGTTAAATATTTAAATAGTGACACATCCCAAATATGAAGAGAAAGGGCAAATTGTAATAAAAGACACAACCTGTATCAATATTGCGAGATCAAGCAGCTGAATGATGAAATTAAGTTGGTCTCCTGTGTGAATGTGAGCAGTTCATCACTAAAACACACCTCGTGTCCTCAGCAGAGCAGCGCTGATTAAATCACCTTGTGAAGGGCTCCAACATCAAGTCGGCGTGTCAAAAGTCAAATTCTTATTCTGAGCAAAGAGAAACGGCTTTTTTTTTTTTCAATTCATTTTTCAGCTGGCGTCACATCTCGTCTAGACTTGAAGGTTTGAGCAGAGTTCCAACGCACGTGGAAACTGAATCAGTGGAATTCAAATCACGTACAGGCCGAGTAAAAGTGAGCGCTCCATCAGAAGATCAATACATCAAACTTAGTTCACAGAGGAATAGACAGAAGAAAGAAGAAAAAAAAAAAAAACTTTATCAAGATACAGACTCTCTAAATCGAGATTCAGATCAGACGACCTGTCAAAGGAAGTCTGCCATTTCTCAGGAGGGTGAAACAAGGACAAACACTTGCAGAACAAACTTATAAATAAATGTTTGGGTTCATTATTTCAGCCAATAATAAGCATAACTGAACTTTCCTTCACAGCCGCCTGGAGTCAAACTCACCAAACAGCCACCATCATCTGATGTAAAGTCACAGAGCAGCTGAACCCACCCAACACACAAACACAAACACACACACACACACACACACACACACACACACACACACACACACACACACACACACACACACACACACACGCACACACACACTCACACACACACACACACAGCCCAACTTAACAAAGTCAGGGTTGTACTTGCGGACATACTTGAAATCACTTTCATCCAATTTTTTTTCATTTTGAAAACTTCTCCCTCACTCCAGTCAACAGTTTACATCTGGCTTCTTCTGCTGCTGCTTGAGGCGTGTTCAACAACTGAATGACGCGTCACTGCCCCAAGTGGTGGGAGACCGATGGGACGCGGCCCCAACGGCTGAGAAGCACCGATTTAGAAAACCAATAAAAAATAGAAGTTATTTTTACATCCTGGTGTTGGTATTTTACTTTCTTTGTCACAGTTTAACAAAAAAGTCGTTCAACAATGTTACTTTGATATTTGAATTTTTAAAAAAAGCTGTGATTTTTAGATTCAATGCAGTCCTGTGTTTTCTCCGCCTCTCTTCATCAGACCTTTTCTGAGGACATTCTCTTGACAGGCTATAAGTCCGTAAATCTGCTGGGAATCATCAAGGCTATTTCCTGTTGATGCAATGAAAAGCGTTTAAGTTTTTATTAGTGCTGTCAAAGATAACACGTTAATTTCATTAATTTATTTGAAACATTTAAGAAGTTAAAAAAATGTTTTGCTTACTTTTTTTTACTCCCTTCCCGGACCAGCAGCATGTGCAGCGCGTCTGGACGAGTTTCCATTTAAAAGGTTTCCTGACGCCTGATGGAGATAGTCAAAGTCAATAGCTTTACTTTGTAAATTTAACGACCACAGAAGTAATGCTGCAGCAAAACAGCAGGTTGCCATGTTGGCTGACCAGTATCCACCAAACAGCTAAAACTGGAGGAAATACTTTCTCAAAGTGGTGGACCTGTACTCTAACAAAACCCAGACTTATGTTAGATGATTATTGATTAATTAATTAATGTTTTTATTATTTTGCTAATCTTGGAGAGAAACAGTTTCATGCAAAGCTGAAAGCACATTATAAAAATATTCTTTGAATTTAAAAGTAGTCTTTGTGTTGAGTCGACATTCATTCTGTGGTTTTCCCTCAATAAATATCCATGCAATAATTGCATTAGCTATAACAGGAGCTCATCTGAACTCAATAATTACTGAGGCAGTGAAAAGCAGGACAGAGAGACTGAGGCCATGTTTACACCCGGGTCTTTACAAAAAAAATTATATTTCCCCCTCTACGTTTACAAAAGTATCTTCATTGACATGGACCAGCATATTCACCTGGTTCAGAGCTGCTATGAGCAGCCAAACCTGTAGGGGGCCGTGTAACAAGAGGCATGAAGCCATGATAGCCAATCACAATCCTTGAAAAAAACATAAAGTCATGAATTGTGACGTAAACATCTGCCTACCCCCCTTTAGATACAAACGAAGACACAGAGTTTATCCAGATCTCTACTGTGGCCGGAGTTTTCAGGAGTCATCGTTTGTGGTAACTTTGCGGTCCAAACGCAGAAAAATATTGCAGTCTTTAAAATACATTATCACTGTGACCCTCCCCCTGACCTTTGACCCCCAACCACTAACCAGGGTAATGACCTCACTGCATCATGTGGCATGTGGCATGAGAATAGGGAATTAAAGCTTATTTATTCAGAAACGTTTAGCCGCTAACTTCACAAAATCTAATCGATCGGTCCTTGGATAAGAACAAATCATCCCTGAAGATTTCATGCAATTCGGATGAATAGTTTTTGCGAAAAGTTGGTAAAATACATACAAACATACAAACCAATAGATAAATAAATAAACACACACAGGCAAAAACATAACCTTCACCCCAACGCTCGTTGGCAAAGGTAGTTGGTAGGAAGGTAGTTGGTAGGATGGTAGTTAGTAGGATGGTAGTTGGTAGGATGGTAGTTGGTAGGAAGGTAGTTGGTAGGATGGAAGTTGGTAGGATGGTAGTTGGTAGGAAGGTAGTTGGTAGGAAGGTAGTTGGTAGGATGAAAGTTGGTAGGATGGTAGTTGGTCGGAAGGTAGTTGGTAGGATGGTAGTTGGTAGGAAGGTAGTTGGTAGGATGGTAGTTGGTAGGAAGATAGTTGGTAGGATGGTAGTTGGTAGGAAGTAGTTGGTAGGAAGGTAGTTGGTAGGATGGAAGTTGGTAGGAAGGTAGTTGGTAGGATGGTAGTTGGTAGGAAATAGTTGGTAGGATGGTAGTTGGTAGGATGGTAGTTGGTAGGAAGGTAGTTGGTAGGATGGTAGTTGGTAGGATGGTAGTTGGTAGGAAGTAGTTGGTAGGAAGGTAGTTGGTAGGATGGTAGTTGTTAGGAAGGTAGTTGGTAGGAAGGTAGTTGGTAGGATGGTAGTTGGTAGGAAGGTAGTTGGTAGGAAGGTAGTTGGTAGGATGGTAGTTGTTAGGACGGTAGTTGGTAGAATGGTAGTTGGCAGGAAGGTAGTTGGTAGGAAGGTAGTTGGTAGGATGGTAGTTGGTAGGATGGTAGTTGGCAGGAAGGTAGTTGGCAGGAAGGTAGTTGGCAGGAAGGTAGCTGGTAGGATGTTAGTTGGTAGGACGGTAGTTGGTAGGATGGTAGTTGGCAGGAAGGTAGTTGGTAGGATGGTAGTTGGTAGGAAGGTAGTTGGTAGGATGGAAGTTGGTAGGAAGGTAGTTGGTAGGATGGTAGTTGGTAGGAAGGTAGTTGGTAGGATGGTAGTTGGTAGGATGGTAGTTGGTAGGAAGGTAGTTGGTAGGATGGTAGTTGGTAGGAAGTAGTTGGTAGGAAGGTAGTTGGTAGGATGGTAGTTGGTAGGAAGGTAGTTGGTAGGAAGGTAGTTGGTAGGATGGTAGTTGGTAGGAAGGTAGTTGGTAGGATGGTAGTTGTTAGGACGGTAGTTGGTAGGATGGTAGTTGGCAGGAAGGTAGTTGGCAGGGAGGTAGTTGGTAGGAAGGTAGTTGGTAGGATGGTAGTTGGTAGGATGGTAGTTGGCAGGAAGGTAGTTGGCAGGAAGGTAGTTGGCAGGAAGGTAGCTGGTAGGATGTTAGTTGGTAGGACGGTAGTTGGTAGGATGGTAGTTGGCAGGAAGGTAGTTGGTAGGATGGTAGTTGGCAGGAAGGTAGTTGGCAGGAAGGTAGTTGGTAGGAAGGTAGTTGGTAGGATGGTAGTTGGTAGGATGGTAGTTGGCAGGAAGGTAGTTGGCAGGAAGGTAGCTGGTAGGATGTTAGTTGGTAGGACGGTAGTTGGTAGGATGGTAGTTGGCAGGAAGGTAGTTGGTAGGATGGTAGTTGGTAGGAAGTAGTTGGTAGGAAGGTAGTTGGTAGGAAGGTAGCTGGTAGGAAGGTAGTTGCTCCCACGGATTGCAGTTACTGTTTAGATTCCTCTTTCCAACTCTTACCATCCTTTTTTCTCAACAGTCGGATAACAAAACCTGGTCCGAAACTTTTCCATCAGCTTTACTGTTGTTGCTGTTAATCTTAGAATAATCTCACAGCTGATAAGCGGCTTCGCTCGGAGGTCGATGTTAGCGGATTGCTGAGTCCCCCCCCCCCCCCCCCCCCCCAACCCCGGCTGAGACTAAATTCTTGGTACTGATATCGGTAGAACCACAAGGAAAATACAATCTATGATATGAAAATACAAGTGAATTATTTGTGGCCCTCCAGTGATGCATAACATCCAACATGAGAGGTGATGAAAGGAGCTTTGCTGCTCTGACGGATGATGTGTATCTCTCACAGCGCAGGATTAGTTTCAGGTGCCTTCAGGTGATATTCGATAATGAATCAGATTTACGTTCTAAACAAAAGGGTGTTGTTTGTTATTTTTCCATGTTGTGTTTCTTCTCTCCGGAAATTCTCCCTCATTTGCACCTCTGAGAAGTCCAAAAAGCTTATTCCATCTTTTCAGATCATCAACCGTCTCTTTACAACAAACTTTGAAGGTACAACTGAGCTGCTTTGCCACACCGCTTCTGTCCCGACTCGTTTACATCCAGAGGACGAGCCTCAAAGCTCGACTCTCTCAGCTTCACACACTCATTTGGGCTTTTTAAAAAGAGAGTTTGGGAAAAAAATAAATTACTTTCTAAATGAAGACAGAAACTTGAGTGAGTCTTTTTTCTTAAAGAGTATCATGTGAGATCCATTGAGTCGTTCTTGGGTTGTACATCAGGTGGCAGCGTTGAGCCATTTCAGGCCCCGTTCACACGACGTTTCAAGTGAAAACACATTGCTTTTGTAATAAAACCACACACACAAGCAGCAGCATACGCCTTAGACATTAACAACGGGAGAACAGACATTCGAGTGGACAGACGACCAAGTTGGATTGTTATTACGGTTTTCATGCATGCACAGTAGCAGAGTTTGTGTTATTTTCCCCAGTTTCCACAAACATGAACCGGAGCATTTTTAAAAAGTGCCACCTTGGGAGCTGTTCTGGGAGAACGTTGTGTTTTTCAGTCACTCCGAGCACCGTTGCCGTAAAAACGAACACCCAATCCCCAAACCCCAAAACGTCAACATAAAATCAGATTTTTCCTTTTGTCTCATTCTGCTGATTTTTCTATGTTAAATTAATTCAACATGAAAAAATATGGACATTTAGAAACACACACTGCCACAATAACAATTGATCATAAACTCTAGAAACCAAAGTGATATTGAAAAACCCTGCTGGAGCCTCTAACAGTCTGTGCTTTACCTCCTCTGCCCACTCCCTCTCTCGGGGGTCTGTTTATTCTCCCTCCTGTTACAGAAGTACCCGCTGTCCTGTCGATCCACGATACCAGGCCTGCCTGAACCCCATTAACCCTTTTGATATCTTCCCTATGCTCCGGTCCGCGGTGAGGCAGCTTTGGGTGAATAGAGACGATGAGCAGTGAGACCTTTTTGTTCCACAATGAGAGAGCTGCTTAAGAGAAAAGAAAGCACTTACAGTATTTGTTCTAGCCTTTACATCGATTCAACTTGTCCTCTTTTGTGTCGTTCTTTCACCTCAATGAAACAAACCAAATACCACATTTAAATGCTTTGCCCCGGAGCACTCTGGGTGATATTCAGAGTGTTTATCTAAGCTGTTTAGGGTGAACGTTACCTCGCTGTGCATAAACAGAGCGGTTTTCAAACCTTTTGTAGCGTTTTGGATTTACATTCACACGACAACGGTGCTCAGAAAAACTGAACATGCAACTCTTTGAAAACGGTTCCCGAGGTGGAACTTTCTGAAAGCACCCCGTCTCCATGGAAACAGCCGGAAACGCTGCTACTGCTATCAGGCGGTTCGGGAGGCCTTTCTATTTCATAGAGCTGGTTCAGGCCTCGCTGGACCATTTTCTATTGAAGCTGCTATAGGTTGAGGTTGAGTGAAAAGGCAAAACTTTCATTGTGTTTTGGGATTCCGTTGACACAACAACGGTGCCACTCAAAAACACAACTTTTCAAAAATGCTCCAACTCCATCTCCATGTATCCAGCAGAAGTGCTCGTTATTCTGCACATGCTCAGTAGATGGTGGTAGTGTCACGACTCCCAGTCCATGTTCTCCTGGGACTTGGTACCTTTATTTTGACGATCACTGAAATAACAATCCAACTTAGTCCACTAGAATGTCCGTGTTCTTCCTTTTGTTGATATTTAGAGCCAATTGTTCCCTGTTGCATGTGTGCGTGGTTTTATTACAAAAACCAACAGCACCAACTTGTGGCCTGGCTTGTTACCAACATCGTTTTCAGCATTTCTGTCATTTCCATATTAACAGAAGTCGTTTATAAATTGTTACCATGTAAACGCAAAACTTTTCTGAAATGAAAATGTAAAAACAAAGACTTTTCTGTTGAAATGTCGCCAAGTAAACAGGGCCTCAGATGAAAGAAACACAAATGAGGTAAAAGGCTACTTTTTTTTCTAGCAGCGCTTGTCTCGTTCCCGAGTGTCCGTCTGTCTGTTCCCTGTCAAACCGAATAACCTGCAGTTGTGAGAAATTCGCAAAAACACAAGTGACAAGTGACGACTTAAAACAAAAAGTTGCCCACACATGGGGATGAATCTCACGCAAATACAAATTACTTTCGTCTGTCAGTGCTACGATGCCCACGAGAGTTGTGTTTGACAACACTCAGAAACTAAAGACAAAGGTAACGGAAACGAAACAATGGCAGAGTCAGAATTGAATTTCATTACAGCACCCAGAGAAAATGCTTAACAGTTCAGAAACGAGGTGTGAGAAAGTTGTCATCGCATCATGAGTCCTGTGTAGAAGGTGTGTTTGACTTTGCATTCACACGATAGATTTAGTTTATTTCAAGCGTGTTTCCTGTCCGTCTGGCTGCTGTGGTGCGATTCTGCTACACAAAGGTTAGAGATTCCATCCAGACTGTGGAAAAACTTTTCTGTCATGTGTAAATCTACAAAAAAAGAAAACACAACAAGAAACTGACAATCACAATGCATTGTATTTAGGGATGCACCAATACCACTATTTTTCCAAAATGAGTAGTGAATGAGTACTTGGATTTCAGTACTCATTATACAGATACAGAGTACTTAGGCCAATACACACATTTATTTATTTCCACAGATGTTATTTGAAACAACATTTCTACATTGTGATGTACTGACATTAAAAATGAGTTATTTTATGGCACTGCCACCTATACTGTAAGAAAACATTTCAATGAAACCTTTGTCTCCCCTGCGTCTTCCGACCATGGTCTGGAGACCGGAGCAGGAAGGGTTAACACTTTCACTAAAACTTTGTCAGAAACCGCAGGGTTTCCTCTACCTTCATTTAGGAGTAGCGAGCAAAAACAACATACGAATTACATTATTTTTTGCATTCCTGCCATCGTCATGTAAACATAAAACTTTTCCGAAATATACCCGATATTTTTCCAGTCAGCGTACACCCTTCTCCAAATCACCCATGATGCACTGCTCAGTAGGCTCTATGAACTGAGCCGATGAATCCATGACCCGCCTTATTCTGCCTCTGATTGGCTAATACTCGTTGTAGTCACTGATTTGATTGGTTAGTGTCGATGTCTAGCATGAGGACTGACAAGCCAATCAGAGGCAGAGCAATTGATTTATTGTTAATCAATAAAAGGATTTTAATTATATAGCACCTTTGCACCGCGTAAGCAGTCACCAACAAAGTCACTTTACACTGTTGATCACATTCCCCCATTCACACACACATTCCCACACCTATGGAGGCAGCTGCCATGCAAGGCACTCACTCCATCCACTGGGAGCAGTTTGGTGTTCAGTGTCTTGCTCAAGGACACTTTGGACACGTGGACAGATGGAGATGGGAATCCAACCGGCAACTTTCCGATTGGAAGATGACCGCTCGGCCAAACGAGCCACAGCCGCCACTAAATTATACAGAAATGATGTCACAATGAGCAAAGACCATGGACTGATTTTTACTAAATAGTTCAAAGTTATCTTAGAAGACACCAAAACACCACTGAGCCAGACCTTCACTGAGCCAGACCTTTGACCTTTGACCTTTGACCTCCCATTAGCTCCCTGACGTGTTGTAATGTGGCTGAACTGTCATAGAAATACGATGGATAAATGCAGAAGAAGGGATTTTCTCCATCAGGATTAATAAAGTATTCTGTCTGTGTACTTTTACCCTTTGTAGCACCTTTTTTGGGGAATAAATCTTAACAAACACAAAAAACTGAGATGTATTCCATCACTGGACCACGACTATCTATAATAGAAATGTTATTACTTTACGTTTATCTCATTAAAATCTGTTGCTTAAGTCGACTCTGATCTTTGGAGAGAGAATTCTCAAAAGAGAAATCAAATTTAGGTCTTCACTTTTAAATGGTATTTTTTGATATTTAAAAAATAAGTAAAAATCAGAGTTTGCAGTAAAGAGTCAGAGGTCAGGGTTAAAATGTGTATAAATAAAGTCCCTGTGATAGAAACTTGACAGCTTTCAAAATAAATCTCTGCAGAAATGGACTGAATGGAGGAGGAATGTTTGTGATTCACCCAAGAAACCATCAGGATTTATCTCAAGGTTGTTGTGTGACTCTGACATGTATTGCAATATTCATCTGAATAGTTTTACAGCAGGCAACGGATCCCAAATTGATCCTGAAAGAAAAACCAAGGTGCCGTGTTCCTTTCATCCCAAACTGAAATGCATTCTTCTGAGTGTCAGAGCAAAACAAGGAAACGTAAACGCTGACTCCTTCAGCCGCGCCACGTAAATCCATTTTATTTAGACAAGGTAAAACAGGGCCGCGGCTCCTCTCAGATGGATTTTTCCAGCTTTAAGCTCTGACAGCGCTGCATGTTTCTGCTGTCCTGCATTGACACATTGAGAAATAAATGTCTGTTCTAGTTCTGCATGAATAAAAGAGCCAGTTTTGTTTGGAGTGAAGCTTTTGCACGAC
Organism: Lipophrys pholis; assembly: GCF_963383615.2. Taxonomy (NCBI): domain Eukaryota; kingdom Metazoa; phylum Chordata; class Actinopteri; order Blenniiformes; family Blenniidae; genus Lipophrys; species Lipophrys pholis. Next base: position 24,071,176 of record NC_137627.1, on the reverse strand, counting down.
GTGCTGGAAACTATGCAGAGAGAAATAAAAACTGTCTTGAGCATTAAGATAACATGGATAGACTGAAGACATTGATGGGAAAGTTTTAGATATGGAAGCACCGACAAGTATCGTACTCGGAAAAAGGTCTGCGTTACAAAGTGTGGTGTGACGTCTTGCAGGTTCGCATGAGAGGACATGAGAGGTCAGCTGTTTGGAGATTCTTTAAAGTTAATGAGAATGATAAACATGAGACAGACAGTAAATTATGTTCTGATCAAATATCAAAGAGGAGGAGGAAGATTATTTGTTCAGCTGCAGCAGCTGAATCAGCAGAGACATTCGGACCAGCAGAGTTAGCCTGATGTCGCTCAGTCGCTCAACTGCTCAGCATGTAACTACGATCCATTACATGCTACATGCTGAAGCGTTTCGGGACGGACACACATCAGCAAAGCTACATGCTAGATGCTACATGCTAAACATGACTGATACAAGTGTGACTGCTCGGTCCCACGGCCTACAGTAGCATAGCACAATGTGTAGATAGACGGGGCGGCATGGGTCAGTTTGGTAGAGCGGTCATCTCCCAACACACTGACGTGTCCTTGGGCAAGATACTGAACCCCAAACTGCCTGGGTGTATGCAGGGTGAGAGTGAGTGGTTGGTGGTGGTCGGAGGGGCCGATGGCTCAGTTTGGAAGCCTCGCTTCCGTCAGTCTCCCCCAGGTCAGCTGTGGATACATACGTAGTTTACATACGTAGTTTACATACGTAGTTTACCACCATCCAGTGTGGAGTGAATGAATAATGCAATGTAAAGCGTCTTTGAGTCTCCTAGAAAAAATCACTGTATAAAACCCATGCATTATTATTATTATTATTATTATTATTATTATTATTATTATTATTATTATTATTATTATTATTATTATTATTATTATTATTATTATCAGTCTTCAAGACAGGCCAGGTGAGTGTAGCATCGATGCAGAGGCGTGTGTAGGTGGTTTGCAACAACACATAGCCGTCGCATATTTGTCTGTGCATGTGTTATGAATTAGGCTTTATGGCATTTATCGGTACTCAGTATGGCAAGTCGCTAAAGGTTCATGGTCATCCTTTCCAAAAGTGGTATCGATTCATCTCCAGTTTTAGTATAAGCTAAAAATATAAGTTAAAAACTGCAGGGAAATGTTGCCTTTTGCATGTTCTTCCCCATTCCCAAAGCTTGCCAGGTTTATTCTTCAAGAGTTGCCACACACTTCCTTCACTGCTCCTCCAAATGTTTCCACTACATCCAACCATCCATCCTCTCTGAGGTCTTCCTCTTCTCCATCTGCAACATCCTTTGTTCACATTATCCAATATAGCATGTGCACCACGGCCATGGTAAGAAGTAGCAATAAGAACAGCGTTTCCTCTGTCGTGTCATGATAAGTCCATATTCTCCTGGACTTGGTAGTTTTATTTTGACAGGCGCCGTAATAACAAACCAACTTGGTCGTCTGTCCTCTAGATTGTCCCATTGTTAATGCTTAGAGCGGATTGTTCTCTGAGGAAATGGGTGTTTAATTTCATTACAAAAACAAACAACAGAGTCAATTCGTGGCCCAACATGCTAATTACATAGTTTTCAATGTTTCTGCCATTACCATGTAAACGCAAAACTTTTCCGAAAAGAAAACACAAAAAATATGTGTTTTCACCTGAAGCCTTGCTATGTGAACGGAGCCTCAGTTTCAGCCTGCTTCATCCCCTGCAGCAGTAAACCTTTTGAAGTACTGAAACCTGAATGAGAAGGGCTGAGATACTTAAGAAAAGAAAAGATGGGGGTTCGAAAGAAGAAGTGAAGAACAGTAAGAACAGGCGGGGCAGAACTGTGCTGATAGTGATGGTTAATAAAGGATTAAAGAGGGTGGCGTGGTTATTTAGTGAGAAGCAAACAGAAGGAGGCATGAATGGAGCGACGGAGGAATGCTGGAGGGGAAAACTCCTGTGGGATCAAGCAGAAGACGTGTTAATTAGAAAATTATTTTCTCCTCCCGTCTTCATTAGCACCCTCCACTCCCCCTCCTCCGCCCTCTTCTCCGCCCTTTTCACCCGCCCTGTCCGTGCTGCCCCTCTGTTCCTGCTTCATTTAATTAACTTCTCCTCTCCCCCTTTCCAACAAGGTAAACCTCCCCATCCCCACCGCCAGCTCCCATTTAGCAGCTCGAGGTGTCTGAGAATGAAAATAGAGAAGCACAGAGTCTTATTATATCTGCTGATGTGTCAGATCTGAGCTCGTCGCTGCCGCTTCCTCTCAAAGACACCTGTTGAGCTCCAAAGCTCATTATAGTCAGCTCATTAACCCCCGAGTTCCTGTTCTGTCACATCACCAAGCCGAGCCGCCAAGACGTTAGAATATCGAGAAGATTGAAAAACCAGCAGGAAGACGAGAAATGGAGCTGAGCAACAGTACAAGTCATTATGATAACCTGCAAAACCTGTGGCGAACAACCGGCCAATCACAGACAACATTCAGGATCGGATTTCTTTCTTTTTTGCACTATAACACAGTATTTGTACTAGGACTAGTTGTTAAAATGCCTTGATGAATTAGATCACCACTGTTGATTGCAATGTCCTCCTGGTTGGGGTTCGATTTGAAGATGACCACCTGGGGCCTTCGATAAGACGCCTTATCAGTTGTGCACCCCGACTTCATCAAGCGTTTCGGCCTTTTATCACAATACGCCCTCCCCCGAGGCGAGCCCACTAGGCGAGCCCACTGCAGGCTGATCAGGCCTTGGCGTGTGTCGCACCAAAGGCTCCATGAGGTCACTTAGCAGTCCTTGACATGTCCTTCCACTTCAGCCACATCCAATGACTGCTTTTTTCAGCTGAAGCTGTCTTCCATTGTGCTTGTCCTCTGATCCCTCCCTCCCTTAGTAGCCTTGTGGTGGAACTAGCTATGAAGCCCCTGCAACCCACTTCCACTGGATGCACATATACCTTCCATCCACAGTCCTCTGCTTCAGTGGCCAAGTTTGTATATCGCAAACTTTTTCTTTCGATGGCTTCCTTCCTCCCAGGGGACTGTCAGCTCAACGATGAAAACACATAGATAAGATTTGGACCAAAGTACCAAGTCTGGGCGCAAGTTGGCCGCTGCAATTTCAGGTAGGAAGGTGAGCCTCTGATTTAGATCTACTCGTATTTTCCAATCCCAGGCCGCATTCAGTGGACCAGAGTCTGGAGGCAATCGGTCCCCTTTCCGTATGAATGATGTTGGTTGCCAGATGGTAGTCTGGGCTCCCAGGGCCATGGCACTGGTGGTTAAACCTCTTGCTCTCCATTGCAGCAGCCAGGCAATAGGTTGTGGCGCCAGGTGTATCTGCCTTGGTTAAGGCTGGTCTCACAACCCACCAGTATGGGTTTCAGGGTTGCTGAGGCAAGACACTGGAGACGAGCCGAATCCTCTCCAAACCAGAGATATAGATTGTTTAGCGAGGGCAGGACATCATATGTGGCTCTGATGGTAAAGCTCAGAATATTAGTCTCCACGTTCCACAGCTCGCTCTAAGTGATCTTCCTCCTCTCCACACCCTCCCACCTCATCCAGCAGCCTTGCTTGGCTTGGGACACAGCTCTGGCACACCTGCTTGCTTCCTCCTGGTGGTGCACCTCCTCAATCACCATTCGCCAGCGTTCAGCTGGATTCACCTTCTTCCATCTGGTTGTTTATGCCCCCAAGTCAAGTCCCCCTCTGCCATATACACGATTAAAAGTTTGAACATAATCCTTAAAAGCCTATAAAATGAAATCCTGATCCTGATCCTGATCCTGATCTCCCATGGCCTAATATCTTTCTGTGGTGAAAAATTCTACAAAACTTATGCAGTAGTTTTTACGTCATTTTGCTAACAGTCATACAAACATAAAAATGTAAGCAGATGATTTTATTACGTCTCCGGCAGACGTAAATATAAATAATTTGAAATCTCCAAAGAAACTTCTTTAACGGTTGCATTGTGGGTGTTTTTACAAACTCGCCCTGACAGCATGGTTTTGACGCCAGTGCAGGTTTGCTGGCTTTCATGGCAGCATCACTGATACCTCAGCAAAATCCGTTTTGACCATTTCCTTGGTGGTTTGGCAGGACGGTTTGGAGCCTCCAGGGCGCTGGTTTTGGCCTACAGGCATTTTGTTTGACACCATTTGTCTCGAAGCTTTAACCTTTTTCAGGACTTCGACGCTGGGATTTATTTTCGTTGGATGTCTATAGAACTGTTAAAAGTGTACAATGACAACAAGTGTTTTTCACTTTACTGACGAGCTCCTGTTGTAAATGTGCGACAGGTTGTCCGTGTTTGGGCGTTGGTACTGCAGGAGTCCCGGCGGTTTGTCTTATTTATGAACACAACAGCTCAATTTCTTTGGTAGTTGTTGAATTTTCAAAGCTTAAGTCGTCGAGGAGTCATAATCCGGAGAGGGATACATGCTGCGGGATCATTATGCACCACTCCTATGTAAACACACCACTCATTCTGCTGTGTGTTGAAGACAGGTTCTCTTCATCAGGCCGCACGTTAATGTCGGAGGCTGAGTCGAGCGGCGCGCTGGTGTAAACCCATTCCCACGATGACGCCGTGAACGGACTCCTTTCAAGCTGTGAATCAAACACATGAGTGTGCTGTCAGACAAAAACACTTCAGATCCCCGAGCGATGCGTTTCCACAGAATGAAAGCTGTTAATCCTCTCAGTGATACCCACAGGTTTAAATTATGCATCGGCGAGCTTTATTATTAAAGATGAAAATCATTATTCTCCCTCAGCGCCTCAGTAATAATCTTAACTTTTCAACCAAAGGTGTCAGTTTTTTGGGGGGAAGACGTGTGAAAACTGTTAGAGACGCTTTACATTTACTTTCTTTCCAGGCAGGAATTGGAAGATGAAATTTACACTGTACACTGAGTCTACTCCAGGGAAGTTACCTCTCGGCTCCACGTTGTTTCATTTACGTAAGATAAGATAAGATAAGATATCCCTTTATTTATCTCACATGTGGAGAAATGTGCAGTGGTACAACAGGATAGTAAGGAGAAAGAAGCACACATAGCAGAAACTACAAAAGCAGATAAAAATACAATATAATAAAAATATGCACACGGTGCCTATAAGTGTGGACATGTACAGAATATGGGGGTGGATTTATTGCACATAGTAAATAGTAAATACGTTTGTATAGATAATTGCCCAGTTGGAGTGGGGTGATATTGTCCGGTGGTGGTGTGCAGTGGTCTACTGGGAGCAGGCTTGGTTGAAGAGTCTGACTGCAGCAGGGAGGAAGGACCGGCGGTATCTCTCCTTCAGACACCGCGGGTGGAGAAGCCTGTCACTGAAGGAGCTGCCCAGTGATGTGACGGTACCATGTAGGGGGTGGGAGACGGTCTCCATCAGGGATGAAAGCTTCTTCAGCATCCTCCTGTCTCCCACCACCTCCACAGGGTCCAGGGGGCAGCCCAGGACAGAGCTGGCCTTCCTCACCAGTTTGTTCAGTTTGTTCCTGTCTGCAGCCGTAGTGCTGCTGCTCCAGCAGACCACGCCATAGAAAATGGCTGATGCCACCCCTGAGTCATAAAAGGTCCTCAGGAGGGTCCTGCACTCCTTGTAGAGAGCTTGGGTATTGTTAGACCAGTCCAGTTTATTGTTCAGGTGAACACCCAGGTACTTAGAAGAGTCCACTATCTCAATGTCCTTTCATTCATATCTATATTAAATAAATCAAAATGTTGGTTTCCACTCACTCTTTAAGTAAAGACACTGGGGGGTGTTCCAGAAAAGAGGCTTAACAAACTCTGAGTCGGCTGACTCTGAGATGGGGAACTCTGAGTTTCCGGTTCCAGAACAGCTGATCTGAATTAGTTCAATCAACTCTCAGTATGTGAAAAGCCATCATTAATGTTATATTTATTTAATTAATTTGGGCACATTCAGTCCTCCATACTTTTGTAGATATATTGATATTATCTTAATGCAGTACTTCGCAGTCTTTTGCTTTGTACTGGTATGTGCAAGTTGGACGCGTGAACTCCCTGACTTTTGGTTTCAAGAGGCCTGCTGTCTTCTGGGGCTTTGTTTATATTGACATGAACCTGCAGTCAAGAGTTGAATTTGTTGCGGATGAACATGATCCACACCCCAGAGAGATTAAAAATAATTGCTTTGGATCCTTCATGTGTATGGAACAGTTATTTATTTCTAAAAAAAATTCTTAACCCTTGCCCTGTTCGGCAGCTTGGGAAAACAATATTATGTGAATGAGAGCCTTCCGGAGTCAGAACCGTTTTTGCTCTTGCAACAGGAAGAGACCTGGAGTCTCCTCCTGTTGCTGCCTTTATTAGAAGGTGGCATGGCTGCCGTACACGACCGGGGGGGGAACGCTCAAAGAGAGAGAGAAGAGAGAAGATTGAGGGGGAGAGAAATGGAGGGGGATGGGGATGGGTGGGGGACAACATACAATACCCTTGTTACTGCTACATATATTATTTACACTTATCGCACTGATTTCCAACTATTATTCGATTAAACCAGCCTGAGCAGCTCTATCTAGACAGTAACATGATTTTCTAGATTAAACCAGCCTGAGCAGCTCTATCTAGACAGTAACATGATTTTCTAGATTAAACCAGCCTGAGCAGCTCTATCTAGATAGTAACATGATTTTCTAGATTAAACCAGCCTGCGCAGCTCTGTCTAGTCGGTAACATGATTTTCAAGCAGTAACATGAATTAGCAAAGAAGCAACAACAAAAGTGGAACATGATTTTGAGAGTTGAACGAATGATAGCAGAAAACAAATGACACCAGTAAAATATCTCATTGTTGAGGAGTGGAAATGTGTGTGTGTGTGTGTGTGTGTGTGTGTGTGTGTGTGTGTGTGTGTGTGTGTGTGTGTGTGTGTGTGTGTGTGTGTGTGTGTGTGTGTGAGCCCCCCCCCCCCAACCCGGCAGGGCAGAGAAGGCCCCAGCTCCCACCCCCAGACCAGGAAGAGCGAAGACTCGGCCAGGCCTGGTCGGAGGACAGTCAACTCTCCACCCCCAGGAGCCTCATATTCCACCACCCACACTCATGCCCCAAGATCCTCCACCCCTGATCTTGATAGACACACCCACCCACCCACCCAACACACACACACACACACGGATGGAACAGTTCTCATCCATTTTCAGTTTGTGTTCTGTGTTCCTGACTGGACTTAACCTCCTGTCAAACATCTGCTTACAGCTGTCTATTGAATAACTGCAAAGGCTTCTCAAAGTGATGATTTCTATCTTGGATGATCACTGATCCATCTCAACAATAAGTTTACTTCTAAGTAGAACAGCATTGTTCCCCAGGGACTCACATAAAACCCTCCATCGTCGCAGGTCTGCCATCTACAAACTGCTTTGTGCTTCTAAAAACAGAGTAAACAGGGTTTGTCAGGAACACCGAAGCCTTCTTTTTTAAATCTGTTGTTTTGTTGAATCTTAATTAACACAACAAAGAGCTTTAGTGTCCTCTGACGCTGTTACCCAGAGGATAAGTAAGTTGGAGCTCCTCTGAAATCAAACTGGCAGGGATTTATTCCTGTTTGTTGTGGCTGCGCTGAGAATAAAAACATCTTGAATTTAATTTCTTGCTGTTTTGACCCTTCTGACATGAGGATGCGTAAACCTGTAAGCTTTCTCCCGAGAAGCTTAAATTGTGAGAGTCATTAGTGCCTCTGTTTATACAGCCTAGAATTGAACATGGGTATTGTTGCTGTGAGGGAAGTGTGTCAACCACTACACCAGGCAGTGTGTGCAGGATCTGATTGGAGTTCTGGAACTGTCCGCTCATCATTTCATACTGGCAGCAAATCCACAAACATATCAACATATTTGGAGTCATTATCCTATTTAACATATATTTAGGTGATATTTCCTCTGATGGGTGGAGCAACAATGGTTAATTAAAAAAACCTGATTAAACATTCTGCTGATGGCAAACAAATATGTTATTACCAGGAGGAGACTGTCGTTCTCTCTCAAAGTCCAAACGTTTATCTTATTTTATTTTATTTTATTTTATTTTATTTTATTTTATTTCATTTCATTTCAGTTTAGTTTAGTTTAGTTTATTTAATTTCTTCTGCTCCCTTTCATTCTTAACATTGGAAATTTTCCGTTTTGTTTTGTATTGAATTGGGGTTTTTTTCCGGGATTTTGTTTGTGTCAATTAATCAAAAGATAAGAAAAGGCAGATTATTTTAGTCTAAATGAAAGGAGATGTTTAAATATTGAATGCTTGCTAAATCTACTTATTTTTGTAATATTAATTAATGAATTTATTAAGAAATGTATGAATTTATTAAGAAATGTATGAATTTATTTATATTCCAGTGAGCTTCCCTCGCCCTTCGTACATAGTCGACATTAATGTCTTTGAGTATGAACAAAAAAAGGGCGGCAGGATTCATGGAAGTTTTAACTGAAGAACAACAGATGTTTTGTAATATGTGACTCCCTGAAAAATTTTACTTTGAAACTGCTTTCCCTAAACAAATTTGACAGATTTTAAGACGACGCCTCGGCTTTGATGTGTGGATGGACAAAACGCACATTTGCTGAAAATGATGATCTCACCTCTCAACCCGATAACCCTGCGGAACTTCACCGAGATGTCGCTTAACGACAACAACAACAACAACAACAACATGGCGGGCTGCCTGCTCCAGGTGGAGCTGCAGAAGCTGCTGATGAAAACCAGTTGTTGGATTTCTCAAATCCACAGAGCAGCAGAAACAGAGGTTTTTTTTGTGTATTTCTGTGTCAGAGTTACAGCGCCACCTATAGACCTGGCATATATACTACATATCGCTTTCAGCTGTTTTCTTGGTGTCACATGGACGTAGATATTTCCTGTACCGACGCCGGTGGACAGGAAACTTTTTAAGAACGTCTGGGAGAACAAACCTTGTTTTGACTGGTGTTGACGGGGCCTCAGTAAACAGACTTTGTTTGTGTTCAGACATGAAATGTCAGTGTGGCTCTTCCTGCTGCTCGGAGGCTTCGGCTCCACTGCAGGTGATTCAGAGGAGGGACGGATTATTGCCCTCGTTGTCTGAGAGAAAGTGGAGCCTCATGATGGGAAAACAGGCGAGGGGAGATCCCGAAGCAGCAAAGGCTGTTTGCACAACACCAGCAGCAGCAGAGGGGAGTGAGGAGCAACTCGAAAATAAATCAACTGCTGAGGTGAAAGGAGCTGGAACACAAGACGGAAGGGAGGAAGAGCCCAGATAGGATCGGCCTGCTGCCGCTTCCAATCTGCAGGAAGGATGTTAAACACAGAATACAGAGCAAGCCTGTAAATTTACAAACACACACAGAAAAGTAAAGCACCAGCTCTACTTTCTTTAATCTGTTCAGCTGAATGATAAACAGCTGCTCGACGTAATAAGACTTCCAATGAGAGGACGACCCCCTCCAAAGGGAAAAATAATTAAAACTGTAATTGGGTTGAACAATCCTGTCACTGTTGTGTGTGTGTGTGTTTGTCTGCTTGTGTGTGTAAGATGTCACCACGAATCTTCACCGGCAGGCAATGAGCAGATCCTGGATGGAAATGCATCCTGTCACAACATTCCTCCTCCTTATACATTTCATAGATTGAAAGAAATTTAATAACGCAGACACAAATAAACACACACTCCCAACCAGTATGCATGAGTATATTCATTAGATAAAAACATTAGACTGCGGATACTCTTTACGTCGCTCTTTTAAAAAATGAATGCGAAGTACGCTGGTAGGTATTTACATAAATGCAATGTTTACTGTCGGCAGTTCTTCATGTCATAAACATGCATGGCTGCACACACACACACACACACACACACACACACACACACACACACACACACACACACACACACACAGACGTGTGTGTGCACAGATGGCACAGCTCCATCGTGGAGGTTTATGTCCCAGATGTAAAAGACAAAAGCATCGGTCCCTTCAACAAATGATTCACATCAGAGTGTAAAAACACAAACACATTAAGCCACATTACAGTGGGAGGAAAAGCAGGCCCTCCTAATGCATTCATGCACGCTCATATCCATATGTACTGCATGCACTTGTCATTCTGCAAAAAAGCTCGATTTGTCCTGAAAGCTAACAGTCTAATTTGTTACGACAGTAATAGCACATTTACATTTACTTCTGTCAACGCCTGTATGGATGTCTAAAATTAACTCCCCTCCCCAATAACAGCCGTGACAGTTTGACGACGTTTTGAGTGAATACACCCTGATGAGGCCACTTGATTCTTGTCAAATTGGACAGATGAATACACTTTTCAAAAAACAAAAAGGTTGATCATGGCAACGACTTTTGGAGACACGTTGCGGTGCCATGTCGTGTAATGTGATTTTCATCCTGGTAATGAAGCGCTTCCCGCTGCCAGTTCATGTCTGTTAGCGCTGCTCCTGCAGCTCATTATCGGCACACCAATGCAGCCTCAATATGTCAAATTACAAAAAGAGACACATTCAACACAAACTGCCAGTTGAACAGCCTGCAATAAAATGCACAACACAGGTGTATTTTCTTAGAACACTCCAAATTGTGTACCAGCAGACTATCTGCAGACAAAGGTGAATTTGACACAAGGTTGTTCAAGATCTTTATATCATTCAGAGAAGAGTTTTTTAGTTGAAACATCAAATAACTAAACCAAGGCAAGTTTCTTTACGAATGAAATATTGCAGATTTGGGGCCTGATTTACTAAAATCCTGCATTAAAAAGGGATCATTTGCACGTTCATGCAACTGATTGTGCTTATTGTGAGTTTTGCAGGTGATTTCCTAAGAATGTCACCATGAGTGACATCATGTGGACGCAACAACAGGAAAAAACATTTTTTTGTGTGTGTGAAGAACAATCCGTGTTGGTTTGCCTTCCAATCTTTGTGGTGTGATTGGCTGGAACACTGAAAACCCACAAGCACAACAGATGTTGATGAAAGAAGTTGGAGTCTTTGTGACGATCTGACTTTGGGTTTGTGCCTGTGCAGAGCAGCAGTGGTCACAATGCTTCCCCTTTGGTTGATGCCACACCCGATGTTAAATTGGGCGATTGGGCTTTGAGTTGGCGTCCAGCGTCGTCTTCCACAATCCCATTGAGTTCTTCATGAAGGACCTAATTCCAATTTTCCACTCGCAAGTGACCCATTTCTGTGCGACTGTGGGAAAGTTGCAATTCTGATTTTTGCACACCAGACCGGGGCCTGGATCATTAATGATACCAAACCCGATGCAATGTCTTTCAATGCGTCCATCACCTGAACGGTCAAGTTGAACGTACATGACTTTTCCCGTCACTGACGTGAGAGGGACGTCAAGAATCAGCAAAATGGGAAAAATGAAAGAAACGGACACTGGAGACACAGCTGACAGGATTCATCTTTGGAAAATCTGGACAGCGTTCACACCGCAGACTGATGGAGCTACCGTAGACGCAGTCGTATTCTGGAGCCGCCAAGGCTGTTGGAGGTGACGTAGCGTCGACACAGAGGCTGTTGGAGGTGTTTCACAGCAACCCATTGCCTTTGCGCATCGTATTCTTCCAGCGTATGAATGAGGCTTCATTGCATTTAATAAGTAGATAACTTATACTTGTACTCGTACTTTAAAAAGGTGCTATCGGTGCTTCCCTTCTTGCCTCTAAAACAAAACCTGACAGTGGGTATAAACACAGACTCCAGTGCATGTGTCAGGGAAGGAAGTGGCTGAAGCTGCTGTCTTTTTATGAAGCAGTAAAACTCAGTAACTACATTTCAATCCAACACAGCAGATGCAGTTTGGAGGGGCTCCTCTTCCCGATGTGAAGGTAATTGCTAATTCTTCCAGCAAAGATTGACATTTGATGAAGATCCACAACAACGGGACCGACGTCCCAGCTGACCGAGCTCCGCCATAAATTAGACATGTAACATATGGCACAGCAACATCAATAACTGCCACAGACTGACTGCAGCGCCACAGAACGGTGAGCTCCACACGCCTTCAGGAGGCTCCATTCACCAGAACTCAGAGCCCCTGTTGGATTCTGTATCTTTCGCGTCTCGGGAGGGCAGGAAACCTGCGTCACGATCAAAAAACGAACATAGAAACAAACCGTCAGCCTGTAAGAAAGACAAACTGATGAGTGAATAACGATACGAGCTGTAAATCCAAAAAGCAACAGTGGAATTAAAAAGCTCATCTTTGGCCAACCAGCCGCGGGGCGACCGTGCTTTAACCAAACCATCTGCCACTGGGAAACCACGCCGCTAACTGGCTAGCTGTTTGAAGCCATATGTCCCACTGGCGCTCTCCTGCTCGTCGTTATTGACCCGACATATGTGCTGTAAACGGCTTCATTAACTCAGAGTCACAAGTTGTTAGTCTCTGCTGAACGAAACTTTTGATTTTTGTCATTTTGAAGGAGTTTTTTTCTGAATCGACAAGATCAAAGTGAGTTAAAGTGGAACCTGAGGCAGGATTTTTTTATTTTTTTAGTCCACTTAGAGTGTCGAGGATGGCTGCTTGGGGAGGCACTCATCAGGCTAGATACTGTGGGTTAATTTCCAGGAGCATAAAGCTTTATTAGAAGCATTTATGAAAGGAGAAGTGGAACAAGCAACAAACATCAAGCCATCCAGAAAAGAAAAAACCCCCAAAGCCCAAAAAGCAGAAATTACAAGAACACAACCAAAGCTGAAACACAAACGAAGCAGTCAACAAGGCGCACAAGAAATGGCCCGATATAAACCAAAGCCACCAGGTGCAGACAATCACACACTCGGGCAGAGGTGAAACACATCAGGACAGCAATCAGACACAAGGAGGAGAAGTCGTGGAGCCTGAAACTAAAGACAGAGTTACAAATCTCAAGATAACTCAAGAAACTAAACTGAGTGAACCAAGACAGTTGTCATTTTTTAGCTTGAATAAAAGAAATACTTTTTATGAGGCGCTTGTTCTGCTGTTGCACACTTGGGTTTTTCTAGGTACTTTATTTTCCTCTCATAGTGAAAAGACGTGCAGATATTTGGTGGTTTTAAGTGTCTGGTTGTTGTGAATGTTTCTGTTGGTCTCTGCTTGTCCTGTGATGGATTGCTCACCTGTCCAGGTGGAACTTGAGTTCACCAACAGTCATCTGGGATCAGATCTAACGCTCAGTTAAATGGTACTCCTCTCCACAAATACAACAGTCTACTTGAACAAACAATTCAACAACGAGCAAGTAGAGGTGATAGGAAGGAGAAATTTTAAACAGGAACAAACCTGCAGAACCAGACTCAGAGGTTGAGTCTGGCAGATGTACTACATCTTTCGAGTCATTTTCATTGTGTCATCTGGACACAAATATTATCCTGCACAAATGCCGTGTGGATAGGAAATTTTTTAAGAATAACAGACAAAAAAAACACTGTTTTGGCTCGTGTGGACAGGGCCTAAATATTACATATAGATCAGGGGGGTCAAACATTTTATTTCAGGGCAATTTCCTCTTGAGCAGGCTAGACTGATGAAATAGTGCCGAAAAAACCTTAAAATTGTAACTGTAAAGTTCTTGATGAAAATGCTGATATCTTGGCAAAAACAATTACTACAGGAAAAGACTACAGCCTCCATAAAAAGTATGTTTTAATGAAATCTTTTGGGGCAAAAAAAAAATCACCAAACAAAACGTCTCCCATATCTCTTTCCTTATCAATGTTTTTATAAACCCCCCCTGGCAGCATGACTTTGAGGCCAGTTCGATAGTGACGAGGCAGCGCGCTTTTCAAGGCAGCATCACTGATGTTTCTGCTACTATTAAGAAATTTGTTAAAACTATCAATTTTTTCTTTCAAATCTTTACAATTTGCTTGACGGTTTGGTCGACCGGATTGGAGCATCTTGTGGGTCGGTCAAGAGACGATTGTTGGTTGAAGAGTCAGATGGATGGATGGATGGATGGATGGATGGCTGGATGGATGGATGGCTGGATGGATGGATGGATGGATGGATGGATGGATGGATGGATGGATGGATGGATGGATGGATGGATGGATGGATGGATGGATGGATGGAAACAACTGCCTGCCCATCCACAAAACCCAGATTTGAGAGCAAGTCACCGTGTCATGTGTGTGCTCAGTAATTACCCACGATGCCCTGAATTAGACGCCTTGAGTCATTTAAGAGCCAAAACACAAACCCACTGGAACCAAGTCAAGTCCAAATGCTCAGCTGTGCCGTAATTGAATTGGATTTTGAGCGAAATGAGCCTCATTTATCTGAGTAACAAATAAGAGATGATGGAAGTGAGGAGGCGCCGCGCTGCTCAACCTTCTGCAAGCTTCCAGATAAGAAGACGGGGACTGTCTTATTGGTTTAGTCCCAAACAAGAAATCCCGCTGCAGCCTGAAACTGTGATGCAGCCGAGAATCTGCAGACCTGCAGCTGTGGAAAGCATCGCCACGTTAAAGTCACACGTGATTTATTCATTTTGGTGGTTGATTCATAACTTACAGCGTGTGCAAGTGTGACGTTGTACGTGTGTGAGTGTGATTCTGTTGCTTTGGCTTCGCAAACACGTCTGCTGTTATTGCTTGAATCTGGGCTACATGTTTTTTATCGGAGCTGCAGTAACAGAAGTGAAACAAGCGAGACGCCAACAGTAACAAACTTGTGCACAAACAATGACTGTCTGGCACCGCGCTCTGCAACCTTTATGACCAAAAAGAGCCATTTTGGAGATTTTCCATCAAATAGAATTGAAACATGCAAATTATCTCAAATAGAGAAAATCTTCTTTTTTTTTTAGAAATAGTTATGCATACAAAAGCACACAGCATTAATTCATCAAGTATCATAGGTGCAATTTGAATACATCTTATCACGTTAGCAGCCTTTGAAGCCATTTTTTAATTGATTTTTGTAGTTTGTTTTCATACTATAGCCAATTAATGCATCTTGGTTATTTTAGCCACATTAACTATTAATAACTAGACCTGCATTTTTTATTTTTTTTCTCCTAACTTCTTCAGTTGTTTTTGTCCTGGAAATTAGACGATTATTTTTTTGAAATCAGTGCAGAAGGCACATTAAAATTTGAAAACAACATGTTTATGTACACTGAGTTTTCCAAAAGCTTCGTGGAGCCGCTTCAGAGCGGCTGAAGAGCCACGTGTTGCGGGTTGCAGGCCTCTGGTCTGGCATAATGTAAAACCTCTACATGTAATGGAAATCATACATGCAGCGTTAATTGTTTTCATCTCTTCTTGTATTTCCTAGAATAAGACATTAGTTCATGTTTGTGTGTGTTTATATTGAATTTCTGCTTTTACAGTAATTTTCCTGATTGCCTTTTGCTGCTAAAAATAAGACTGTTTACATCTTATGCCTGCACTGGACTCTACTATTAGAATGAGTATTCATGGGATTCTGCACCATGAATGCACTTTTATATTTTTGTTCCTACAACATACTATGTGGTGTTGTGATGCTCTAACACAGGGGTGTCAAACTCAGATCCTCGTGGGCCGCAGCCCTGCACGTTTTCAATGTCTCCCTCCCCTGAATGTCCTGATGGTTCATCATCACATTCAGCACAAAGCCAGATAACGAGCTGCTCATTGCAATCAGCTGTGTTGAAGCTGGGAGACATGCAAAAGGTGCAGGGCTGCGGCCCTCAAGGCCTGGAGTTTGACACATGTGCTCTAACAGAATTCCGTTGTATTTAAGACAACATTAGTAAAGTGTTTTAAATCTTTGAATCTACTGAAGAGGCATTGTCCAGCTACTTTATGGCATGACTCCATCCATTGTCTATTACGGATTTTGGGAGTCTGATGGTTGTGGGATTCAAACTTTAGTCCTTGAAGTTACCACTGCTCCGTTTGTAATTCAATTCGATTCAATTCAACTTTATTTATATAGCACCAAATACAACACAGTCATTTCTAAGTGCTTTTAACAGAGAAAAGAGAAAAACCCAACAAATCCACATGAGCAAGCAGATTTATTTGTGACTGTGGAAAGGAAAAACTCCCTCTAACAGGAAGAAACCTTTGTAGAAACCAGACTCAGAGGTGGCAGCTTTCTGCTGACTGGTTGGGGTGAGGGGATAGAGGAGAGGAAAGGGTAGAATAGATAGAGAGGTAGATTGAGGGGGAGATACAAACCTTGGAAACCAGGTAGGGGAGGTATTGAGAGAGAGAGAGAGAGAGAGGTAGAGAGAGTGAAGCTTACTATAAGCTTTAGTAAATAGAAAAGTCTTGATGTAATGTAATGTAATGTGATGTAATGTAATGCCAGGGCTACTCTGCCGTTATTATGTGGAAATGTGATTCAAGAGAAATGGATTTACAACAGTGAGACCACATGTAAATCTTTATCACACACACACACACACAGACACGCACACACACAGACACACACAGACACACACACACACACACACACACACACACACACACACACACACACACACACACACACACACTCACGTTGGCCCGCTGCCCACTGAGACCTCCTGTTATGTCGCCGTCCTGCGTGCAGATAAAGATGACGTCGGAGCGGCGGCAGAGCAGAATGGAGGCCATCAGGCCGCGGGGACGGCTCTTTGTTAGGTCAGCTCGTTACTGCACCTCGTTAGGACACGTCCCGCTTCATTAATCTGGGCAGCGGCCAGGCACAGATAAATGAAACAAGTTAGTTCGCTGAGAGGGGGGGGGGTCTCTGCAGAGCTACTGTAGATCAGTGTGTGTGTGTGTGTGTGTGTGTGTGTGTGTGTGTGTGTGTGTGTGTGTGTGTGTGTGTGTGTGTGTGTGTGTGTGTGTGTGTGTGTGTGTGTGTGTGTGTGAGGCCTCATTAGGAGTGAGGTGGCAGTTAGAGGAGTAGGAGGAGGAGAAACGATCAGACGATTCATCAATGTGACATCTGTACGTTTTTTTCCTTTCACCAAACTTCCGCGTAAAGTAACAGATGAAAACAGACACGTGATCAATCATTTATTGAACTGAATTGATTGAGCTGCATTGATTGGTCCTTCCAGACTCTCCCTATTACACTAAAAGTTGGGACATTGTGAACCTCCAAGACCCGACCTCTTAAATGGCATGCAATTTTAATTTCTCTTTGCTATTTGGTCGAATTGGGACCTGATGAGCGTAAAAACAGAGAATTATGTTATTACATGATGGAGTTTCTTTTCCCATCTCTGGCAGGAGTCTTCTGGCTCTCTAGCATGAACAGCAGACATCGTCAATACTGGTTTATTGTCAAACTACTTCACCACGCAAATCTTTCTTCATCCTCAGTGGTAACATGGGCTGAGGTACCTCTTTTGTCTGCTTTCATTTTTTTTGTCAGTGGGTAGCGTCTGCACTGCTGCAGAGACCCGATTCTTCATAACTGTACCAGTTAAATAGACCTGTTTCTTCATTATGTGTTCCACACCTTGAATGAATGTGGAAAAACCGATCACAGTACACTTTTGTATTAGGACGCAGAGTTTGAGACAGACAATCCATCACCAAGCTGTCCAAACCCAGACCCTCTGGTTCTTCAACCTGCTCATGGAGTGCATGTTCCCCCTGTGTAAATGTCAAAGTCCGCAACAATACCATATGTTGTTGTGTTTTTAATGCCAACTGGGTTTGGCTTCTTTGGCAGATACTGTCGCCACGGACAAGCTCCTGTGAATGGAATCATCTGCTCATCAGTGGAAACGTTCTTGATGGTATGATCCTGGTGTTGACTCTTCTGGGACATTGCTTGAGACATCATCCTCATCTTGCTGTGCCCGAGAGCGATGCGTGGGAGTGTGTGCTCTGTCATTGTCACGATATCCTTGATATTCTCTGACTTGTCTCCGCCAATTAACCCCAGCAACTCCAGTACTTGTGAGGCAGAATAATACTCTGGGGGAAAAAAACCATCATGAGAAAAATATTATAAAAATACTATGTAGATTTATTTATAAAACATGCCATCTCTGCTTGTACTGTATTACACTATTTTATTTTCTACCACAATCGTCCCAGAATACAATTTCAAAACAAACTCCCTTTGTCCATATTTGTAGACATGTTCAACAAAAATATCAGAACTAAGTCCTTCTGTTCACATACCTGTACCTCATGTATAACAACATGGTAAGTCGTCACAGTTACTGACTTTTGTCAAATTTGACTTCAATAACGAATACTGAATGCTTGTATATATATATATATATATATATATATATACAGTATATATATATGAAGAAGAATCAGCCATGAAATTTGATTAAATATTTTACCTGGTCGACGTTTGGCTCGGGAGCGACCGACTGAACCTCTGGGTGTGCTGTCAGCCATCTTGAATCAAACCTGAATTGTGTTATACTCTTCTTCCACCACTAAGTGGCAGTATAATGTCCTCATAAGTGGATACCAGGCCCTTGAAGATCAAAATGTAGTGTTGTGGTCTCGACAACTGAAAATGGGGAGTCCACATATGTGGACGGGAGGTCCAAGGAGGTATGTAAATAAAGATAGAAATCAATCATTTGTAAATCACATGAAATTGTATTTTATTCAAAAACAACATCATATTTGTGCCTGCAGGCTTGTATTAAACTTTGAATGAAGAAGACGCCTCGTTCTATGCCATGTTTTTAATCAACTGCATTAAATAAATGGAAAATGTTAATGAATGGATTGTGTCTGTGTCCTTTTTCCCCCAATGATCTTTACTACTTTTGAAATTGACCTTTTCAGCCTGTCGGTTATTTTTATACTTCATGTTTGTTTCATGTTTGTCCCCATCCTTGTTATATAATGTGTCTCAATTAATGAACACTCTTGCTCCCCATTGAGCCATTTGTATTGATGTTTCTCTTAGTGATTTTGCGTGTGGCAGCGGAGATACCAAAATGATTTTTTGACTTAAGAACAAATCCTTAAATCATCTAAATGACTTGAAATTAACATAATGTACACAACTTTTATCCTCCTGTGTTTCTGTGGATTCAGCAGATTAATCATCAGCATGACACGCTTGTATTTATAGTTATGAGTCAGACTCTAAATAATTTTCTGAAGGACAAACCCGGCTGGACTTTTTATAAATCACCTCGAATTCCATTTCAATCTTCTGATGAAGATCACGATGATGGATTTTAAATTCTTTCACTGTCTGCTGCTTCAGTGTGGATCATGTATCTTCAGGACTCGAAATTCACTCATATATCAAAACATGGCGGTATGTTCCACGTGTGACCACTAGATGTCTCTGCATGATCACAGAAAGCGGCTACAGTACCACAGGAAAACCTCCATTACTACTGTTTTTGACTGACAGAGCAAGGAAAATGTCTCCAAAAGCAGATTGGGAATGTTGCTTAACATTTACTGTAGCAACGTTAGTTCATCCTTGCTCTCGCCTATTGCTGCATACCAACACTAAAATATGGTTTTGAGTGTAAATCAACCTACCACACAAATATTTCCTACATCTGATGATCTATGGCTGCCCTCCATTGGACTTGTTCTCTGCAGATTTGAATCTAAAAGCAGTGAGAGTTCATCTGTAGTGGCATCTTAAAGGAAGACAAGCGTTTCTGTATCACGTAAAACCAAAATACATCATGGAAGAGAGTCTTTACTATCCGAGGTAACCGGCAGTGAAAGGAGCGTATGAGGATGTGGAACAACCTGCAACCTCCGGATGAACTTATAACAAGGAGAAGTTATTGAAATAAGCAAAAGTGAAGTTAGATTGAGCTCAGGAGACAAATACAGTAGGTAGGTTTTCTTTTAATATATATTTTTTAATACCTATACAACCCCCTTACAGTCACTGAGCACAATACAAAAAAGAGCCATTCGTATAGTAAGTAATGTAGGATATTAAGAACACATCGATTTACTGTTTTTAAAACTACACGCCTTAACGTTTGGGGATCTGCTGCCTGTAAACAGACACAAACTGTTCAAAGACAGAGTGGAGTAGGGGGTTATAACTTTAGAGGGAAACTGAACTTGAAACAGCATTATGCTTGGACCAATCTAAAAGGTATGTGTATTTCCATTTGTGGGCTGGTTTTGTGGAATAGTCTTGACGACAAGATTAAACAAAGTATGAATGTAACACAATTTTTAAAAATGTAAAAAAAGTTTAAAAAACAAAAGATATGTCTTTGAAAAATACCGAAATGAAGAGGGAGAATGAAAATCTCACAGACGTTAATGGCTCTTGTTCATTTTGTTCTTTTTTGTGTGCTTTTTTATTATTATGTTTTCGTAAATAGCTCGATTAGAGTAGTTTTTAGTTTTTTGTTTTCTTTTGTATTGCCTGTTTAGGTATTTTATTGGATTTTACATTTATCTATGGTGAAGACTTAGGACGAGAGGTAGGACTTGATAAGCCTAGGCTTCTTGCTATCCCTCTCCGAACGAGTCAAATGTGTTTTATATTGAAACTGGCTTTATATTTATTTTTATAGATTTATTTATATATTTTTATTTATTTATTTATTTCCATTTGTTTCATCTAATTTTAATCGTTCCTTCATTCGAAATATATAAATAAATCAAATCAAATCAAAACGTTGTAACAGTCTGTACATAGGATAAATATCCTTTGTTCTACTTAACTGTCATGCAGCTCCCCACCACTAGTCGGAGCTACAGAGTCTTTAGACAGCAGAGCTCCTCGACTGAAGTACCATGAGGGCTGTGATTGGTCAGCTCTACTACATCGTGTATAAGAAGCTCCAGACGACGGTGCTGTAAACGTGCACTTTGTTGCTGTGCGACGATTCAAGTGAACTATTTCATTGTGTTTACCTCTGTCTGGATGAAGTCAGAATTTTTTTTTAAAAGTTTCACCTTGGGAGCCGCTTTCCAAACGTTGTGTTTTCAGTGGCTGCGAGCGGTGCTGTCACGTCAACGAACCCACAAAATGCCGTGAACGCTCTCTATTTTCTACCTTCAGTGTGGATCTTTAGCTGCTTTTTAATTTTTTTCCCAAAATTTTATTCACCAATGATGTTCGATTCAGTCTGGAGAAAACATGAAGCCGACAAATCAACATTGCTTTCATGCAGCAAAAGTCTTGGATTCCTGGATGTTTATGTGTCGAGAGAGTTTACCATAAAGCTTTGATTTCTTTTTAACCACCAATTATCGTCTTCCCTTCCAATGGGAAATGTAGCGTTTGGAGTTGCTCCCATTAAATATAGACGATGCATTTAACCTCATATTTCTCTCCTGATTTTAAATTTGTATTTTTTTTTTTGTAAGTTTTTTTTTTATTAATCCTGTTTTACAACCCGAGCTTTGGAGGTGCAGAGCTCTGCAGGCATATTGCACTGAACCATGATCAACAGGAGCTTTTAATACATGATCCGAGGAATCGCAGTCAGAGGCTCTCGGGTGACACGAGACAGCGTTGCTTTCTGGATGACTTGTTGTGGCTGAGGCAAATATTTTGGGACGTGAAGGTGGAAGTTGAAGCAGCATAGATGAGAACTGGACCCAAATTCTCCAGTGGAAAACAGTCCCTTCTCTTTTTCTTATTTTTTTTTTTATATTTTCAACTGTAGGAATCTCTGCAGACGAGAGGAGAAGTTTGAGGGCAGGTTACTGTATAATGCATACGCTCCTAAAACAGGTCATGGAGCGTCTCATCTCGACTCAACCGCCCTCTTGCGAGGGTTCATCACACGCCTCCTGCATAATGCATGCAGCCACCAAACAACTGCAACTCACACAAACAGAGAGCAGCTGCCCCGCTGAGGTGCTCTTTCCCCTCTCTGATGTCTCAAATATCCGTTTGAAGACACCGAGGAGATGTTGGGGCGAGGTCACATCTGCTTTGATGGTGACGACCTCCAGTTCCACGGTTCAGTGTTACGAGTCAATTACGTCTCGAAGAGGCAGACGCTCCGACTGAGCGCCAGCTCTTCCCTGTAACTCACCTCCTCGTGCACATTCAGTTCAGAACCGACAGACTGAGCAGAAGTGTACGTAGATTCCTCACGGAGAACAATTTCATGTAAAACGCGTCAAACCAGATTCAATGTTCTGCTGTCTGTGTCATCATGGAAGAAAACCTTTACCTTCATTTGACAAACTCCATTAACACCTCCCAGTACATGTTAGTCCAAGTCTAAAGTTACTCTTAAAAAGTAAATCAACCGCTTGTGTGTCAAGAACACCGTTTAACCTTTTAATCCACCTGTTATTGTCACGACTCAGACACAGAGCAGGTTGCAAGCAATTTCATAAAGGAGACAGGGAATCTAAAAACCCCAAATAAACTGGCCCGCCGGCAGGAACACGGGGATCATATCATCACAGAGAATCACAGACAAACTGCCAAATGACACGGGACTGAAGCAGCTTGGGCCTCGTTCACACCGCAGGGAAATGCGGCCCAATTTAGATTTTGTGCTCACAGTGACTCATATCCGACCTGTTTTGTGGCCGCGTCAAAACTCCAATCAAGGCCTCGTTCCTAGGTGCTGTCTATTTGGATTTTTTTCTACATGCGACTACTTTGTCATTGACGTGTGACTGACGTCACGGATAAGCACCGGAGGATGCGACTCCGCCAAAAAGTTAAAAGCTGTGCTCTCTTTTTACCTCATTCTCCTTCTCCTTTCCCTCGTCATGTTGTCTAGATTTGGTCGACTCCAAACCACAACCACTTGAAAATGGATCTAAACTGACCTGTGTTGCCAGATATGGCGGTATCCCCCAAATGGGGGATCCAAACTCTCTTACCTTTTAACTTTGTATATTTTGTGCATTTGTGTGTTTATGACATGTTATTTATTACACATATAATAGTTTTATGGTTTTAACATGATTTCTACACAGGCTGAGATTTGGGCTGGTTTTTATTGAGGTCTGTGGGTTTTACGTTGTTTGGGCTCAAAACAGTGACTCACATCTGGCAACCCTGGTGCTGGCCGGTATGCCGTGCGTAAATAGCATGCTCGGCGTGACTTCACTTCGCTGTCTTCTGCGCTCTGGAGCCCAAAAACATCCGGTCCGATCACGTTCACAAGACAGGTGGCGTTTGAAATGATCGCGCAAAAAAATTGCATCCCAGCAAAAAATCGGAATTGAGAATCAAGACCTACGGTGTGAACGTAGTCTTAGGCCACATTTATACGTACCTGGGTTTTTGCAAAAACGGATATTTCCCCCTCTACATTTACAAAATAATCTTCATTGACACGGACCTGCATTGACACCTGGTTCAGAGCTACTATGAGCAGCCAAACCTGGAGGGGGCAGTGTAACGAGAAACATTAAGCCATGATAGCCAATCACAATCCTTGAAAAAAACGCAACATCACAAATTGTGATGTAAAAATCCACCTGCCCCTCTTTAGATACACACAGAGAAACACACTTTTTCCAGATCTCCACTGTGGCCGGAAGTCGTACCTGCGTTTGTGTAAATGTGCGGCCCAAACACAGAGAAATATCACAGTTTTGTGAAATCCCCGGTTATGTGTAAACGTGGTTCTAGTGCCCGTCACCGGGTGACGACAATCACAGACTCAGGTGAAACACCATCAGAGCAGCAATCAGACACGAGGAGGGGAAGTCAATGAACCTGAATCCAGAGACGGCGTGAGACTTCAAAATACAAAGGCAAACAGACCTGCAGCTCAGACTGGCTCCAGTAAGCAGGCACAGAATGAAGCAGGAGAGAAAACAGCCTCTTGTGGCCCCCGCTGACCCGCCAGCTCTTCACAAACATATTTGCGAGAAACAAAAGTACTGGCATTAACATTAAGAAGACAAGTTTAAAAGCAGGAGGAATGGGAGGAGGAATTAGAACGCGACGCAGACGAGCTGCTGTCGTCGGGCTTAATGTTTGGAAAGAAAATAAAAGCGGCTGGTGTTTCTCTTACAGCCCGAAGCTTCATTTTCAAAGCGCTGCATATCAACTCTGAAAATAATGATGTTCATTATTGAATAAGTCTGAAAATGTGGGGAGCCGAGCAGCACCGGCGTTATCAAAAAGACCAAGGTTTATTCACGGCTCCTGAATGAGCGCCGTAATTTGGATTAATTTAGTTCCATCAGTCACTATATGAAGGAGGAGTCAGTGGTGGATTCGATGGATTAATAAAGGAAAAGAATAACTTAAAACGCCTAATTTCTCCATCTCCACTTTGTTTCCTGTGATTCTGAGGAATGAAACGGAGAAAGAGGAGACAATGAGGCCTGGAAATAGATTAGAAAACACACACTGACTTATTAAAACGGAGAGTTTATCTGCGAGTCAGGCCGACCCGAGCAAGAATTCATGAGTTTGTTCTGAATACTTCAAAGAGGAATTTTTAATCACCATGATGAGAGCGAGGGATGGAGAAAATATTTCCACCATTCAGAGATGAGAGAAAAGAGGTCAAGTAATTGATTACAGGTGTTTCAGTTGAAAAATTAAAGAAGGAAAGCCTTAATGCTGTTTAAATAAATGTAGTGTGTCAGGATTTCTAAAAAAAAACAAAAAAGAAGAAGTGGGTTTTATTGTTTTGTTTTAAATAAAGTGGGAAACAAAGAGTAGGTGGTGGTGGTGTGTGTGTGGGGGGGGGGGGGGGGGGGATTATGAAAGCACATTTCTAAAGCTTTCTGCACTTAAATGCAAATGAATACTGAGAAGACCTCAAACTAAATGACAAAAAGGAGCTTAAAAGTATGTGATGAAGGGCCGTCATCATCGGCTTTTAAATGACTTTACTAAAAAAAAAAAAGAAGCCGTCAAACGTGAGGAGATCTTTTCTCAGAGAAGAACTTCAGACCGACTGATTCATGTCTGCACAAATCTGCAATCAGACTGAACTAAATCAGCTCGTATTAATGTGGCTGAATGATGAAAGTGTTCAGATGTGATTGACAGAGCAGGCAAAGGAAAAGAACAGACACTGTGTTGTCATCGGACTGAAATGTACGACTGCGTCTACGATACATCAGGCAGTGTGTAGCCTGGACAGTCTCATTGGCAGGTGCGACTGGTCATTATGGGCAGGTGGGGCTGAGCGCCACCTGGTGTCATCAGGAAGGACTGCATGCGAGTGTGTGAGTGATTGTGTCTGTGTCTGTCTGTGTCTGTCTGTGTCGGTGTGGGGATGGGGGTCGGGGTGGTTGTCTGTGGGGGGGTGGGTGGGGGTGGGGGTGTGGGTGTATCTATCAAGATCGGGGGGAGAATCATGGGGCGGGAAAGTGGGGGGTGGGATATGAGGCTCCTGGGGGTGGAGAGTTGACTGTCCTCCGACCGGGGCCTGTTCGGGCCTTCGCTTTTCCTGGTCTGGGGGCGGGGCTGGTCCGGGGCGCGGCAGCTGGGGCCATCTCTGCCTTGCCGGGTTGGGGGGGCAGTGGGTGGGCCGGCTCCCGGGGGTGCGGCGGGCCTCGCCGCCGGGGTTGGGGGGGGCTCTCGGCCCGCTTGGCTCGGGGGCCCTGCTCCGGCCTTTTCTCAGCTTGGCGGCTTGGGTCGGGGCCTGGGGCCCTGTGCCCTTTATCCTTCTCCCGTGGGCTGTGTCCGGCGGTGTCGGGGCCCGATGGCCTCGGGCCCCGGGGTGTCGCTACGGGTCCCCCCACAACAGTTCCAGCCACACCCAGTGGACAAACCACACACACACACACACACACACACACACTTCCACTTCTCACGAAAGGTGCTTCTGAAGTTGCTTGTTCTCTGTCATCATTTGCTCAAACTCTCAAAGTCATGTTCCTCTTTTGTTGTTGCCTCTTTGTTAATTCATGTTCCTGGTTCACGTTACTGTCTAGATAGAGCTGCTCAGGCTGGTTTAATCTAATAACAGTTGTAAAGTATTTGGATCAGTGTGATAACTGCAAATAATATATGTAGCACAAGGGTATTGTATGTTATCCCCTTCCCCCTCCCCCTCAACTTCTCTTCTCTCTCTTCTCTTCTCTTCTCTTCTCTTCTCTTCTCTTCTCTTCTCTTCTCTTCTCTTCTCTTCTCTTCTCTTCTCTTCTCTTCTCTTCTCTTCTCTTCTCTTCTCTCTCTCTCTCTCTCTTTGAGTGTTCCCCCCCGGTCGTGTACGGCAGCCATGCCATCTTCTAATAAAGGCAGCAACAGGAGGAGACTCCAGGTCTCTCCCTGTTGCAAGAGCAAAAACCGTTCTGACTCCGAAGGCTCTCAATCACATCATATTGTTGGCCCAAGCTGCCGAACAGGACAAGGGCAAAAAAAAAAAAAAAAAGGACTGCATGCAAAGTATGCTATTAATTCTTTAAGATTATCTACAGTATTTTCTTGTCTCTGAATAAAACTTCCTCTTATATAACACATAATTACTATGTGAGGACGGTACTCCCTGGTTATTGGTCTCCTCTTGCTGTTTCAGGATGTTTCCTCCTGATCCACACTGATGGTGCATTAGTGGCGCTCGCCCCTCTCTCACCATGCAGTGTGCATTGGATGCAGTAAAGTGAAAGTGCACATGCTCAGGCTGTGGTTCTGTTCATTCAGATCACCTGATTTTGATGCCGAGTGGAGCTTGAAGCCCAAAGCCCCACTCACAACGTCATTAGATGCTCAAAGCTGATTGGCTGGTGCTGATTGAGGCGGAGCTTCACAGAACCGGAGCGAGTCGTCATAAAAACCAGCTTGTTAGCAGCTAAAGCTAACAAACAGTTAAGAATAAAAATTTATTAGTTTGATTATTTACGAGGACGAGTTTAAAACGCTTAGTTTAGCAGAGAAAATGAAAGTAAGTAGTTGTAAAGTGTGTGTGACACGGTGAGGAAGACTTCTTAAGATTCTCAACCAATTTGCATCTTTACCGTTGAGTGGCGGAGTTGTCGTCTTTGAAACATTATGACCTGGTTTGAACCCCATCATTGATATTTATTTTATTTGCCCTAAAATCTTGCCCCACCAAGTATTTACATCTAGAAACGCCACTGCTCATTGGTAGTGTTTATCTTTCGATCATATTGAGTGATTTGGCACAAAAAGCAGCTCTAACTGAGAATTTTAGCTTCGGGTGAAGCTGAAGGTGTGCAAAGCGTTTTAGTTTTTGATATAAAAAAACATTTTTCCAAAAAATTTTCTACTTGGCTCTTAATGTGTGTTCCTTGAATTCACCAGTTTCTTTAAACAATGCCACATTGACTACACTATCATTTTGGTCATGTGAAGTTTATTAACATGTCCCATGATGTAATAGAGGACCAATCACATGACTCATGGTCCCTCGATGTAATGGCGGACCAATCGCAGCCCTCGTGGTCCCAATGGCGGACCAATCGCAGCCCTTGTGGTCCCAATAGAGGACCAATCACATGCCTCATGGTCCCATGATGTAATAGAGGACCAATCACAGCGCACTTCCCTTTGCTTTCTGCATGGCTTCAATGTATAATTGCAAATTGTTGGAGGTGCACGTCGGGCGTTCCACTGCATTCTTGAGCTGAGCTCAAGAGTTTGGTGCTTTTTAGCTGCGGTGACATACATCAGCCGAGGGGGTCGGACGCTGCTTTGAAAGGCAGTGATAGATTGATGACACGGTGTTTGGGAGGAAGCTGTGTAATTTACTACCTGTGGCATGCTGCTGTTGGCCGGCCTCTCCTGTGATCCAGCCCGCTCTGCTTTCCACCTCAGCATGAGATTAAATGTCCTTTGTGGCCGCAGCCTGAATGGGTACAGCTGTGTAGCTGCGTGTTCGCAGGTGTAAACATCCAGCAGATGAGCCCTCAGTCCAACTGGGTCAGTTCTGGGAAGCTGGAGACACACCATCTGCTACCTCAGAGACGGGAGTGTCTTTAACAGGAATAGCAGGAGGGGAATCCATATGTCTCCGCGTTTCTATGCAGAGGAGATTGTCACGGTGTAAGCATGCTGTCAGCTTCGTCGTAAACCTGCGGAAGCAAAGTGGCTAAAGAAGAGAAACATACATCTAAAACTAGAACATCACTCGGTAGAGCGCAGACTTTCACTAATGCCACATTTGTTTGTGGAACTGAGTTAGCATCACTAGCATGTTAGCTATTAGCTGATAGCAGTGCTAACTGGCGGAAATGGTTTGCTGCTAATATATCAAAATCTAATCAATTGGTTCTTGGATGATGACAGATCATCCCTGAAGATGTCATGCAACTCGGGTCAAAGGTTTTTTGCGAAGTTGGTAAAATACTTACATACAAACCAATAAATAAATTAAAAGGACGCATAGAGCAGGCAGTGCAAATAAAGAGATAAATAGATAAATAGTGCAACGACAGACTACAACTATGTACTAATAAATACCAGTTATAGTAAAAATCTGATCATGAAAGCGTGAGTCAGCTATAAATACAACAAAGAATGAAGGTCAAAGGTCAGAATGTGTATCAGCAGGAGGCCAGGCAGTGATCAGAACGGAGGTTTTGGTCAAACCAGTCGTCATTTTTATGTCGAGGTCGGGTGGGCGTGTTGTCGGCAGCTGCTGAAAGTAACTAAACAGTTACTTGTAATCTAACTTAGATACTTTTAAAAACAAGCAATACGTAAAGTAACTAAGTTACTTTTAAAGGAGTAACCACTAATCAGTAATCGGATTACTTTTTCGAGGTAACTGTGGCAACACTGCTGACCAGTGCCCCACTGGAGCTAAATCCAAATAGATTCTTTGAACAACTTTTTGGGGCTTTCTCTCCAAACGCATAAAAATGAAAAGGTAAATAAACCACCTGAGAAACCAGAATTGAAGGTATACTTTTAGGAACTCAAACCATCAACAGAAATCAATCCCAGGATGAAAGGTCAGCTGACCCACAAACACGAGCATCAATCGGTCTCGTTATCTGCAACACGGTGCGGCTCAGGAGGAAAAGGGAGATCTAACTGAAAATCTGCTGCTCAAGCACTTTTCTGCCCCAGCACTAATACTCCCACTACTGAACCCAGAAGATAAAGATGTTTCCCAGGATTTCCAAAAATACTCATCTGCAGGGAGATCATTTCAACAGCTCTGCAGAAATCCATGAAAAGGAAACACTGATGTCTTTTCAGAAGACTTGATCTCACTCCCACAGTTTTCCCCTAGTACTATTAAAGTAGTGCAACCTCCTTTTTATTGAAGTTTGTGTAAATCGAATTTGTTAAACCAAAGAGAAACATGTGAGCAACCATCTCACTGATATGCAGAGTCCAACAAATTCAGCTTCACATGATTAGATTTAACCTTGATCCTCCAATCTGATGTTATGAGTAGAAAAGCTGACAAATTAAAGTATCTGAGCCCGTTAGAAAACAACCGAAACAGAAAGTCTCCTCCTCTGAGTCTGGTTCTGCAGGTTTCTTCCTGATAAAAGAGCCATTTCTTTCCACTGTCTCCTCCACCTGCTCACGTTAAATAGTTTTTTTTCTCTCTGTAAAAGTGCCTTTAAATATGTGGTTTGGACTCATTCATTCTTTCTGTATCTCAGTTGTAATCCTGCAAAACGACACCAGGCGGCAGTCTTGTACCAGACTTCATATCCAAATGCAAGAGCTGAGAGATTTGTTTGTTTTTTCTTTCTCTGTTTCGGGTAATACCTGTATATTTGAAACATATTGTGTATTTTTTCTGTCTGAAGCTGCTTCTAAGCTTCTGACTGAAGATTTCCTCCAGCAGGATGAGTGAGAGGTAAAACATGCAGACTCACATGATGGAGGGAAACAAAACCTGAGACGTCTGTCCACTGTATGGAAGTAGAAGATTGAAGCAAAGACAGTGTTAATTAAATGTAAAATGAGTGGAGGCCAGTTCTGTCTGCTTGGCTCAGTTTGAAGGGAGCTGGAGTTAGAAAACAAACCAACATTGACACCTAGTGGGCAGAGGAGGAACATCAGCCCTCTCTTCCTGTCAGCTACTCTTTTTTTTTTCTGTCTTAATGAGGTAATAACCTGCTGTGACCTGTTTATCGGATCAGGAAATCATCAGACGCGTGGACATCAGGGTACCTCTCTGACAAGACTTCCCTTTTTTTCATCAGGTAACGGTGAGCCAAGGTCACTTTCAATGTCTTCTTCCAAATTAAATTGTTTTATTTTGTTGAGTTCAAGGAAAAAACGTCATTTTCATCCATTCATTTATTCAACAGCGACATAAAAAGGAGCCAGAGAGAGAGAGAGAGAGAGAGAGAGAGAGAGAGAGAGAGAGAGCTGCAGTCACACCCAGCGGACATTTAGAGTCATCCTGGAGATAACCAAGTGTGCACATGGAAAACATGCAAACTGCACACACAAAGGGCCCGGATTTGAACCCATAACCCTCCCACTGTGAGCTGAAAGTGCTACCCACTGTGCGGTGCGGCACAGGAAAACATGGTCGAAGTGAAAACGATGAGATATCAGAACAAAAAGTGTTGCTTTTCTTTATGCTCACACACTCAGAGCTCCTGATTTTTCATGATTTTACCTTGAAAATGTAAAAAATAAAAAAGTGAGAAAAAATCATTTCACTTCAGATTTGATCATGTGCCTTTTAAAAAAATTTTTTTTAAAAATACAGCCAATGTGTGCAATAAGTGGTTTCGAGATGGATTGTACAGTAGTGTAAAACACATTATTTGTTCAGGGGCCACATGCACACATACAGCCAAAATGCCCTAGTGTCATAATAACCTTTAAAGTTAAACTTTAAAGTCTTTCTTTGTTGTGGCGCAAAGTATACGTGATGAAAATGTTTCTATTTTTGCAAAACCAAACAATTACTCTGGAAAATGACAACAATCTCAACTTAAAGCCAATTTTAATTAAATATACAGTGAAATGTAAAAAAATATAAATACGTTTCCACTCTGACAGGGTGGCCTTCAGGCTCGTTTGATAGCAGCGAGGTAGCTGTCTTTCATGCCAATGTCACTGATGTCTCAGCTCGGGTCTGCTGCTTCTAAGAAATTTATTTTAAAAAATCTGTGTTTTCTTGGATATTTTCACAATTTGCTTGATGTTTTGGTTGAATTGAAGCCTCTTGCTGGCTGGTTTTGGCCCAGGAGCCTTATGTTTGACGCCACTGCTTTAAAAGATATGGAAACGATATTAACAGAAAACCAAAGAGAAAATTCCACATTTTGAGGAAACTTTAAGATATTAATAGTGAAATATGTTTTTTTCAAAAATTCATGCGATCCCTATGAAGAGTAGTCTGTGTGAAACGGGACTGGATTCAAACACACAGGAGGAGAGCGTCCTCTGTTAGGGCTTTTCCACCAAAAAGAACCAGGAGTTATTTCAGGGCCGGTGCCAGAGCCAGTTCTTAAATGAGCACCACCAAAGAACCGGTTCTTTTTCCACCGTTACCGGAGCCAAGTGAGAGCCAAGTGAGAGCCAAGTGAGAGCTACGTCATTGCGTCACTCCAAAACGTGATACGTCACTGATTTCAACAATTTGGCACTGACAGCGCTCAACCAGGTACAAGGAGATGGACTGTATTCATCGGTTTAGTCCAGGTCGCTCCATCTAGTTTGGCCTGAACCTCAGATGCACCAAAGAGAAAGAAGACATTACGTCTCTTCGTATCTCGTGTCTGTCTTGTTTTAGTCCGGAGCCCCGGAGTGGACATAGAGGGGAAAAAAATAACGCGTGAATGAGTTTGGGGCTTATTTTTTAACATTTGGGCTTTACATAGTGAATTTCTGCTCCTTTCACTTTATTTCTGGGTGTGTCTGAATCAAATGCTTCAACATCGGAGAAGAATGGAGGTTTACAATGATAGAAGATTAAAGCGCTTTCACATGAAGCGCCGTTAAAAGGCTCATTTTATGCCTATAAAATCCAAGCTTTCATTTACAGTAGTATGTACTTTGTTTTTTAGTTGCTGATGAACCAAAAGTATTTATTATAAAGAAGTTCTGTGGGTTAGAAAATAATATTGGAGCGTCTCGGAGCGGAGCGCAATGGAGCCGTACACCATTGCTCAGCGGCTGCAGCTCCTCAGGATGCGGTCAGAACGCAAAATAAGACCTGGACGTGACGTTAGTTATATTAATGTTATCACAAAAAGTGTGAAAAATAAATGACAATGGAAAACTGCTTCTAAATTATAGCCGACGTAGCTGACTGACAGCGGAGGAGCACGGCAGAGCTCTCGAGAGCCGCGGTTCCGCGAACGCGAATTAAATAATCCCGTTCCTCGTATTATTAACTTCCGGGAATGAGTTATTATATCGTTCTCACGCGTATTTTAATTTTTTTTCTCTATAACCACTCTGGGGCTCCGTGTTCGCTGGAGTTTTCAGAAAAACGGTACAGCCTCGCTTCCGCCTTGTAGGTAGTGATAACTCCAGAGATAACTCCGCCCCCAGCTGATGACGCGTCAGGTCCCAGTCTGGCTCCTCTTTGGCCCAGCAACGAAGTGGGGCCAGCGGAGCACCAGTTTAGCCCCTGTTTGGCCGGGGCTTTGGTAGTGGACAGACAAAGAACTGGTGCTCAGTCTGGCCCTGGCTCCGAACTAGAACCTGGTTCTTTCTGGTGGAAAAGCCCCTTGTTTGACGTAACTAGAACTAGAACCACCTCTTCTCTGCATCACAGTGTCGTTTAGACTCTCCAAGATCCTGGAAGCTGGAAATAACGTCCCTCTCATTACATGGGAATCCCTCTGCGACGTGTGTGTGTGTGTGGGGGGGGGGGGGGGGGGGGGGGGGTGTCCTTTGCTCTGACCAACAGCCTCAATATTGATTCACATGAAAAATGACTTTCATAAAAGCCATTCAGGGTCGTCACACAATTATGAGAAATGGCTTCACGTCTCAGAGGGAGGACTGTTAGAGTAACGTCTCCCGAGGAGATCCAGCCGCCCGCCATCATGGCCAAGATTAGGTGGTGAATTAATCCTGAGAGGATTATTTCTCTTTGATTTGATGAGACCTGATTTGTGTTTGAACTGTTCAGGTGTCTGGAACAGATGTTAAATAGAGTCCACTGCTTGAGCTTTCCCCAAAGTGCTTTACATTGTTAATAACATTCACCCACCAATGGCTGCTCCTTTCATCAACCGGGAGCAGTTTTGGGGTTCAGTGTGTTGCTCAAGGACACGTCGGCATGTGGACAGAGAGGGAACTAAATCTACAACCGTGCCTCAATGTGTGTGTGTGGTTTCAATACAAAATCAAACAATAGCCCCCACTTGTGGCCCAGTATGCTAACTACATCGTTTTCATTCTCTCTGACTTTTCTGTGGAAACGGACATTGTTTTCAAAATGTTGCTGTCTCAATGCAAAACTTTTCTGGGAAAACAAAGGGATTTCACTTGAAACTGTTGCGAAAACGAGGCCTGAGTTTCAAATTAATACAACATGGAATTCTAAGTGAGCTCGACCCACAGGTGAGTGAACAACGATTACAATTTTAATTTGGACCGACTCAAAAGCAAAGCTTAAAAGACGGAGCCCAAGCTTTTCCGGAAAGTTCCACTTTTGCAGCCATTTGCAAAACGTTGTGTTTTTAGTGGCTCCGTGTCACGTTGCCGTGTCAACGGGCACTAGAAGTTTGACGTTTTCACTTGAAATCGTTGCCAAATCCTTTCGTCAATTTTCAGGGTTTCAGTGTGAACATACTTCTGTTAACTTTCTTCAATTACTATAACTAACCACTATTTTTTTTACGTTTACTTAAAATACCTTTACCTTCTGCTCACCTACAATAATCCTGTGTGTGATTGTGAAATCCACTTTTGTTCTTTGTTTGGCGTGAATATTGGGAGCACGCGACACTTTGAGGGTGGACTTTGTTTGGTCAGATGAAGACGAGAGAGTCCAGGCTGAACTGCTGTAGACATATGAAGGTAGATGTGATAGATATGTTGGATGAACACGCAGCGTCATCAGGTGATAGTCGGACGATGTTCATTTTAAACAACCTGAATCCAAATGACTGATTTCTGAGCCGCTTTGGGAGTCTCCTGTCAAAAACATCTGCGAGAAAGTCTACTTGAGATTATCTTTATTGACGTAAGCAAACATTAAAACACAAGAAAAACTGATCAAATATCAGTCGTCGCCTCTGAAATGATGGCGACTGACAGGCTCATTTATGTTGTGAATTCATAGATTCGAGAAGCACAAACGTGCCAACATCTCACTTTAAAATGAAGCTTTTCCATTCTGAACGGGTTAAATATTGCAGATTTCATGGGACAGGTTTATATCCCGAAGCCCTTTGCCCTGATTGGTTCATCTCCGCTGTCCTGTTTGTTCGTTGGCTGAATTATCAATCACTTTGTTAAGAAGCACAAAAGCTCCAAATAGATTTCATTCAAAAATATATTGTAGTCAAGCTTAAAAACACATTTCTCTTCAAAAGGTTTGACTTAAATAGCAAAGATGTCAAAAGGTGAGCCATGGATCTGAAACGCACAGCGAGGGTTCTGAGGCGACCCGGTGGAGCGTCGGCGAGAACATCTCCACTTTCAGCAGCAGTTACTGGACTCCTGGGTCTGTTTGTCACCCCCCAGCCACAGGGGGGCGCTGTTGATGTTAGCACTCTGAGCCCGGGCCTCTGTGGAGTCCCCCTGCATGCCCCCCCCCTCGCTGGACAGACGCCTGTGGATCTCGGAGGCCATCGTGAGGAAGGACCGCTCCACGTTATCTGAGCTCTTTGCGCTGGTCTCCATGAAGGGGATCTTCAGGGAGGAGGCCAGATCCTGGGAGGGTGGAGGTGGGGGTGGGGG
This sequence comes from Lipophrys pholis, assembly GCF_963383615.2. Classification (NCBI taxonomy): domain Eukaryota; kingdom Metazoa; phylum Chordata; class Actinopteri; order Blenniiformes; family Blenniidae; genus Lipophrys; species Lipophrys pholis. The sequence goes on along the minus strand of NC_137627.1, from coordinate 24,036,475 downwards.
TGGGGGGGGGGTGGGGGGGGTGGGGGGAGGGGGGGGGGGGGGGGAGGGACAGCACAAGAAGCATAAACAGCCCTTTTCATTTCTATCCGCCTTCTCTTCTCACACCACTGTATAAACTTTACTGCGTTAAATACAACCTGAGAAAGAATCTGGTTCTGCAGGTTTCTTCACTCTGCATTATAAATAAAATGATTTCATATTCTGTTGGAAATCTTAAAGTTGCACAGCGGATCATAATTTGCATAGCAGGTAAATGTAGATAGGTTCTCCTCCTTACATTCTTCAAACTGACTTCATGCTGCAGTGGTTTCCAACCTATGGCTTAGATCCCCCTTTAGAGGGCGCCAGGGATATCAGGTGAAGTCATGAGGATTTTTGTTTTTCTCTCTCTGAGGCAAATCTTAAACATTTTATAGAAAGTAAATCAGGGCTGGAATAGTAAATAGTGGACTGTACGTGGACTATAATTCCCACAATGTTCATGTGGTGCCGAGTTTCAAAACCGGCAGAAAGCAGAGAAACACGTCTGCACATTCATCACAGCCTGCAGGACTTCAGCAGCGTGTCACCCATGTACCGTCAAAAACACACAATAACACCCACGATTGACGATTGAATAAAGGTGCAAATTCTGTCACATTTTCAGGCAATTCTATACCGATAAACTCTGACAAACTCCAGTCAGGAGAGATTTCAGGAGAGCCTGTTAAGTTTCTGCATATTTTGTGTATCAACACGTTTAGAGTTCATGGAAGAAGACTGGGGAACATCTTGATCATAAACGTTGCACAACGAAAATATGTTAAAAGAAATTGTCCGTCTGTGACCTTTCACCAGTATTTGAGGTCCCATTTACATGACAACGAATTGTGGTTGTGGTTTACTGTTGACCACGTGTGTGTGTGTGTGTGTGTGTGTGTGTGTGTGTGTGTGTGTGTGTGTGTGTGTGTGTGTGTGTGTGTGTGTGTGTGTGTGTGTGTGTGTGTGTGTGTGTGTGTGTGTGTGTGTGTGTGTGTGTGTGTGTGTGTGTGTGTGTGTGTGTGTGAGATTTGATTACAAAAACAACCAACCAGTTTTTCTGCCATTTCTGTGTGATTGTGTGTGTCGTTGTTTTCAAAACGTTGTCGTGTAATAGCAAAACCTTTCTGAAATGAAAACAAACAAGCCATGTTTTCTTTCCATTTGAATCGTTGTCATGTAAACAGGCACGAAGGCCACGTACATACGACAGCCCCGTTTCATGGAACTGCATGGTTTTGGTCCGATCATCCACACGGCGTGGCGTTTTAGGAGCCTGAAGATCAGCTGTTTTAAAAACATGTTCCAGAGTGGAGAAATTTGAAAATGTCGCCTCGGCTTTTTCGTGTCTGCAGATTTGCTGAAAAGGATGTTGTCATCACCCAACCACCTGACACGACGACACCGCGACTGTCACCGCGACGTGACTTAACAACAACAACAATGGCGGACGACATGCCTCAGACCGAGCTGCAGAAGCTGCTGATGCGAGTCACTTTAATAAGTCCAGATGTTTGGGTTTGTTTAATTCTCCATTTCCGACATATTTCTGTGGCAGAGTTACAGCGCCACCTACATAGTTTTCGGTCGTTTTTATGATGTCGTGTGGACGCAAATGTTTCCTCCGCCGACGCCTTGTTGGAAACTTTTTAAGAACGATCGGGAGAAAAAAGATGGCTTTGGCTCTTGGAGGCTGGGCCGAAGCTCTTCCTCACTCTGTGCAATTTGAATAAACTTTAGAAGTCCCAGCGTCTCACCCTGCAGGAGACAAATGTAAATAATCATGTCTGCAGACTGTACGGACACACGCTGGCTCGCTACCAACATTTTACTTTGACATTTTACGTTAGCATTTCCTGTTGTGCTCTTTCATTTTCAAACTAAACCCACTCCATGTAAAAGAAACAAACAGGTCGCAGCACAAACTACCATCGCCCCAGATATCTGACTTGACTGCATGTTTACCAGCACCAACTGGACCGTCTAGTAAACCCTGTACACGGCGTGACGTACGGCCACAGGTTTTAAAAATCACACAGTGTATTTGAGTCTGAAGTTTCCACCCCCCCTGTGGCTCGTTCAATCGTCTGAGGAAACAGAGGATTGAACTGAATGAATTGTGCAGCCAATAGAATGAGAGTGATTCCAGACTGTACCTGGGCGGTGGCTGCGTCCACCACTTTCTTACTGACGAGGTCGGACTTGTTCCCCACCAGCAGCCGGGAGACGTTTTCACAGGCGTAGCGATCGATCTCGTCCAGCCACTGCTTCACGTTGTTGAAGGACTCCTGAGACACAGAGAGCAGGGCGAGGCCTGAGGACACCGTCCAAACCTTCCTCTCTTTCTTCTTCTTCTTCTTCTTCTTCTTCTCTGACAGAGACACAAACACACACTGACCTGCTCGGTGACGTCGTACACGATGATGATCCCATGAGCCCCTCTGTAGTAGCTGGAGGTGATGGTTCGAAACCTCTCCTGACCTGCTGTGTCCCACTGACACACACACACACACACACACACACACACACACACATAGAGATGGTGTAGAAGCACGTTGAGGTGACATGCAGCTGTACTCTTCATCGTTTCAGGCTCTCACAATCTGCAGCTTCACAGTTTTTCCGTCCATGTCGATGGTTCTGATCTTGAAGTCGACTCCGATGGTGGAGATGTAGCTCTCAGTGTAGGTGTCATCCTGAGGCGAGCAGAGAGACCGTGTCAGTGTGTGTGTGTGTGTGTGTGTGTGTGTGTGTGTGTGTGTGTGTGTGTGTGTGTGTGTGTGTGTGTGTGTGTGTGTGTGTGTGTGTGTGTGTGTGTGTGTGTGTGTGTGTGCTTCTGCTTCCTCACTGCAAAGCGCAGCAGCAGACAAGACTTTCCGACCCCGGAGTCGCCGATCAGCAGCAGCTTGAACAGGTAGTCACTGGAACACACACACACACACACACACACACACACACACACACACACACACACACACACACACACACGCCATCATTGGGTAGATTTTACATGGAATGCCAAAACAGTGAAAATGGATTATTCTCCTGATTTCTGTGCACTAATGTCACAATTCCTCTCTTGTCAGAAGTGGACTCTGATTTCGGTCCCGTTTACACGACACCCCAATCAAGTGAAAACAGAAAATATTGGAGCATTTAGTTCAATTTTATTTTACTTTTATTTCTTTATTTGGGCAGGATGATTTGCACTAATGTACAAGAAATCTCATGTGTTTTCACCAGATTACTGTAAATGACTTATCACCTGACTAATTGCCACCAGCTGTCCCACACAAAACAAAGACAATGATGGTAAAATTATTCTGCCTTTTTTTTTAAAGTGCATGATTTTCTGAGTGTCTCACGCTTTGTAGTTAATCCGCCATGTCTTGTACTGTCCATTAAAACCAAAAAAAGCTGGCGGTAGTGTATTCCAGTTTGGGCAACCTTTAAGGAAGAGGCATTCTTAGCAAAATAAGACTTTATAAACTGGATTCCACAATCCCCCCTGGTGGCTGACCTGGTATTAGTAGGACTATTTCATGACTCCCAGTCCATATTCTCCTGGGACTTGGTAGTTTTATTTTGACAGGTCACCGTAATAACAACTTGCTGGTCTGTCCACTGGAATATCAGTGTTCTCCCATTGTTAATGTTTAGAGCCCATTGTTCTCTGCTGCATGCTAACTACATCTTTATTCAGTGTTTCTGCCATTTCCCTATAAACAGTCATCATTTTCAGCTTGTAGTGTAAAACGCGAAACTTTTCTATACCGAAAGTTTCAATTTTCAAATGAAACACTGTAAGCGGGGCTTCGGTCAGGCAGACTAGTGGATGTTTCTAGCAGTCGGACATGGTTTTGTCTTGTCTGAGCAACAATCTTCACCTTCGCTACCAGAGCACCAAAGTAATATATTTGAGGATTTTTACTCATTTAAAAACATTTATTATTTCAGTAATTGATGAAGTATCGCAATAATATCACATAGCAATCTGGTGGAAATGACTTCTTACCGCCATCTCCTGTCAAAGCAAAGCCTCTAATGCACTGAAATGTCAACGATTCCAGTGTAAAAGTGGGCCTGAGATCCCATTTCTTCTCCGTGACGTTCAACCGCTGACATGTTTAGTGTTTCAGTCATGCCTAACATGTTCCCCGGTCTGCCACTACTGTCACTTTATATGATTCAAAATGACATGGTTCCGCTGAAAGAAGCCTGTCCTGTTGTCATCTTTGTTTTATCACATCTTACAGCCAATTAGAAATGAGGAGTCAATAAGGATTTCAATTAGACAGATCTGTTCCGTTGGACTACAAAGCCCATCAGCCCATCAACCAGAGGCCTGGTGATCCAAACACACTCAACCAGAACTTTTCATGTATGGCCACTGTGGTGTTTTGGTCTCATCAATGATGCTGAAAGGCCTGTATGTATTTCCTGTTGGAATCTCGGTGCTCAATGTTTTTAACACTAATGGAGAGGAACGAGCTACCACATTAGCACCGACACAACCTCACCCAGCAGTCCACACAGCCGGACACAATTACTTCTCTTTGCATTGCGTTAAGGTGTGAGTTTGACTTTTCATGTCTGAAGATGCTTTTCTATCGGCGATAAGATATCAGTGACGGTGCAGGAGAAAAGCTCACTTACTATTCAGGATTCATGATGGTCCAGCGCTCCGACTTACTAAACAAATCCCTCAAAAGCTTCCCTGGATCTGGATGGTGAACCTGAAAAACAGCCTCCGACCCGTGAAGCTGTGCTCTGTCTTACTGCCCCAGAGTGTCGGAGTGTCGGAGTGTCGGAGTGTCGGAGTGTCCGTCCTTCGCAGGGCAAATGGCAGAACGAGCCGGAGCGAGCGGCCCGGCGATGAGCTGCTTCAGGTGCATCATTTATTAATGACCAGAAGCTCAGGTTTCACTGAGGACAGCACCTGGAAACAACACACACACACACACACACACACACACACACACACACACACACACACACACACACACACACACACACACACACACACACACACGTACAGACGCACGCAGCTTCACCAAACACAGTCTGTTTGTATCCGAACATCCGTGAGAATCTTCACCTCCGTGTCTCTGCTTCAGATGTTCAGCTGTCATGGCCGCTTCCGTCGTTCTGTTGTTGTTGCTGCTGTTGTTGATAGCATTATTGTTGTGTGTCTCACTTTTTGAATAACAGCCCTCCTCAATAATACATTAGCTGCATTGTCAAACAAATATACAAACAATCAAACAAAAGCGGAATTGCAGTTGTTCTCACTGGACACCGAAAATAGTGTTCAACACTTTAAATCATTAATTTATAATTGTTTACTATTTAAACAATCTAGTCCACGCGAATGTCCACGTCCTCCCATTGTCAATATTTGTAGCGTATTGTTCTCCGCGCGCAAAAACAAACAGCACCTACTAGTGGTAACAACATGCTAACTACATAATTTTCAGCGTTTCTACCACCGTTGTGATGTAAACGTTGTAACAAAAATCAGTTGAAACTCCTGTCAATGGGGCCTGACACACACTCTACTCTTTCCCATCATCTCTTGAAGTTTACTGTCATCTTCTGCTCACCATCTCTCCTCCTGTCTTCCTTCAGGTCCTCTTTTCCTCTCCTCCACTCTTTTTTTAAAGGACAAAGTGAAGCAATGCTGTTTTATTCACTGCTAAACAGTGTGTCAAAGCGGCTCACATGCTTATCAACAGCAATGAGGTTAAACACACACACACACACACACACACACACACACACACACACACACACACACACACATACAGACACTGTTAAGTCAGTACCGCTGGTTCATATCAACAGCGGACTACATGAAAACACACTCACACTGTGCTCAATGACACATTGTATACCACTGTGTGTGTGTGTGTGCGTGTGTGTGTGTGTGTGTGTGTGTGTGTGTGTGTGTGTGTGTGTGTGTGTGTGTGTGTGTGTGTGTGTGTGTGTGTGTGTGTGTGTGTGTGTGTGTGTGTGTGTGTGTGTGTGTGTGATTGACCCCCCGGTCACGGGAGCGGCACGGGGAGCAGGGGACTGTGGGATATGCGATGGCTGAGCAGCTGTGATGAGGTCAGAGGTCGGCAGCCCTGACGACGGCCTGTTGCCGGGGCAGAGGCGGCGGCGCAGACGTTGCCGGGGCAGCAGGAGGCTTTGGAGAGCCCCCGATGGAGCTCTGAGATGGGAAAACTGGGGGAGGGGGCAGAGAGAGAGAGAGAGAGAGAGAGAGAGAGAGAGAGAGAGAGAGAGAGAGAGAGAGAGAGAAATGACAAAGAGAGAAGGGTGGGAACCAGAGGAGGGATGCACGACATGTTGTGAAAGTAGAGAAAAAAGAAAACAAACTATTGTTGACTGAAGTGGATTTTGAATTGGATCGATTAAAACTTTGCAGAATGTATTCAAAATTGACAGTTAAAATGATAAAAGGAAGAAACACCACACCGTTTTAAGAAACGTTGTGTGACTTTCATACAAACCATCGAACTTTTCAGCCAACAAACATTCTGATCCACAAATTCCATGTGTTTACGGACACCATGGAATGTTTTTTGTTCTTAGGCTTACGCTTTTACACCACAAAGTTTTGATGTGAGAATGGAAACATTTTTTGAAAATGGTGCCCAAATTTAAGCTTTTTGAAACTTCTCGAAAATGCAACTTTTTGCAAAAGCTCAATCTCTGTGTAAATGGAGGAAACATGACTTTTTAAATATGCTTCATCTCCATGGACATGGAAGAAAATGCTACTTTTCCCTGTAAACGGGGGAAACGCAACTTTTCGAAAACCCCCCCGATTCCATCTCCATGGAAATGGAGGTGAAAGACGATCGTCTGTGGACAAAAGATGACGTAATCGCCCCTTCGCCCCCACACCGCGGTCCATGATGTCATCAAATAACCACAACAATCACGGACTACAAGCCCCGGTGGAGCTGCAGAAGCTACTGACGGTAGCAGCAGGAGGATCAGGGCCATAGACCTATACAACTCAGAGTTATATGGACGTTTATGAGCAGGAGTCTACATCTAAATTTCTATGTGCTCCGTCTCGTCTTCTGCGCTTTTGGTGTGTTTGGTGAGTCACAGCACCCCTAAAGGCCTGGCATATGTACTACATGTCCTGAAGCCTCGCGTTGAGCCGTGTTCATAGTGACGTGAGGACGGAACTTTTTTTTGAGAATCCCAGGGAGAAAAACGATTGTTTTGGCTCGTGTGGATGTGGCCTAAATTGGTGCACATTGGAGGACTTCTTTAAATCCAAGCCCAAGGCATTCCACAGTTTGACTCCAGCCACAGAAGTACCAGTCTGTTTCAAAAACACTCTGACTCTATCTCCATGGAAATGGGAGAAAACGCAACTTCTCTGGCACGTTGCTACTGGCCCTGGTCACCATGGCCATAGTAACTAGTAGCTCTTCAAATGCACAGTTGAGACAATCAGAACAATGTTTCCTCCGTGGTGTCATGACTCCAAGTCCATGTTCTTCTGGACTTGGTAGTTTTATTTTGACAGTCACCGTAATAACAATCCAACTTGGTCGTCTGTCCACTAGAATGTGTGTCGTAGTGTTCTCCCGTTGCTTATGGTTAGAGTGGCTTGTTCTCTGCTGCATGTGTGTGTGGTTTCATTTCAGAAACAACCAACAGCACCCACGAGTGGCCCAACATGAAAACTACATTGTTTTCAGAACGTTGGCACGTAAATGCAAAACTTTCTATATAATGCTGAAAGAAAAGCCCGAAACTGAAGCGTTTTTAACGTTGTCGTTTCAAAAGTACCGAAATCTAAAGTGTGTGACCTCGTTCATTTGTGAAAGC